>NC_133123.1:116001453-116601453 GCF_033568475.1 Henckelia pumila | reverse complement strand
TAGAACAAGTGTAGATGCAATATGTGATTTGAAAAGGGAAACTCGAGAACCAACTATCCCGAGGATGCTATCCGGCTACGATGACTGCTTTTACCTTTTAATGTCATAGATCCAACTCCGGACAAGCTACAACAAAAGATTGTATCAACAACTATACAACCTAAACAACAAACAACGGTTCAAGGAAATCTCTTTACCGTTCTTCGTCCAACTCTCGACGAACAATGTTGCTAACACAGGGCTCGACAAACTCCAACGAATCTGTACGAATACAAGAGTTGATCAACAACCATGATCACTCACAAGCCAAAGCTTCAATCAATACAAAAATGGCTCGAAATCTCCAAAAACTCAAACCGACGGCATAACGTCTATAAACTGAACAAACCAAAAATGCAGACAGCAGTTCAATACCGATATAACCTCATATCAATGCCCAAAACAACAATAACAAAGCAAACCCATCAATCTCAAAATCCACATTTTCAAAAATGGCTTCCAAAAATCATAACAAATCCGAACGTCGCTCTAATTCAAAACCGACAGATAATAAACGATCAGAACTCTGTCAAGAACAACATACTAGAATCTAAATCGATTCTAAAAACCTCCGAAAAACAAAACATATCCGATCGGAGAAATACTTACGGTATAACGGAGCTCTCGCTGCAGTGATCGCTAATCTGCCTTCAAAATTAATTTCTAACGGACGGATCGAGCTCGGACTGGATTTAGAAAGCTTGAAGAGGGTTTGAGGCGTCTATAATGGTGGATATCGGTTTGGAGAGGAAGATGAAGACTTTTCCCAATCAATTCCAAGTGTAGATAATATATCAAAAACAATATTTGCGTTTTAGTCCCTGAAAAATCCAATTTTTGCAAAAAGGACCCTGATCAAAATCAAGTTGGCTCGTGAACTCTGTAATCTCCGATTAACTCAAATAAACTCATTTAAGATAAAAATAGGGCGTTACAGCTATGGTATCTTTAAATTATTTGGGAGTATGCAATAGCTTATTTAAAGGTTTTAGAGCTTAATTAATGATGCATGGGTATTTGCATTGTAGAGCGGATGTGTGAGACCTCGATTCTAAACCACTAATCTCGGATTAAACAACAATTAAGCGAACAAGAATCCAAGAGTAAAACAAGTCAAAGTTTTTTTTTTTTTTTTTTTTTAAAGGCTCGCGCCCGCGCGAGGTACCAAGCTCGCGCGCGCGCGAGGAATGCCTCGCCCGCGCGCGGAAGGCCTGGGCAGAAATGCTCAGGCTGCAGAAAAAAAAGAAAAGAATTCCGCGCTTGGTCCGACATGCCTTCAAATACAAATGCAATAACAGGGTGTAGGGAAACATGCCATAACAATTCATGCTTTCAGAAGGCCTAAAAACAACCAGAAGTCTAAATCGATACAGCAACAACATACTTCGATTTCAGATTACAATCCGAATACAAACTAATTCGAATAACAAAACATATCAAGTTCGAGTTCTAACATGCTTCAATCTTAAACTAGATAAACATGCTAATTCGACTTCTAAACCGAGTCTCACTTCTACTACTTGCCCTCGAAGCTAACCATGCCTCTTCTGACTTGTTCCTGCCCCACCTGTTGCCAAGTACACATACAAAACAAAGCAACAGCCGGATAACCGGTGAGAATGATAATCCCAGTAAAAGCAACATATCAAGTAATGAATATACAACATGCTATCAAACCACATATTCGAGTCGAAGTTAATGATATGCATGTCTTTAAAACCAGGATATCGATTCTGATAAACACGGGAGTATTGCTCTGCTTTTGGGATCCCAAGGATGAGATCACGTAACGACTCACCGACTCTCCCAATCGAGGTGGTGCCACGTATCCCACTCCTCTAGACTTTGAGCAACCATAATGAGTATGCTAGCACTAGGCGAAATACTACAACCTAGGCCACTCAATCATAGTTCCCAAACGTCTAACAAAAAGGGCGGTTCTGCCCGCTGAAATCAAAGTAGGCTCAAGATGAATGCATAACAGAAACATAAACATAAGCCACATAACAAAAACTCAATCAATCAACAATTACAAGTTCCACGTGCTAGAACAAGTATCAATGCAATATGTGATTTAAAAAGGGAAACTCGAGAACCAACAGTCCCGAGTATGCTATCCCGCTACGATGAATGCTTTTACCTTTCAATGCAGTAGTTCCAACTCTAGGAAAGCTACAACAAAAGATTGTATCAACAACTCTACAATCTAAACAACAACTACGGATCAAGGTAAATCTCATTACCGATCTTCGTCCAACTCTGAAACGATCAATCAGCTGCTAACTCAGGGCTTGACAACTCCAAACGAATCTGTTCAGATACAAGAGATTGATCAACAAAAAAGACCAACTTACAAGCCAAGTTCAACAACTCAAAAACAGTTCGAAACCCTCAAAACTCAAACCGACGGCATAACGGCTAAAAACTGAACAAACCGGCAACGCAGACAGCAGTTCAATACTGATATCAACTCAATTCAATGCTAAAACCACAACAACAAGACAAACCCAACAAATCTCAAAACCCACATTTTCGAATAATACTTCCAAAAATCATAACAATTCCGAACGTCGCTCTAATTCAAAACCGACAGATAATAAACGATCAGAACTCTGTAGAGAACAACATACTCGAATCTCAAACGATTCTAACAACATCCAAAAACTAGAATGTATCCGATCGTAGAAAAACTTACGATATAACGGAGCTCTCGCTGCAGTGATCGATAATCTGCCTTCAGAAATAAATTTCAACGGTCGGATCGTGCTCGGACTGAAATCTAGAAGCTTGAAAGTCCAAAGAGGCGCTTCAATGGATGCTCACGGTTGGGAGGAGGAAGATGAGGCTTCCAAAATAAATATCTAAGTGTAGATAATATATTAAATCCCCTATTTGCATTTTAGTCCCTGAAATTTCCAAAATTTGCAAAAAGGACCCTGATCAAAATCAAGTCGGCTCGTGAACTCTGCAATCTCTGATTAACTCAAATAAACTCATTTAAGATAAAAACAGGGCGTTACAATTCTCCTCCACTAAGAAGAGATTTCGTCCTCGAAATCAACGAGAACCACAACTCATAAGATAGAATAAAGAACTAAAGACAGTAAGAAGAACTCACGTCATCCGAACAACTCTGGAAAACGTTGTCTCATGTCAGATTCTGTCTCCCAAGTCGCTTCCTCGACTCCGTGACGGCTCCACTACACTTTCACCAACGGAATCAACTTGGTTCTGAGTTGCTTTTCTTTCCGATCAAGGATCTGAATCGGTCGCTCAAAATAGCTCAGGGTCTCGTCTAACTCGGCTTTATCAGGCTGAAGGATATGAGAAATATCTGGTTGATACTTTCGCAGCATAGAGACGTGAAAAACGTCGTGAATACCAGATAAAGACGGAGGAAGTGCAAGTCTGTAGGCAAGATCGCCTATCTTCTCGAGAATCTCGTACGAACCGATGAATCTCGGAGATAACTTTCCTCTCTTACCAAATCTGACGGTGCCTCTGAACGGAGAAATCTTAAGGAATACACGGTCTCCCTGCTCAAAACTCAGAGGTCGACGTCTGACATTCGCATACTTTGCCTGTCTATCTTGAGCTGACTTCATTCTGGTCTGAATGATCTTAACCTGCTCTGCCATATCTCTAAGCATCTTCGGTCCCAAATCTGGTGACTCGAACAATTCATCCCAAAACAACGGAGATCGGCACTTTCTACCATACAAAGCCTCAAAAGGCGCCATACCGATACTCGCTTGGAAGCTGTTGTTGTAAGAAAACTTGACAAGAGGCAAAGAATCCTGCCAACTAGTGCCAAAGTCTAGCACTACCGCTCGCAGCATATCCTCCAACGTCTGGATAGTCCGCTCTGACTGTCCATCTGTCTGAGGATGATAAGCTGTACTCAGATGCAATCGAGTACCAAGCGCCTCTTGCAAACTATGCCAGAAGTGCGAAGTGAATCTAGGATCTCTGTCTGAAACGATCGACTTCGGCACACCATGCAATCTCACAACATTGCTAACATACAACTCAGCCATCTGATCATGACGATACGTCATCCTGTACGGAATAAAACACGCAGACTTCGTCAATCGGTCGATCACTATCCAAATAGCATCGCATCCTCGAACGGATCGTGGTAGCTTCGTGACAAAATCCATAGAAATGTGATCCCATTTCCATTCAGGAACAGATAGGCTGTGCAAAAGACCACCTGATCGCTTCCGCTCTGCTTTCACTTGCTGACAATTCAAACACCGAGATACAAATCTCGCAACATCGTCCTTCATTCTCTTCCACCAGAACTGACTCTTCAAATCGTTGTACATCTTACGACCTCCAGGATGAACGCTAAACCGACTGCAATGAGCCTCTCGGAGAATACGCTGTCTCAACTCCGAAAAATCAGGCACAACAATACGATTATTCACAAACAAAACGTCATCTCTAACCTGGAATTCTGACTGATGCCCAGTTTTGAATTTCTCTACTGAAACCTGAATGCTCGGCTCAGACTTCTGTGCTTCTCTGATTGTAACAAACAACTCCGGCTCGGCTTGAATAGCAAACACTCTGATAGTCTCCCTATCTATTTCAAACTCTAAACCAGAAGTGCAACAATCATCGACCAACTGAGAAACACCGATAGTTGAAAGAGATAGAGAACAAAGCTTTCGGCTCAAGGCATCTGCAACTGCATTCGACTTCCCTGGATAATACTTGATCTCACAGTCGAAATCCTTCAACAGATCTAACCATCTTCTCTGTCTCATATTCAGCTCTGCCTGTGAAAACAAGTACTTAAGACTCTTATGATCAGAAAAGATCTCGAAAGACTCACCATAAAGATAGTGACGCCAGATCTTCAAAGCAAATACAATTGCTGCAAGTTCAAGATCATGAACAGGATAACGAGTCTCATGCGGTTTCAGCTGCCTTGATGTATACGCCACCACATGCTTATGCTGCATAAGAACACAACCCAAGCCTTGGTTAGAAGCATCACAATAGACTGTGAAACCTCCAGTACCCTTCGAAATAGAAAGAATTGGAGCACTGGTCAGTCTCCTCTTCAGATCAACAAAGCTAGCCTCACAATCTGAAGTCCAGACAAAAGGCGCATTCTTCTGAGTCAGCTGGGTAATAGGCTTGGCAACAGACGAGAAACCCTCGATGAAACGACGGTAATAACCAGCTAAACCCATGAAGCTTCGGATCTCAGGTACTGATGTCGGCCTAGGCCAATTCATAACCGCTTCGATTTTGCTGGGATCGACAGAAATCCCATCTTCAGAAATAATATGACCGAGAAAGACAACTCGATCTAACCAGAATTCGCATTTCGATAGCTTGGCAAACAACTGCTCAACTCGTAAAATCTGCAAGACGATTCTCAAGTGCTCTGCATGGTCAGTACGGTTCTTCGAGTAGATAAGAATATCATCGATGAAAATAATGACGAACTCATCTAAATAACGCTGAAAGATACGGTTCATCAAACCCATAAAAACAGCTGGAGCGTTAGTCAAACCGAACGGCATGACTATAAACTCAAAGTGACCATACCTCGTTCTGAATGCGGTCTTAGGAACATCTTCCTCTCGCACTCTCAGCTGATGGTAGCCTGACCTCAGATCAATCTTAGAGTAGACAGAAGAACCCTGCAGTTGATCAAACAAGTCATCTATTCGGGGTAAAGGATACCTGTTCTTAACTGTAGCCTGATTCAATTGACGGTAGTCGATACAGAGCCGCATAGAACCATCCTTCTTCCGAACGAATAGAACAGGAGCACCCCAAGACGATACACTAGGTCTGATGTATCCCTTGGCAATCAAATCCTCAAGCTGCTCCTTCAACTCTCTCAATTCAAAAAGTGCCATACGATAAGGAGCTTTTTAAATAGGTTGAGTACCTGGCACTAAGTCAATGCTGAATTCAACCTCTCGAATGGGTGGCAATCCAGGAACATCTTCCGGAAACACATCAGCAAAATCTCTAACCACTGGTAAGTCAACCAAAGCTGGGCTAGATTTCAGTACATCAACCGCATAAACCAAAAATCCTTCTGCACCTCTCTGTAACAAACGAGTCATAGATAACACTGAAATCAAAGGAATTCTAGATCAAGAACCCTTACCAAAGAATTTCCACTCGTCTGCCATTTCAGGTCTGAACCTGACAACCTTCAGAAAACAATCAACTGTCGCCCTGTACTTGGTTAAAGCATCTATCCCAACAATACAATCAAAATCCAACAGCCCAAGTACAATACAGTCGAATTCTAACAAATTCTCCTCAAAACAAAGTTCACAGTTCCTGACTAGTCGGACAGAAACAATTCCTCCACCCAAAGGTGAAGTAACAGCTACTACTGTAGGCAACAATTCAGTTGGCAAAGCATGCAATAACACATATTTCTCAGAGATAAAGGAATGGGAAGCACCTGTATCTATCAAGACATGAGCAGAATGACCGAAAATCGAACAGTTACCTGCTATGACATCGTCAGGTGCTGCCTGAGCCTGATCCTCTGTCAATGCAAAGACTCGTGCTTGCTGTCTCGGAGGCTGATTTGCACTAGAGCTACCTCCCTGTCTGTTCTGCTGTTGCTGGGGTTGGAAAGAGTGCACTGCAGACGACTGCCTCTCCGGCTGAGCTGCAGGTCTAGACGAACTCCCACTCTGAGCTCTATCTCTATTACGTTGAGGGCACACTTTAGAGAAGTGTCCCGGTTGCTGACACGTGTTACAATTGCCGAAGACTCCCACACACTGATCCGGTGAGTGTCTTCCTCCACACTTGCTGCAGTACAAGGATGATGACCCAGAACTCGGTCCTGAACCGAATTGCTTCGAACCACTGGAACTGGACAAACTGTTCCCCTGTCTCTTGAACTGTTTACCTCTTGCCTTGTACTGATCCTTTCTGTTTCCCCCACTGTTTCCACCTTCATACCTCTGCTGCTGGTTCTGATGTTGAGGTGGCTGATTCTGGTACTGAGATGGTTGGTTCTGATACTGCCTTTGCTGCTGAGGTGCCCCCTGATTACCTCTTTGCCTCCACAAGCCTGCTTCTGCTCCCTTTGCGTAATTCATGGCATCCGCAAAGTTGCTAGGCCTGTTGGTGTTAACCAACGTGAAGACATTGGGGTTCAACCCGTTGATAAACTGATCTGCCTTAGCTTCTTCATCTCCGGCAATTAGCGGTGCAAAACGCAACAAACTATCAAACTTAGCCACGTACTCTTCAATGTTCAGATTCCCTTGCCTCAGATTTGCAAACTCTGCTCCCTTATCCTTACGATACGAGATAGGGGAAAACCGCTTATAAAACTCAGATTTAAAAAGAGTCCAAGTAACCTCTGTACCTCTACTCTCAAATGCTTTCTTTGTCAGGATCCACCAGTTCTTAGCACCACCACGCAGCTGATGAATTACTAACCTGATTCGGCGGTCATCTGTGTAGTCAATGGAATCAAACAACTGATCCATATCATCCAACCAACTCTCACAGTCAACTGGATTTTCTGAACCCATCAACAATGGCGGATTGAACGACTGAAACCTCTTCAGCAAGGTTTCCATAGGAGTTGCTGAAGCATCCAACTGATCAACCTCAGTGCTAGCTTGCTCAGTCGCAGGGATAACTGGTGGTGTGTTTCTATTTATCACTCGACGAGGACCCATCTGATAATCAAAGGTTAGCACACGAGATATCTCAATCGCTACCATCAGTGCCCTTACAACCGCTTGGAATACCGAAAACCAGTCGAGAACAGAAACAGTTATATCTCAAGTAGATCATGCTTTATTAATTTAAATCACACAACCATGTAATTCAATTAATGCTCAAACAATAAAGCATGCTCGCATGGAATTAAGTACACGATTAAATAATTCAAACACATGCGAGGAGTCATTACACACAGACTCGATCTACCCCGCTCACTCTAGTTCGACCAAGAATCTTAACGCTCTGATACCACTTAATGTGAGACCTCGATTCTAAACCACTAATCTCGGATTAAACAACAATTAAGCGAACAAGAATCCAAGAGAAAAACAAGTCAAAGTTTTTTTTTTTTTTTTTTTTTTTAAAGGCTCGCGCCCGCGCGAGGTACTAAGCTCGCGCGCGCGCGGGCAAACGATTCAGAGGCCCAACGGAGGCCTCGCGCGCGCGCGAGGAACGCCTCGCCTGCGCGCGGAAGGCCTGGGCAGAAATGCTCAGGCTGCAGAAAAAAAAGAAAAGAATTCCGCGCTTGGTCCGACATGCCTTCAAATACAAATGCAATAACAGGGTGTAGGGAAACATGCCATAACAATTCATGCTTTCAGAAGGCCTAAAAACAACCAGAAGTCTAAATCGATACAGCAACAACATACTTCGATTTCAGATTACAATCCGAATACAAACTAATTCGAATAACAAAACATATCAAGTTCGAGTTCTAACATGATTCAATCTTAAACTAGATAAACATGTTAATTCGACTTCTAAACCGAGTCTCACTTCTACTACTTGCCCTCGAAGCTAACCATGCCTCTTCTGACTTGTTCCTGCCCCACCTATTTCCAAGTACACATACAAAACAAAGCAACAGCCGGATAACTGGTGAGAATGATAATCCCAGTAAAAGCAACATATCAAGTAATGAATATACAACATGCTATCAAACCACATATTCGAGTCGAAGTTAATGATATGCATGTCTTTAAAACCAGGATATCGATTCTAATAAACACGGGAGTATTGCTCTGCTTTTGGGATCCCGAGGATGAGATCACGTAACGACTCACCGACTCTCCCAATCGAGGTGGTGCCACGTATCCCACTCCTCTAGACTTTGAGCAACCATAATGAGTATTCTAGCACTAGGCGAAATACTACAACCTAGGCCACTCAATCATAGTTCCCAAACGTCTAACAAAAAGGGCGGTTCTGCCCGCTGAAATCAAAGTAGGCTCAAGATGAATGCATAACAGAAACATAAACATAAGCCACATAACAAAAAATCAATCAATCAACAATTACAAGTTCCACGTGCTAGAACAAGTATCAATGCAATATGTGATTTAAAAAAGGGAAACTCGAGAACCAACAGTCCCGAGTATGCTATCCCGCTACGATGAATGCTTTTACCTTTCAATGCAGTAGTTCCAACTCCAGGAAAGCTACAACAAAAGATTGTATCAACAACTATACAATCTAAACAACAACTACGGATCAAGGTAAATCTCATTACCGATCTTCGTCCAACTCTGAAACGATCAATCAGCTGCTAACTCAGGGCTTGACAACTCCAAACGAATCTGTTCAGATACAAGAGATTGATCAACAACAAAGACCAACTTACAAGCCAAGTTCAACAACTCAAAAACGGTTCGAAACCCTCAAAACTCAAACCGACGGCATAACGGCTAAAAACTGAACAAACCGGCAACGCAGACAGCAGTTCAATACTGATATCAACTCAATTCAATGCTAAAACCACAACAACAAGACAAACCCAACAAATCTCAAAACCCACATTTTCGAATAATACTTCCAAAAATCATAACAATTCCGAACGTCGCTCTAATTCAAAACCGACAGATAATAAACGATCAGAACTCTGTAGAGAACAACATACTCGAATCTCAAACGATTCTAACAACATCCAAAAACTAGAATGTATCCGATCGTAGAAAAACTTACGATATAACGGAGCTCTCGCTGCAGTGATCGATAATCTGCCTTCAGAAATAAATTTCAACGGTCGGATCGTGCTCGGACTGAAATCTAGAAGCTTGAAAGTCCAAAGAGACGCTTCAATGGATGCTCACGGTTGGGAGGAGGAAGATGAGGCTTCCAAAATAAATATCTAAGTGTAGATAATATATTAAATCCCCTATTTGCATTTTAGTCCCTAAAATTTCCAAAATTTGCAAAAAGGACCCTGATCAAAATCAAGTCGGCTCGTGAACTCTGCAATCTCTGATTAACTCAAATAAACTCATTTAAGATAAAAACAGGGCGTTACAGGATGATAGGCTTGGAACCTAGAGTGGGACTACTAGAACTGCCTGTAGTAAGGTACGTAAGTACTGACTGAGATGGCCAACATGATATATATTATATGTGTTGCATGAGTATGTACTATTTGTTTTATATGTTTTACAGCTTTAGCACATGCATGTTTTTACGATAGACTGCATCTAGTATGATGTGAGTCTAGACAGTTTTCCATCGGTGATGAGTTACTCCTTCTGGATTCGTGTCCGGGGACACTCAGATCTTGGTTTTGCTATCACTTGGAGCGACAACGATGGTGGGGCAGACACCATAGTTGATAGGTGAATATAGGAGCGGCACCGCGGACTTGCTATCCGACATGGCCCTATACATGGTCCCTCTGAGTACTGTTTTTACCCTCGTTTTAAAAATACTTATGTGATGCATATATTTTATATATCATTGCTTTCGTATTGAGCTTAGAGCTCACGTTCAGCATTTTTTGTGTATCTGGACACCCCATTCAACGGGGCAGGTGTAGGTGCAGGGTTGAGCACCAGGAGCTTGGAATAGCCAGTGACCAGTGAAGACAGCAGGATTAGCTGTAGGTTTTTTCCTCTTAGGCTTATTAATTCGATTGGGTTGTATAAGCGAATTTGTTTAACCGGTTGTATTCTGGCGGTCTGCTTTTATTTAAAGTCTTTCGTAGCGATTTATTTTAAATGCATGCTTAATTATGCTCTAAATTTGATTAGATAGTGGATCCGGGTTGGATCGCTACATTTATTGGTATCAGAGCTGCATGCAAGAGACTTAGGATATAGTACTGAGACTTTGAGTTATCCTTGTAGGATTGGTGAGACCTAACGAATGATGATTTGGTTCTTCATTTTCGAGGTTTGCGGCAGAAGTCTTTACTATAAGGAATGAAATAGTGATGAGAACACCAGTAGTGGTAGATCGATAGATAGGCTGACTGTTGCGGACGGTTCATCATTCGATGCATTGGGATGTTGATCGAAGAACATATGGATTCTAGCCTGGGAAGACTGGAAGAGAAGAACGAGTATATCGCGTCAGATACCTCTGAGAACTTTTTGGAACGAATGGTGTGTAATAACCCGTGTGGTTTCAGTCCGAAGAGATTCTCCACTCGTATTTGGAGAGATTATCATAAAGAACTTCACTAGGAAATGCCTCAAGTGGCTAAGGCATGACTGGTTGTGAACGTAAGGTCATTAAATTCATGCAGAACATGGTTTGCCGGTATGCTTGTATCGATGCTTTTTGTAGGCACAGGGGAAACTTCATGTTCAAAATCATGAATTAGTTACAAGAAGAAAGCTGACGGTAGATCGTGAGCAGAAGAGGTCGACTGACAAGAACTGATGCAGAGCATAGCTGGTTAGCGAGCTCGAGTTATTTCTCCGGAACTCTTGGCAGGACGAGATACCGAGAGATTTGAGCAGGAGTATGCTTGTATCGATGCGTGTGTCTATTAGAAGCTTCATGCTCAAGAAACAAAAACGAGTGAGATGATTTTAAATACTATATTTTAGTTGTAATGAGTCATCAGAATCCGATTGTATCATTTCAAGTTATTGAATGTACATTTTCGTTGTATTTTGAATAACTGTATATATTACATGGATTGTAATAAAGAAATTGTACATAACTTAAAGTAATGATACGTGTATTATTTATCCAGCAATTGTGAATGATTGCAAGTGATTTTGCTAAGTTTGGCTTGGTACTTGTTGGTTAGTGTTAAACAATTGTAGCTCATGGGCTTTGAGTAAGCCAGCTGCAACTGTTTGACTTGAGCAGGGACACGTGTCTTCATATCATCGGATGGCTAACGTCACGAATGACGTAATATCGAGTTCGGACGATCCAAAGGGCCAGATCGGACCATCCGAACAGTGTATGGACATGTGTATGGTCGCATGCAAAAGCAATGACGCGTGGCGAAGATCGGACGATCCGATGAGGCGATCGGACGGTCCAAAGCAGATCAGACGCTCCAAAGCCGTGATCGGACGATCCGGTCGTGCTCTACAAATATGGGGTCCGAGTTCCTCATTTGTGCGAATTCCGAATTCCTATCATTCGCCCATGTGGCCCTATTTTAGGGCTTTTGGGTACTCTTATTTTAGATTTGGAGTAGGGAATATATTTTAGCATAGTCAGACAGTGTCTGACATAGTAGCGAAGCAGTGCTCGTGTAGTGGAGCCGTGCTCAAGGCTGTGAAGCTGCAGCATGGGCGTGCCCCTAGTTGCGGGATAGTCGCCATCAAAGGGCCGCCGATGGACGCAGGTATAGCAATGGTCTCCTTAAATTATTTGGGAGTATGCAATAGCTTAGTTAAGGCTTTTAGAGCTTAATTAATGATGCATGAGTATTTGCATTGTAGAGCGGCAGATAGGCTTGGAACCTAGAGTGGGACTACTAGGACTAATTGTAGTAAAGTACGTAAGTACTGATTGAGATGGCCAGCACGATATATATTATATGTGTTGCATGAGTATGTGCTATTTGTTTTATATGTTTTACGACTTTAGCACATGCATGTTTTTACGATAGACTGCATCTGGTATGATGTGAGTCTAGACAATTTCCATCGGTGATGAGTTACTCCTTATGGATTCGTGTCCGGTGACACTCAGCCCCTAGTTTTGCTATCACTAGGAGCGAGCACAACGGTTGGGAAGACGCTATAGTTGATAAGTGAATATAGGAGCGGCACCGCGAACTTGCTATCCGACATTGCCCTGTATATTCATGGCCCCTCTGAGTACTGTTTTTACCCTCGTTTTAAAAATACTTATGTGATGCATATATTTTATATATCATTGCTTTCGTATTGAGCTTAGAGCTCACGTCTAGTATTTTCTGTGTATCTGGACACCCCATTCGATGGGGCAGGTGTAGGTGCAGGGTTGAGCACCAGGAGCTTAGAATAGCCAGTGACCAGTGAAGACAACAGGATTAGCTGTAGGTTTTTTTCCTTTAGGCTTATTAATTCGATTGGGTTGCATAAACGAATTTGTTTAACCGATTGTATTCTTTCGGTCTGCTTTTATTTAAAATCTTTCGCAGCGATTTATTTTAAATGCATGCTTAATTATGCTCTAAATCTGATTAGGTAGTGAATTCGGGTTGGGTCACTACAGTGGTTGCCCATACGGTTGGGATACCGAACCAAAATACTAATTTTTCGGGATACCGTACCGAAATATTTTTGATATATAAACATTTTTTTGGTATATCAAATTTTTTTTGGGTATCTGTACGGTATCAATATGGATTTTTTTCATACCAAAATTTTGAAATTTCGTTATCGGTACCGGTATGAATTTTTTTCATACCAATATTTTGGATATGATATATCGAAAACCCACCCCTAGTCTCATTTAATCGAAACTCTATATATATATATATATATATTTATGTACAAATATTTATTTATTGAGGTTCCGTTTACTTAGTGAGATGTGATTACATATGGATAAATCATACTAGGACTATTAAAATGAATTTAAAGGATGTGGAATAATAATAGATAAACAGTAACATGTTTACTTTTAGTTATTAATTTAGAGATTGAAATAATGATTGAGGGACGAATTACATTTTTACCCTCCACCTATGATAAATAATCTTAAGTTTACTTTTGTATTCATAAAATTTGGATTAGATAATTATTGAATATTTTAAATTATTATTGATTCACATTTGAGACATTTTCATTTAACAAAATTATTGGGCATAAAAATATGTCTTTTTATATTTACATAAAATAGATAAATTGAAGAAAAAAAATCTTCCTCTCATGAACGAGAAAAGTAAGATGATATATGATACATCAAATACAATTCAAAATATTTACCACATGCATTATAATACGATAAACTATGCTATGCAAGAAACAAAACTAACTTTCTAGTCATAAATACAGTAAGGTTGTAATTAATTTTGAAACTTAAAATTGCATAAAAAAATTAATTTAACAATTAAGGACTTCTATAAGCATGAATATCCTCTAGATAAAAATAAACATAATATGTTATTGATATCCATAAACAAAATCCAAAGATTGAGTTATAAAGAAGCATGAAAATAACAAATCAAGGGAGGGTAGATTAGGTTTTATGTGGATTTATTTTCACAAATATAGATCATGATGAGTTATACCTTGAGAAATGAAGGATGAGATGTCACGTGAAATGAAGTTTGAATGACGGACTTTTAGATTTGTGGAGAATTAACTTTTTCTGAGTAAACAATGGATAAGGTTGAATTAATAAACTCATCCTAAGTTTATCAAGTCAAGTAAACGTAGCCTGAGTATATTTGGAATCCACACAATTTGTATTAATATTGTTTTAACTTGATGTACATGATTTATCTGATTTCACAAAAAATTCCATAAGACCGTATCACGGGCCAATTTTGTGGAATCTACGACTCAACTCGAATTATATAAAAAATATTATTTTTATATAAATTTTTTTTAATTCTCATCGTAGATATAGATCCAATCGACCTATTATATATATATATATATATATATATATATATATGATATCATTTCACAAAAAACTTACTCATTTAAATTTCTCTTAAATTTTTTATATTATAACCACCAAAAATTTGCCAATCAAAGAATTTAAAATAATAGATCCATCAATCCAGCTCAATATAACTTTTTAATATTTCTTAATTTATGATTTAATATATTCGTTTGTCTAATATTAAAATAATACAACAATAAACCTTTACATATATAATATTAAAATATATATATGTGACGCACGCTTATTACAAAATGTGTCCATATTAATTTTCTATTCCAATATATAATTAAAAAAAAGGGAAATTTGTTATAAATCCCTAATAGTAAACATGAATTCCTCCTCAGTCCCCAAGTCAGTAATTCTTTGTTCTAAATCCCTGACATAAGCCTGTTGTTTGTTACAACTCCCTATTTGGGTCAGTTTACGAAAATGCCCCTAAAATGATTTAAACACACACTTTAATTTTCAAATAAAAAAAAAACAGAACAGGGACGATTGGTAGTTTCCCTCCCTCACCCAACCGATTCTTCTCGCAGGAAAGCAGTGATCTTTTGCGACAAGGTTTGGAGCTCAGAAAATGGCACCGTTGACTAGACGAAGCAGACATTCAAAAGATAAGTCAGTTGAAGGAGCTTGTAGAGTCCGGAAGGAAAAGAAATCTAGCACTGTGAAGAAGTCGAAGAAATCAAAAATAGGTGAACCCTGTTTTAAATTTTTTAAATCGGCCGCTATATATGATTTGTCTCGAGTAACTGAGAAAATTGTTCGTTTAGAGGAATAATTTTGGTCATCATTGTATGAATCTTTAATATTTTTGTGTTTCCATTATTTTGAGGGTTTTGTGGCTCAAATGTCTTGCTACCATTCTTGTTTGCATATATTTGTCGAAACATTCACATCATTATTCATAATTTTCGTATTTAATTTTGACAGTTCGTCAGTTTAAATTATTTATCCCCAATTTTTTGGGTTTTGTTCTTGAAATTGTTTTTGAAGTATATCTTGGTAAATGAATGTTATATTGTTATGTTGTTGTGATGTTTTTGATTTATTGAATATATATTCAATAATGTTATATTGTTGAAGACAATTGATAAATTTCTGTATAGAAGTACCCAATTATTCCCAAATTTGAAGTTTTTGTTCTTTTCCATGCAATATTCCATTCTGTTATTTTATAATGAAATTTTTTTAATGATTTTTAAATATTAGAAATGGCTGATGAAGAGGAAATATGTGATGATTTTGAATCGATCAAAAGTGGCAAGGTTATATTTACTCGATGTTCCCCCGCCTATTGTAAAAAAATAATGGAGGAGTTGAAGGTGGTCATAGGGAATGAACAAATAAGCAGAATAAAAGAAACTTCATTCGGTAAATGGATAGACATGCCTGTTCTACCTGTGAGTAGTGGCAGGTTAGACTATCTGTTTAAAAGATTTGATAGTCCTTCATGCTCGTTCGTTGTTGGTGGTGATATTTCCATTCCTTTCACATCAAGAGACTTCTCAATTGTGCTTGGTTTGCATCAGAGAGGTCAACAAGTTGATCTGGACCTCAAGCTTGAATCAAGCTTCCTGTCTCGGCACTTCGGAGGGAAAATAAGCAACACTCACAGGATCGATATAAAAAAGAAGTTTGTTTCACTTGCGAGTAGTAATGTCGAAGCTGACATTGATGACTTTGTTAGAATGTTCATTTTGTTCATATTTAATTCTGTAATATTCTCGACTGGTAATTACATTACTCCTGCTTTTATCTTTCCCTATATTGATGAACTGAGCACTTTTTTTTAGTTTGGATGGGGAGATGCTGCGTATCGGTTTTTAAATCGAGAATTAGACAATCAAGCGAGTAAAATGTATTTGGATGGTTGCACGGCTGGATTGATGGTGAGTATATAATTATCTGAGTTATTGTGCTATTAATTTGTTGAATTTGTTTACTTATATGATTTTTTGCTTAGGATTGGTTCTATGAAAGAGTGCCATCATTAGCTGTGCCGCGTGGTGTTCATATCTGCCCCCGCCTGTTTCGTTTCGAAAAAAGCAAGATCCAGTTGGATGTTGTGAAAGCTGAAATGGATTTTGATGCCATATCGTCAACCAAGGTATCTTCTATTTTACTAATCATATTTCTAATGCTGGAGC
Source organism: Henckelia pumila (assembly GCF_033568475.1). Taxonomy (NCBI): domain Eukaryota; kingdom Viridiplantae; phylum Streptophyta; class Magnoliopsida; order Lamiales; family Gesneriaceae; genus Henckelia; species Henckelia pumila. The sequence continues at coordinate 116,584,693 of NC_133123.1, read as the reverse complement.
TTTGCATTATATATATTTGTTTTTGGATCAGGTTTTGTCGATTCATCCCTTTCCTGAGGAGAAAATGTTGTTGGAGAACAAGGTAATATGAGTAGCATCCTTTATTTCATGTTTTAGAAAAAAGAAATATTCTTCATTATTTTATTTGTTGTTGTAGTTGTTGCTGCCGGTTTCAAAGAAACAAGAAGGCAGGAGAAATAACTATGAACTAGAAAAAACTGTGAATAAACAAATTGATGAGATTAAAATGTTGAAAAGAATTTGTGCGCAGTTGAAACGTGAGAGAGTTCGCGCTAAGAGGAAGCTGGTTGATTTGAAAGAAAATATGGTTTTGGAGAAAGAATTTGCTCGAAATCGCAAAGGCAAGGACATTGTAGTTGATAATGATCTGAGTGTTGATGACGCTGCTGATGGAATGAATAAAACCGATGAGGAAGAAGAGTTGAGTGTGAGTCATGACCTAGGGGTAATTTATATGATTTTGTTGATGTGCCTGTCAAGAATTGTGTTGATTACTCGGTGAAGGGAAAAAGTGTTGTTGGTGAATTGGATAAGACCAATGTTCCAGATATTGGTGAATTGAAGATAGGTGAAGATGCATGTGAAGATGGATTGGGTATTGGAAATGGAAAAATTGTTGTTGGTGATGAGCCCGAGGGTGAAAAAAATGCAGAAAGTGGTCCATTGGGAACGAAAAGTACCGAAGCCGATGGACAGAATTCTTGTACTGAGGATCTGATTGAGATTGATCAAATGTTGGATAATCTTGTATCAAAAGTCGTTAAGTAAAATAATGTTTTTGAGGTTGATATTTCAAAAACTGCGTTAACCAATGTGTTGGAAAGGGATACTGGTGACTATACCTCTGAAAAAAGTGGTGGGGTCGACGAGAGTGATGATAATTCGAAGAAGGTTGCGAAAAACACTAATTTCCCATCTTCCATCGTTGATAATGTCCGAACGAGGGGTGATCGGGTGAAGAAAAGAAATTCATCATTCTTTGTGACTCCACCCAGTACCACACCGAATAGGAAGGGCAGAAAAAAGGTTTGACTTTGCTTGAAACCAACTTTAACCTTGGTTAATTGATTTTGAGGTCCTATATTTTACTTCGTGTTACTGATGTTGACCATGTTTGTGTATTCTGTCGTAGGGAGAAAAAATAATTGATGTTGAGCTTGAACAAAATAATGATTTGAGTAACCAGTGGACTAGTCAGTATCAAGGTAGAACAGATTTTTGTGGACATGAAGAAGCCACTGTCGAAGAGAAAAAGTTGTTGACGGATTATCTTTCTAGGGATGACATCACGTATGAATTTTCTCACTGAAAGCTCTCTCTATTTGTTTATCACTTTTTTTAGAATCATTTTTAATACAATAGAATTCATTTATTTTTGTAGTGTCGATGTTTGGCAAGATGAAATTGTCCATATGTCAGGGTTCGTGTTCTGTGGTTTCTTGTTTGGTAAGCTTGTTAGCAATAAAATTAACAATGTTCAAATGTGCATGATGGAAAAATAAAGTGTGGATAAAGGAAATGAAATATTTTGCATGGACACTTTGGTGCAGGTTAGTAGAAATATAAAAGCGGCATCGGTGAGTTAGTATACATTTGAGTTCGTTTATGGTTTTTAATGTTATTTTGTTTTGTCTAACGTAGAGAGAAGTGTTTAATCTCCTCGGAAGAGTGGGGAAAAAATGAAGGTCCAAAACAATGACTACGACTCCTTTTTTGCGGAACTCTCAGCTGCCTCTAAGTTTTGTTTGCAGAAAATTAACGGAGATACGTTCAAGAGATGCAAATACCTCATTTTTCTAATTAATAGCAGAGTGCATTGGTTTCTGCTAGTATTTCACGCAAAAGAGGGGATATTAAAAATGTGAAATTCACTTCCCGATTCTTTCAGCTTAGGGGCATGTAGAACTTTGGTGAGTCTTTATTGTGTCATGTCATGTGATTTGTACGAATATTTTTTTTAATAATCTTTATCTTTGAAGGCACGTTTTTTGGTTGGTTGGGTTCACCATAATTCAAATTTCGTCATACCCGACTCTAATGTGTTGAGAGAACGTACGCATCATCAAGGTGAATCACTTGATTATGGTGTTTTTGCATGCATGTGGGTAGAGTGTCTAGCCCGTGACTCGGCTGAGATGTGGGAATATCAGAATACAGTGAAGATGGACACATATCGTGCTCGACTGGCTGCAAGTATTTTATCTCATGAAAGAGGATTGCTCAAAAACAATTCTACATAACTGTCTTTGTAAGGTTTTGTGATTGATGGAAATATCTATAGTACGTAACTCTGTTTATATTATTTTGTAAAACTCCATTTGGGATGAAACAAGTTCGAGTAGCCTTATATTTTGTACAATTTAATTCTGGAATATATTATCACATATTAAGAATAATCTCCTTAATAAATGGAATAATCTCTATTGCGTGGTACGATTCATGAACTTGAATTGACTTTGTAAGACGTGTGCAGTGGTAAAATACAATATGATGACTATTTTTTTTGATCTACTACAACAATTTGAGGACTATCATTTACTCTAATTCCACTCAAATTTAGGAACAGGTGACCAAGAGATCGAGCACAACTAGTAACCAGGTACGGGATAAATGTCACTTAATCGAGAACAATGCGTTCCGATTGTGGAACAACCATTGTGGACCATGAGTATCACACTCCCCTAGTGAAAGTGTCTTTGGATCAAAATGTCAGTTATGTAGAACAATCTAATATGAATTTGGAATAATCTTGTAGTAACCCAGAAATCATTTTAAGATAATAATATGTTAAACATGATTAAGGGTTGGTATTTAACCAATTTCGGAGTGTTATTGGACTTCAGAAGTAAAATTTGGGCTTTTTAATTTTGGGCCGGATAGTAAGCTCCGATCCCAGATAGTAAGCTCCGATCCCAGATAGTAAGCTCCGATCGGAACGGAAGCTCCGATCTTGGAACGGAAGTTCCGATCCCCAGCTGCCAGCAATGATCGATGACTCAGTCGCGAGTTTTGACAAGTGTCGATCATAGAGCAGATCGGAAGCTCCGATCGTAGATCGAAAGTTCCGATCCTGGCGTGGCAGACATGCACGCAATGAGCTGGATCGGAAGCTTCGATCCCGAAATCGGAAGTTCCGATCCTGGCCGAGAAATTTGGCTATAAATAGGGCCGTTCAGAGTTCATTTTCAATTACGAATACCCGAGTTTCCTTCTTCAGTTATATAGTGTGAGATATACACTTGAGGGCCCTATCGGTTATAATAGAGGTTCTGGAATAACCAAGGTGTGGTTATAGTCATCCGGGACTAGCGACTTCAAAGGGCTAACTACGGACGAAGGTATGGTTCGGGAATCTATTTAAGTTTTGGGAGTACTTATTAGCTTAGTTAAGGCTTATAGAATTTATGTAGTAATACGGTGAACTTTTGAATATAGGCTTGGAACCTAGGATCCTATTATACTTGAACTAGCCTAGAGGTACGTACATGTTTATATGTTGCATTTATTTGGCATTATTATATGGCATGATGTATGATTTACCGTTTTCTATACTCATATGTCATGTGCATATACACGTTGAGCCTATTCCTTGTTATACCTGATTATAGAGCCGCTCAGCTCTATATTCGATAGTCTGTCACTGAGAGTACCGCGACGGCGGGGGCATTTATGTCTGTCTACTCTGGTGTACTAGATGAGCGTGGTTGCACCCAGAGGTTGATCCGTGCGGTGGCAGCACTCATATGGCGCCAGTTCTGAGCATGACTTTTCAGATGATCTTTTACCAGTCATCATGTTGCATGCATTATATACATATGTTTACTCATGTCTATGTACTGGGCGTAGCGCTCACGTCCTAGTTGTTATCTTGGACACCCTATTCCATGGGGCAGGTAGCAGGATGGATGGAGCTGGTAGTTCAAGGCAGGACTAGGGAGCAGGAGCTTTGAAAGTTTTTATACAGCATGATTTATTAGCTGTATAATGTTTACTTTTAAGAATTTTGATATGGTTGTATCACTACAGATTTAAACCTGGATTATATTACTAAGCTGATATGTAAATTATGGTTAAGTTTCCGCACGTTTTTACTCTGTTAAGTATTTTGCTGTATTAAGTTTAATGCATGCTATTAGTTGCCAGTTAGTAGGTGATTCCATGCAGGGTCACTACATTTTTTGGTATCAGAGCATGCATAGATTTTGGGATTAGTACTTGGGATTTAGTTTAGTCTTGAGCAATTCTTGCGCATTTAGGATTTTAATATGTAATTCTTTTCAAGATATGGCTGACGAGAGTCACGGTAGTGTTGGCCAGGGAGGTGGTCATCATCATCGTCGCCATCATCATCAGGATGATCAACATCGTCCTCATGAGGGTCGACGTCTGTAACGCCCTGTTTTTATCTTAAATGAGTTTATTTGAGTTAATCAGAGATTACAGAGTTCTCGAGCCGGTTTGAATTTGATCAGGGTCCTTTTTGCAAATTTTGGAAATTTCAGGGACTAAAACGCAAATAGGGGATTTAATATATTATCTACACTTAGATTTTTATTTAGATCACTTCTCCTTCCTCCCCAAAGCGTGAACCTCCATTGTAGGCGCCCAAAATGTTTCTTCAAGCTTTGGAATTCTCCGATTTTGTCGATCCGTCCGTTAGAAATTATTTCTGAAGGCAGATTAGCAATCACAGCAACGAGAGCTTCGTTATATCGTAAGTTCTTCTTCGATCGGATACATTCTAGTTTTTTGATGTTGTTAGAATCGTTTGAGATTCGAGTATGTTGTTCTCTACAGAGTTCTGATCGTTTATTATCTGTCGATTTTGAATTAGAGCGACGTTCGGATTTATTATGATTTTTGGAAGCCATTTTCGAAAATGTGGATTTTGAGATTGATGGGTTTGCTTTGTTTTGGTTGTCTTAGAATTTTTATGAGGTTATATCTCTATTGAACTGCAGTCTGCGTTGTCGGTTTGTTCAGTTATAGCCGTTATGCCGTCGGTTTGAGTTTTGGAGATTTGAACCGTTTTTGAAGTTGTTGAACTTGGCTTGTAAGTCGATCATGGTAATTGATCTTTGATTGTATCTGAACAGATTCGTTTGGAGTTGTCAAGCCCTGTGTTAGCAGCATTTGGTCGTCGAGAATTGGACGAAGAACGGTAAAGAGATTACCTTGAACCGTTGGCCTTTGTTGTTGGATTGTTTAGTTGTTGATAAACCTTTTGTTGTAGCTTATCCAGAGTTGGAACTACTGCATTGAAAGGTAAAAGCAGTCATCGTAGCGGGATAGCATACTCGGGACTGTTGGTTCTCGAGTTTCCCCTTTTTAAATCACATATTGCATTGATAATTGTTCTAGCACGTGGAACTTGTATTTGTTGATTGATTGAGTTTTTGTTATGTGGCTTACGTTTATGTTTCTGTTATGCATTCATCTTGGCGGGCAGAACCGCCCTTTTTGTTAGACGTTTGGGACTATGATTGAGTGGCCTAGGTTGTAGTATTTCACCTAGTGCTAGCATCCTCATTATGGTTGCTCAAAGTCTAGAGGAGTGGGATACGTGGCACCACCTCGATTGGGAGAGTCGGTGAGTCGTTACGTGATCTCATCCTCGGGATCCCAAAAGCAGAGTAATACTCCCGTGTTTATCAGATTCGATATCCTGGTTTTAAAGACATGCATATCATTAACTTCGACTTGAATATGTGGTTTGATAGCATGTTGTATATTCATTACTTGATATGTTGCTTTTACTGGGATTATCATTCTCACCGGTTATCCGGCTGTTGCTTTGTTTTGTATGTGTACTTGGCAACAGGAAGGGCAGGATCAAGTCAGCTTAGACCTGGTTAGCGTCCAGAGCAAGAGATAGAAGTGAGACTCGTTTAGAAGTCGAATCAGCATGTCAACCTAGTTATGTTTTGCGATCATGTTTAGTCATTCGAACTTCTCGTATATGTTTTGTAAGCAAGAACGATGTAGGTGCTATTGAATTGAATGTTGCTCTTCCCTAAACCTTTCTTGTATTGTTATTGGAATGTCAAATACTCTTAATGCAAGTGTTTAGGTTTTGTTTGAGTTTATTACAGTGCCTTAACTTTTCTGGGCGAGGGGACGGCGCGGGCGCGCGGTTGTTGGCGCGGGCGCGCGGCCTCTTTGCGAGATATGAGCGCGGGCGCGCTTCCTTTGGCGCGGGCGCGCGAGCCTCCTTCAAAAAAAAAATATATTTATTGGGTTCTTGATTACTTATCGCTTGTTGTCTGATATTAGTTGTTTAGAAACGAGGTCTCACATTAAGTGGTATCAGAGCGTTAAGATTCTTGGTCGAACTAGAGTGAGCGGGTAGACCGAGTCTGCGTGTATTGGCTCCTCGCATGTGTTTGAATTATTTTAACTATGTACATAGTTCCATGCGAGCATGCTTTATTATTGAGAATTATTGAATTACATGGTTATGTGATTTAATTTATAAAGCATGATCTACTTGAGATATAACTGTTTCTGTTACCGACTGGTATCCGGTATTCCAAGCGGTTGTAAGGGCACTGATTGTAGCAATTGAGATATCTCGTGTCCTAACCTTTGATTATCATATGGGTCCTCGTCGAGTGATAAACAGAAACACACCGCCAGTTATCCCTGCGACTGAGCAAGCTAGCACTGAAGTTGATCAGTTGGATGCTTCAGCAACGCCTATGGAAACCTTGCTGAAGAGGTTTCAGTCTTTCAATCCGCCGTTATTGATGGGTTCAGAAAATCCAGTTGACTGCGAGAGTTGGTTGGATGATATGGATCAGTTGTTTGATTTCATTGACTACACAGATGACCGCCAAATCAGGTTAGTAATTCATCAGCTGCGTGGTGGTGCTAAGAGCTGGTGGATCATGACAAAGAAAGCATTTGAGAGTAGAGGTAGAGAGGTTACTTGGACTCTTTTTAAATCTGAGTTTTTTAAGCGGTTTTTCCCTATCTCGTATCGTAAGGATAAGGGAGCAGAGTTTTCAAATCTGAGGCAAGGGAATCTGAACATTGAAGAGTACGTGGCTAAGTTCGATAGTCTGTTGCGTTTTGCACCGCTTATTGCCGGAGATGAAGAAGCTAAGGCAGATCAGTTCATCAACGGGTTGAACCCCGATGTCTTCACGTTGGTTAACACCAACAGGCCTAGCAACTTTGCGGATGCCATGAATTACGCAAAGGGAGCAGAAGCAGGCTTGTGGAGGCAAAGAGGTAATCAGGGGGCACCTCAGCAGCAGAGGCAGTATCAGAACCAACCATCTCAGTACCAGAATCAGCCACCTCAACATCAGAACCAGCAGCAGAGGTATGAAGGTGGAAACAATGGGGGAAACATAAAGGATCAGTACAAGGCAAGAGGTAAACAGTTCAAGAGACAGGGGAACAGTTCGTCCAGTTCCAGTGGTTCGAAGCAATTCGGTTCAGGACCGAGTTCTGGGTCATCATCCTTGTACTGCAGCAAGTGTGGAGGAAGACACTCACCGGATCAGTGTGTGGAAGTCTTCGGCAATTGTAACACATGTCAGCAACCGAGACACTTCTCTAAAGTGTGCCCTCAACGTAATAGAGAAAGAGCTCAGAGTGGGAGTTTGTCTAGACCTGCAGCTCAGCCGGAGAGGCAGTCGTCGGCAGTGCACTCTTTCCAACCCCAGCAACAGCAAAACAGACAGGGAGGAAGCACTAGTGCGAACCAGCCTCCGAGACAGCAAGCACGAGTCTTTGCATTGACAGAGGATCAGGCTCAGGCAGCACCTGACGATGTCATAGCAGGTAACTGTTCAATTTTCGGTCATTCTGCTCATGTCTTGATAGATACAGGTGCTTCCCATTCCTTTATCTCTGAGAAATATGTGTTATTGCATGCTTTGCCAACTGAATTGTTGCCTACAGTAGTAGCTGTTACTTCACCTTTGGGTGGAGGAATTGTTTCTGTCCGACTAGTCAAGAACTGTGAACTTTGTTTCGAGGGGAATTGGTTAGAATTCGACTGTATTGTGCTTGGGTTGTCAGATTTTGATTGTATTGTCGGTATAGATGCTTTGACCAAGTACAGGGCAACAGTTGATTGTTTTCTGAAAGTTGTCAGGTTCAGACCTGAAATGGCAGACGAGTGGAAATTCTTTGGTAAGGGTTCTCGATCTAGAATTCCTTTGGTTTCAGTGTTATCTATGACTCGTTTGTTACAGAGAGGTGCAGAAGGATTTTTGGTTTATGCGGTTGATGTACTGAAATCTAGCCCAGCTTTGGTTGACTTACCAGTGGTTAGAGATTTTGCTGATGTGTTTCCGGAAGATGTTCCTGGATTGCCACCCATTCGAGAGGTTGAATTCAGCATTGACTTAGTGCCAGATACTCAACCTATTTCAAAAGCTCCTTATCGTATGGCACTTGTTGAATTGAGAGAGTTGAAGGAGCAGCTTGAGGATTTGATTGCCAAGGGATACATCAGACCTAGTGTATCGCCTTGGGGTGCTCCTGTTCTATTCGTTCGGAAGAAGGATGGTTCTATGCGGCTCTGTATCGACTACCGTCAATTGAATCAGGCTACAGTTAAGAACAGGTATCCTTTACCCCGAATAGATGACTTGTTTGATCAACTGCAGGGTTCTTCTGTCTACTCTAAGATTGATCTGAGGTCAGGTTATCATCAGTTGAGAGTGCGAGAGGAAGACGTTCCTAAGACCGCATTCAGAACGAGGTATGGTCATTTTTAGTTTATAGTCATGCCATTTGGTTTGACTAACGCTCCAGCAGTTTTTATGGGTTTGATGAACCGTATCTTTCAGCGTTATTTAGATGAGTTCGTCATTATCTTTATCGATGATATTCTTATCTACTCGAAGAACCGTACTGACCATGCAGAGCACTTGAGGACCGTACAGCAGATTTTACGAGCTGAGCAGTTGTTTGCCAAGCTGTCTAAGTGTGAATTCTGGTTGGATCGAGTTGTTTTTCTCGGTCATATCATTTCTGGAGATGGGATTTCTGTCGATCCTAGCAAGATTGAAGCGGTTATGAATTGGCCTAGACCTACTTCAGTGCCGGAGATCCGAAGCTTCATGGGTTTAGCTGGTTATTATCGTTGTTTCATCGAGGGTTTCTCGTCTATTGCCAAGCCTATTACCCAGCTGACTCAGAAGAATGCGCCTTTTGTCTGGACTGCAGATTGTGAGGCTAGCTTTGTTGATCTGAAGAGGAGACTGACCAGTGCTCCAATTCTTTCTATTCCGAAAGGTACTGGAGGTTTCACAGTCTATTGTGATGCTTCTAACCGAGGCTTGGGTTGTGTTCTTATGCAGCATAAGCATGTGATAGCGTATGCATCGAGGCAGCTGAAACCGCACGAGACTCGTTATCCGGTTCATGATCTTGAACTAGCTGCGATCGTCTTTGCTCTGAAGATCTGGCGTCACTATCTTTATGGTGAGTCCTTCGAGATCTTTTCTGATCATAAGAGTCTTAAGTACTTGTTTTCTCAGGCAGAGCTGAATATGAGACAGAGAAGGTGGTTAGATCTGTTGAAAGATTTCGACTGTGAGATCAAGTATTATCCGGGGAAGTCGAATGCAGTTGCAGATGCGTTGAGCCGAAAGCTTTGTTCTTTATCTCTTTCTACTATTGGTGTTTCTCAGTTGATCGATGATTGTTGCACTTCTGGTTTAGAGTTTGAAACAGATAGGGAGACTATCAGAGTGTTTGATATTCAAGCCGAACCGGAGTTGTTTGTTGCAATCAGAGAAGCACAGAAGTCTGAGCCGAGCATTCAGGTTTCAGTAGAGAAAGTCAGATCTGGGCATCAGTCTGAATTCCAGGTTAGAGATGATGTACTGTATGTGAATAACCGTATTTTTGTGCCTGATATTTCGGATTTGAGGCAGCGTATTCTTCGAGAGGCTCATTGCAGTCGGTTTAGTATTCATCCTGGAGGTCGTAAGATGTACAACGATCTGAAGATTCAGTTTTTGTGGAAGAGAATGAAGAGCGACGTAGCGAGGTTTGTATCTCGGTGTTTGAATTGTCAGCAGGTGAAAGCAGAACGGAAGCGACCAGGAGGTCTGTTGCGCAGTCTATCTGTTCCTGAATGGAAGTGGGATCACATTTCCATGGATTTCGTCACGAAGCTACCACGATCCGTTCGAGGATGCGATGCCATTTGGGTAGTGATCGACCGATTGACGAAGTCTGCGTGTTTTATTCCGTACAGGATGACGTATCGTCATGATCAGATGGCTGAGTTGTATGTTAGCAATGTTGTGAGACTGCATGGTGTGCCGAAGTCGATCGTTTCAGACAGAGATCCTAGATTCACTTCTCACTTCTGGCACAGTCTTCAGGGGGCACTTGGTACTCGATTGCATCTGAGTACAGCTTATCATCCTCAGACCGATGGACAGTCAGAACGGACTATCTAGACGTTAGAGGATATGCTGCGAGCGATAGTGCTAGACTTTGGCACTAGTTGGCAGGATTCTTTGCCTCTTGTCGAGTTTTCTTACAACAACAGCTTCCAAGCGAGTATCGGTATGACGCCTTTTGAGGCTTTGTATGGTAAGAAGTGCAGATCTCCGTTGTTTTGGAATGATTTATCCGAGTCACCAGATTTGGGACCGGAGATGCTTAGAGATATGGCAGAGCAGGTTAAGATCATTCAGACCAGAATGAAGACAGCTCAAGATAGACAGGCAAAGTATGCAAATGTCAGGCGTAGACCTCTGAGTTTTGATCAGGGAGACCGAGTCTTTCTAAAGATTTCACCTTTCAGAGGCACTGTCAGATTCGGTAAGAGAGGGAAGTTATCTCCGAGATTCATCAGGCCGTACGAGATTCTCGAGAAGATAGGCTATCTTGCCTACAGACTTGCACTTCCTCCGTCTTTATCTGGTATTCACGACGTTTTTCACGTCTCTATGCTGCGAAAGTATCAACCAGATATTTCTCATATCCTTCAGCCTGACGAAGCCGAGTTAGACGAGACTCTGAGCTACTTTGAGCGACCGATTCAGATCCTTGATCGGAAGGAGAAACAACTCAGAACCAAGTTGATTCCGTTGGTGAAAGTGCAGTGGAGCCGTCACGGCGTCGAGGAAGCGACTTGGGAGACAGAATCTGACATGAGACAGCGATTTCCGGAGCTATTCGGATGACGTGAGTTCTTCTTACTGTCCTTAGTTCTTTATTCTATCTTATGAGTTGTGGTTCTCGTTGATTTCGAGAACGAAATCTCTTCTTAGTGGGGGAGAATTGTAACGCCCTGTTTTTATCTTAAATGAGTTAATTTGAGTTAATCAGAGATTACAGAGTTCTCGAGCCGGTTTGATTTTGATCAGGGTCCTTTTTGCAAATTTTGGAAATTTCAGGGACTAAAACGCAAATAGGGGATTTAATATATTATCTACACTTAGATTTTTATTTAGATCACTTCTCCTTCCTCCCCAAAGCGTGAACCTCCATTGTAGGCGCCCAAAACGTTTCTTCAAGCTTTGGAATTCTCCGATTTTGTCGATCCGTCCGTTAGAAATTATTTCTGAAGGCAGATTAGCAATCACAGCAACGAGAGCTTCGTTATATCGTAAGTTCTTCTTCGATCGGATACATTCTAGTTTTTGGATGTTGTTAGAATCGTTTGAGATTCGAGTATGTTGTTCTCTACAGAGTTCTGATCGTTTATTATCTGTCGGTTTTGAATTAGAGCGACGTTCGGATTTATTATGATTTTTGGAAGCCATTTTCGAAAATGTGGATTTTGAGATTGATGGGTTTGCTTTGTTTTGGTTGTCTTAGAATTTTTATGAGGTTATATCTCTATTGAACTGCTGTCTGCGTTGTCGGTTTGTTCAGTTATAGCCGTTATGCCGTCGGTTTGAGTTTTGGAGATTTAAACCGTTTTTGAAGTTGTTGAACTTGGCTTGTAAGTCGATCATGGTAATTGATCTTTGATTGTATCTGAACAGATTCGTTTGGAGTTGTCAAGCCCTGTGTTAGCAGCATTTGGTCGTCGAGAATTGGACGAAGAACGGTAAAGAGATTACCTTGAACCGTTGCCATTGTTGTTGGATTGTTTAGTTGTTGATTAAACCTTTTGTTGTAGCTTATCCAGAGTTGGAACTACTGAATTGAAAGGTAAAAGCAGTCATCGTAGCGGGATAGCATACTCGGGACTGTTGGTTCTCGAGTTTCCCCTTTTTAAATCACATATTGCATTGATAATTGTTCTAGCACGTGGAACTTGTATTTGTTGATTGATTGAGTTTTTGTTATGTGTCTTACGTTTATGTTTCTGTTATGCATTCATCTTGAGCCTACTTTGATTTCAACGGACAGAACCGCCCTTTTTGTTAGACGTTTGGGAACTATGATTGAGTGGCCTAGGTTGTAGTATTTCACCTAGTGCTAGCATACTCATTATGGTTGCTCAAAGTCTAGAGGAGTGGGATACGTGGCACCACCTCGATTGGGAGAGTCGGTGAGTCGTTACGTGATCTCATCCTCGGGATCCCAAAAGCAGAGTAATACTCCCGTGTTTATCAGATTCGATATCCTGGTTTTAAAGACATGCATATCATTAACTTCGACTTGAATATGTGGTTTGATAGCATGTTGTATATTCATTACTTGATATGTTGCTTTTACTGGGATTATCATTCTCATCGGTTATCCGGCTGTTGCTTTGTTTTGTATGTGTACTTGGCAACAGGAAGGGCAGGATCAAGTCAGCTTAGACCTGGTTAGCGTCCAGAGCAAGAGATAGAAGTGAGACTCGTTTAGAAGTCGAATCAGCATGTCAACCTAGTTATGTTTTGCGATCATGTTTAGTCATTCGAACTTCTCGTATATGTTTTGTAAGCAAGAACGATGTAGGTGCTATTAAATTGAATGTTGCTCTTCCCTAAACCTTTCTTGTATTGTTATTGGAATGTCAAATACTCTTAATGCAAGTGTTTAGGTTTTGTTTGAGTTTATTACAGTGCCTTAACTTTTCTGGGCGAGGGGACGGCGCGGGCGCGCTGGGATTTGCGGGATGTAGGCGCGGGCGCGCTGATGTCAGCGCGGGCGCGCGAGCCTCCTTCAAAAAAAAAATATTTATTGGGTTCTTGATTACTTATCGCTTGTTGTCTGATATTAGTTGTTTAGAAACGAGGTCTCACAACGTCGCTATACTATTAATAAGTTCATGCAGGTAGGACCGAAACCCTTAGTGGGAGGTGAGAATCTTGAACAAGCTAGAAGCTCGATGTCTAAACTTGAGAGCACGTTCCGAGCTTTCGAGTGTACTGAGGAGCAGAAACTGGAAGTTCTAGAATTCGTTCTAGAGGATAGAGCACGTTTTTGGTGGGATGCCAAGGTTGCTCAGGCACGTACTGAGAGAGGACAGGTGACTTGGGGGGATTTCTGTCGGGAGTTTCAGAAATTATATTTTCCTCCGGCTGTTCGCCAAGCACGATCTATGGAGTTGCTTACTTTGAGGCAAGGATCAATGACTATTGATCAGTATCAGCAGCGATTTCTTGATCTGCTACCTTTCAGTCCTCATATCAATGCGAGTGATGCGTCGAAGTATGATATCTTTCTGCAAGGCTTGAACCAAGATATCTATGCACAGGTTGTCGTCTGTGATGACCCGGTGTCTTATGAGACTTTGGTGAACCGTTGCCATCTTGTGGAGACCAGCAACAGGCGTGGACAGTTGATGATGCCAGCACAGCCTAGTGGATTTGTTGAGCCTCGAGCTCAATCTGTTGTGCCATCTGTACCTACGTCTTCTTCTACTCCTACTACTTCGTCTGGTTCTCGTGGTTCACGAGGTACATTCCGCTTTGGGAAGAAGAAGAAGAAGAAGGAGGAGTTTTGTAGCCACTGTGGTGGGAAGCATCCTGCAGCTTCATGTCGGAGAGCTACTGGGGCTTGTTATATTTGTGGTCAGCAGGGACATCTGCGGAGAGATTGTCCTCAGCGCATGGGTTCTGCTAGTGGATCGGGATCCCAAGTTGGATCTCAGGCTTTTACTTTTCCACGTCAGCAGCCAGCACCACAGAGTTCTTCTGGTTATCGTCCCCAGACTCAAGGGCAGGTGTTTGCTCTGTCTCAGGAGCAGGCTACTGAGGGAAGCGATCGCATTTTGGCAGGTAACTTCTTGTTATGTGGTATTCCTGCACTTGTATTAATTGATACTGGAGCATCGCATTCCTTTATTTCTAGTCGCTTCGTTAAGAGACATAGATTACCTTACGTATCATTAGATATGGATTTAGTTGTATCTACTCCGTTAGAGCAGGAGGTAGTAACTAAGCGTCTAGTGATAGGTTGCCTTCTGGAATTTGAGGGTAATGTGTTATCGGCTAATTTGATGATATTAGCGATGACGGATTTTGATTGTATTTTGGGAATAGATATGCTGACTTTGTATCACGCTACTGTGGATTGTTATCAGCGTCTGGTACAGTTTCATCCCGTTGAGGGTGATAGCTGGTACTTTTATGGTGAGGGTGCACGACCTCCGATGCCACTTGTTTCGGTTCTGAAGGCATGTCATGTCTTGGAGTCAGGTGGGGAGGGCTACCTCATCTATGCGGTTGATATGTCTGCGAGTAGTCCGGGTATTGATCAGCTACCGATTGTCAGCGAGTTTCCTGACGTATTCCCTGATGAGATTCCTGGTTTTCCTCCGGTTCGAGAGGTTGAATTTGGTATTGATCTAGTACCAGGAACTACGCCTATATCCCGAGCACCTTATCGTCTGGCACCGTCAGAGATGAGGGAATTGAAACAGCAGTTGCAAGATCTGCTTGATAAGGGATATATTCGTCCGAGTGTTTCTCCGTGGGGAGCACCTATTTTGTTTGTCAAGAAGAAGGATGGATCGATGCGATTATGTATTGATTACAGGCAGTTGAATCGTGTCACCATCAAGAATAAGTATCCTTTGCCGCGGATTGATGATATGTTCGATCAACTACAGGGTACTTCTGTTTATTCAAAGATAGATCTTAGATCTGGATACCATCAGATGCGGGTACGAGACTCAGATATATCTACAACTGCTTTCAGGACCAGATACGGGCATTATGAGTTTCTGGTGATGCCATTCGGTTTGACGAATGCACCGGCAGTCTTTATGAATCTGATGAATCAAGTATTTCGAGAATATCTGGATAGATTTGTCATCGTCTTCATAGATGATATTCTTGTCTATTCTCATGACAAGGATGAGCATGCACAACATTTGAGGATTGTTCTACAGACGTTACGAGATAAGCAACTATATGCGAAATTGAGCAAGTGTGAATTCTGGCTTGATCGAGTAGTATTTCTCGGTCATGTGATTTTTAGTGAAGGGATATCTGTTGATCCTAGTAAGATAGAGGCAGTGCTGAACTGGTCTCATCCGACAACGGTTGCTGAGATTCGTAGTTTCTTGGGTCTAGCGGGATATTACCGTCGGTTCATCGAGAATTTTTCACAATTGGCCAGGCCTTTGACTCAGCTTACTCGGAAAGATGTTACCTTTATTTGGTCCTCGGATTTTGAGGAGTCGTTTCACGAGCTGCGTAGACGTCTTACTACTGCACCTGTGCTAGCTCTACCTTCTGGATCAGGAGGTTATGTTGTTTATACTGATGCCTCTGGTCAGGGGTTAGGATGTGTGTTGACACAGCATGGACATGTTATTGCCTATGCTTCTCGACAGTTGAAGACGTGTGAGAATAACTATCCAGTGCATGATCTCGAGTTAGCCGCCATTGTATTTGTGCTCAAGATTTGGAGACATTATCTTTATGGCGAGAAATTTGAGAAATTTACAGATCACAAGAGTTTGAAGTATTTATTCACTCAGGCAGAGTTGAATATGCGACAGAGACGCTGGATGGATCTCCTGAAGGATTATGATTGTGAAATCAAATATCATCCAGGTTCTGCTAATCTTACTGCTGATGCCTTGAGTCGGCAGGTGAGACTGTCTGCACTTCAGACTAATGAAATATCTCATATGATTCAAGAGTGCTGTTCATTGAGTTTTACGCTCAAGCACAAGAAAGGGAGGAATGGGATTCGTTTGTATACTATTCTATCTGAGCCAGCATTGTATTCTCGGATCAGAGATGCTCAGATATCTGATGTTAAGACTCAGCGATTGGCACGTCTAGCCAATAGAGTTAATACATCTGGATTCCATTTTCAGGAAGATGGTTTATTGTGCCTATCCAATAGAGTGGTTGTACCTAATGTTGCGGAGCTCAGGAATGATATTCTATCTCAAGCTCACAGGAGTCGATTATCAGTTCATCCTGGAAGTATGAAAATGTATAAGGACTTGCGAACTAGATTCTGGTGGAAGGGGATGAAGCGAAGTGTGTATCAATTTGTTTCGAGATGTTTGGTTTGTCAACAGGTCAAGGCTGAACATCGACGACCAGGTGGATTACTGTAGAATCTTGAGATTCCCGAATGGAAGTGGGAGCATGTGACTATGGATTTTGTTACCCACTTGCCTATGACTTCACGTCAGTGTGATGCTATCTGGGTTGTCGTTGACCGTTTGACAAAATCAGCACATTTCATTCCTTATAACCGGGAGTATTCTTATGATCGCATGGCACGCTTATATATCCAGGAGATTGTGCGATTACATGGGATTCCAGTGAGTATTGTCAGTGATAGAGATCCGCGATTTACTTCACGTTTTTGGGGTAGTTTTCAGCAGGCGTTGGGTACCACTCTGAGTTTGAGCACTGCGTATCATCCGGAGACTGATGGGCAGTCAGAGCGCACTATTCGTATGCTGGAGGATATGCTACGTTCTTCTGTCATGGACTTTGGTTTATCTTCGCATGATCAGTTACCTTTGATTGAATTTGCCTACAATAACAGTTATCATCGTAGTATTGATATGGCACCTTTCGAGGCATTGTATGGTCGACGGTGTCGTACTCCGTTATTCTGGGATGAAGTCGGGGAACGGCAAGTCGAGGGTCCTGAATTGGTGCAGCAGATTGTAGACAAGGTAGATTTGATCAAGCATAGGATCAAAGTTGCTCAAGATAGACAAGCCAGTTATGCGAATATTCGCCGCAGGCCACTTCAGTTTGAGCCTGGTGAATATGTTTTTCTGTGAGTATCACCTTTCAGGAAGGTGATGAGATTCGGTGTGAAAGGCAAGTTGTCTCCTCGTTACATTGGGCCTTTCCAGATACTGGAGAAGATCGGAGATGTTGCTTATCGTTTGGCTTTACCGCCATCTCTTTCCAGTATACACAATGTTTTTCATGTGCCGTTGCTTCGACAGTACATAGCTGATGAATCTCATGTGATTCAGTCTACTGATATTCAGCTAGAACCAGATCTGTCTTTTGTTGAACGACCAATCTGTATCCTAGACAGGAAGGAGAAAGTTCTTCGGAACAAGACTATACCACTTGTGATGGTACAGTGGCAGCGCCGAGGCGTTGAAGAAGCAACTTGGGAAACTGAGAGTCGTATGCGAGCGAAATATCCTGAGTTGTTTGCTTTGTATTTTTGATTACCATGTAAGATGTAATTACCATTGTTATAATAAGACATGGTTTGATGTTTCATATTGTTATCTTGATTTGTCTTTAGATGTTATTTCGCGGACGAAATATCTAAAGGTGGGGAGAATGTAGTAACCCAGAAACCATTTTAAGATAATAATATGTTAAACATGATTAAGGGTTGGTATTTAACCAATTTCGGAGTGTTATTGGACTTCAGAAGTAAAATTTGGGCTTTTTAATTTTGGGCCGGATAGTAAGCTCCGATCCCAGATAGTAAGCTCTGATCCTAGATAGTAAGCTCCGATCGGAACGGAAGCTCCGATCCTGGAACGGAAGTTCCGATCCCCAGCTGCCAGCAATGATCGATGACTTAGTCGCGAGTTTTGACAAGTGTCGATCATAGAGCAGATCGGAAGCTCCGATCGTAGATCGGAAGTTCCGATCCTAGCGTGGCAGACATGCACGCAATGAGCTGGATCGGAAGCTCCGATCCCGAAATCGGAAGTTCCGATCCTGGCCGAGAAATTTGGCTATAAATAGGGCCGTTCAGAGTTCATTTTCAATTACGAATACCCGAGTTTCCTTCTTCAGTTATATAGTATGAGATATACACTTGAGGGCCCTATCGGTTATAATAGAGGTTCTGGAATAACCAAGGTGTGGTTATAGTCATCCGGGACTAGCGACTTCAAAGGGTTAACTACGGACGAAGGTATGGTTCGGGAATCTATTTAAGTTTTGGGAGTTCTTATTAGCTTAGTTAAGGCTTATAGAATTTATGTAGTAATACGGTGAACTTTTGAATATAGGCTTGGAACCTAGGATCCTATTATACTTGAACTAGCCTAGAGGTACGTACACATTGACTGAGATTGCCAGCGAGTATACATGTTTATATGTTGCATTTATTTGGCATTATTATATGGCATGATGTATGATTTACCGTTTTCTATACTCATATGTCATGTGCATATACACGTTGAGCCTATTCCTTGTTATACCTGATTATAGAGCCGCTCAGCTCTATATTCGATAGTCTGTCACTGAGAGTACCGCGACGGCGGGGGCATTTATGTCTGTCTACTCTGGTGTACTAGACGAGTGTGGTTGCACCCAGAGGTTGATCCGTGCGGTGGCAGCACTCATATGGCGCCAGTTCTGAGCATGACTTTTCAGATGATCTTTTACCAGTCATCATGTTGCATGCATTATATACATATGTTTACTCATGTCTATGTACTGGGCGTAGCGCTCACGTCCTAGTTGTTATCTTGGACACCCTATTCCATGGGGCAGGTCGCAGGATGGACGGAGCTGGTAGTTCAAGGCAGGACTAGGGAGCAGGAGCTTTGAAAGTTTTTATACAGCATGATTTATTAGCTGTATAATGTTTACTTTTAAGAATTTCGATATGGTTGTATCACTACAAATTTAAGCCTGGATTATATTACTAAGCTGATATGTAAATTATGGTTAAGTTTCCGTACGTTTTTACTCTGTTAAGTATTTTGCTATATTAAGTTTAATGCATGCTATTAGTTGCCAGTTAGTAGGTGATTCCATGCACGGTCACTACAAATCTTCTCGAAATCCGGCACAAGATGACCTGTCCTTATAATTCCACTCCAAGATGGTACAATACGGTGCATGACACAAATGAAGAGGATATTTCAATCTCTAGAGATTGGTGGAACCATAACCCAAGTGTTTGTCTAGTAATGTATTGTGCTCTACATTGTCTAAGGTGTAGGAGAGAGACATTGATCATGACCCAATGAGAGCACCATTTGTGGATGTCCATTGCCACCCAATATATATAATATGGGTATATTATCCGAAATCCAAACTCATAACTTGTTTAATATGATGTTTTCTCGTATTTAAGGACTATCATTTGCTCTAATTCCACTCATATTTAAGAACAAGTCAGTGAGATATCGAGCACAACTAGTACGCATGGATGGGATAAATATTATTCAATCGAGAACAATGTATTCCAATTGTAGGACAAACATTGTGGGTCACGAGGATCACACTTTCATATTTTTTGAACAACCCAATACATATTCAGAATAATCTGTTCGATTTAAGGCACAAGATGACATGTCATTGTGAACTTGAGATATCGTTTGCAAATGCACCAAGATGGCTAAGGTGTATCGGCTCAAAATGTCACATATATGGAACAATCCTTGAATTATGCGGAATTATCTGTTTGATTTACGGAACAAGATGACATGTCACATGTATTATAATTGCTCTTTTGACCCTCATAATAAAACAAAAATAATAAAAATAGACTTTGACTCCCACCTACCCCTCATTATTAAGCTCTGTCGGTACACTTTATCCATTCACTTCTTCTTTCTCGTTTGGTTAGGGTTTTGATTTTCAAAATAAAATTTCATTCTTCAAGATCGAGCACAATGGAAATGAATATTGCACCACAATGTTTATGTGGTTTCGGAGAAATGATTTTACGAAGATCCGGTGTGAGACCCCGTTTCTAATCTTCTAAACTCGAATAATTAATCATAATCGAACACAATAAGCCGCGGAAAACGAATCAAAAGTTTTTTTTTTTTTTAAGAAGCCTCAAAAATCATATAAAATCCAAAATTCGTTTTTTTTCCAAACCGACTTCGAATACACGATCTATACTAGCTCAAGAACGACATACTCCAATATTATCAAATTCTGACAACTTAACAAAATCGAAGTTCAAGAGATCGAAGCAAAACTTACGTCTAAACGAAGCCCTCGTTGCGGTGATCGTGAATCTCAACTCGGAAATAAAATCTAACGGTCCGATCGAGCGAATCGGACGGAATAAAACCTTGAGAAATCGATTTGGCTATGGCTTTCGGAGGAGAGAGAGATCGAGAGAGGGAGGGAGGAAGGAGAGGTATGGGATGATTGGCCAACTTGCATCTAATAATAATATAAAAATTCAACTTTTGCATTTCAGTCCTTTATTTCTCCAATCTTGCAAAGTAAACCCCTGCTAAATATCAAAACGATCCTCAATCACTAAAAAAACTCTGATTATCTCGATTAAACTCAATTATAATAAAATCGGGGCATTACAATTCTCACCCTCTAAGATTCGATTTCGTCCTCGAAATCTGACAGATCACAGACTGAACAAAACGAAACAAACTGAAGACTAACTCACCTCAATCGAACAACTCTGGAAATTGCTGCCTCATATCGGATTCGGTCTCCCAAGTCGCTTCTTCAACTCCGTGACGACTCCACTGAATCTTCACCAATGGAATCGACTTGTTTCTGAGCTGCTTCTCTTTTCTGTCAAGAATCTGAATCGGTCGCTCTAAGTAACTCAGAGTCTCATCAAGTTCGGCCTCGTCCGGCTGAAGAACGTGAGACGGATCCGGATGATATTTCCGTAGCATCGAAACGTGAAACACATCGTGGATACCTGAAAGAGACGGAGGAAGAGCAATATTATAGGCAAGATCGCCTATCTTCTCCAGAATTTCATACGGACCAATGAACCTCGGAGACAAATTTCCTCTCTTCCCAAATCTGACAGTGCCTCGAAAAGGAGAAATCTTCAAAAACACACGGTCTCCCTGATCAAAATACAGTGGTCTGCGTCGGACATTCGCATACTTGGCCTGTCGATCCTGGGCTGTCTTCATTCTGACTCTAATCAGCTTCACCTGCTCTGCCATATCACGAATCATATCTGGACCCAACTCAGGTGATTCTGAAATCTCATCCCAAAATAATGGAGATTTGCACTTCTTCCCGTATAAAGCTTCAAAAGGTGTCATTCCAATACTTGCCTGGAAGCTGTTATTGTACGAAAACTCCACTAGAGGTAAGGAATCTTGCCAACCTGAGCCAAAATCAAGCACTACAGCCCGAAGAATATCTTCCAAGGTCTGGATCGTACGTTCGGACTGACCGTCGGTCTGAGGGTGATAAGCTGTGCTCAAGTGCAAACGAGTACCCAAAGCCTCCTGAAGACTGTGCCAAAAGTGAGAAGTGAATCTCGGATCTCTGTCTGATACTATCAACTTCGGCATGCCGTGCAATCTCACAACCTCTCTGACATACAACTCGGCCATCTGATCATGACGGTATGTCATACGGTAAGGAATTAAACAAGCAGATTTCGTCAACCGGTCAATCACAACCCAAATCGCATCACAACCTCTGACTGAACGCGGTAGCTTCGTGACAAAATTTATTGAGATATGATCCCATTTCCATTTCGGGACAGGCAAACTATGCAATAATCTTCTGGGCTTCTTCCTCTCAGCTTTCACCTATTGACAATTCAGACAACGGGATACAAACCTCGTGACGTCTCCTTTCAACTGCTTCCACCAAAATTGAGTCTTCAAGTCATTATACATCTTCCGGCCTCCAGGATGAACACTGAACCGACTGCAATGCGCCTCTCGTAGAATACGCTGTCTCATACGTCTATTCACAAACAAAATGTCATCCCTGACCTGAAACTTTGATTGGTGACCTGATCGGACTCTCTCTATCGAACTCTGAATACTCGGATCTGATCTCTGAGCCTCTCTAATCGACTGAAACAAATCTGGCTCGGCTTGAATCGCAAAAACTCTGATGGATCTCCTATCGGTCTCAAACTCCAAACCAAAAGTACAACAGTCTTCAATCAATCGAGAGACACCAATCGTAGAAAGAGACAAAGAACAAAGCTTCCGACTAAGAGCGTCTGCAGCTGCATTCGACTTTCCAGGATAATACTTGATCTCGCAGTCGAAGTCCTTAAGCAAATCCATCCATCTCCTCTGTCTCATATTCAGCTCGGACTGAGAAAACAAGTATTTCAGGCTCTTGTGGTCAGAAAATATCTCAAACGACTCACCATAAAGGTAATGGCACCAAGTCTTCAAAGAAAAAACGATTGCAGCTAGCTCGAGATCATGGATCGGATAACGAGTCTCGTGAGGCTTCAGCTGCCTCGAAGCATAAGCTATGACGTGCTTCCTCTGCATGAGAATGCATCCAAGACCACGGTGAGAAGCATCGCAGTACACAGAGAAACCTCCAGTACCTGATGGAATAGACAAGATCGGAGCGCTGGTCAATCTCTTCTTCAGCTCAATGAAACTAGCCTCACACTGTTCGGACCAAACAAACGGTGCATTCTTCTGGGTCAACTGAGTAATCGGCTTTGCAATGGAAGAGAATCCCTCGATAAATCGGCGATAATACCCCGCTAAACCCATGAAGCTTTGGATTTCTGGCACTGATGTCGGTCTCTGCCAATTCATAATTGCTTCGATCTTACTGGGGTCCACAGATATTCCATCTCCCGATACAATGTGGCCTAGAAAAACCACTCGGTCCAACCAAAATTCGCACTTTGATAGCTTAGCATACAACTGTTCGGCTCGCAAAGTCTGCAATACGATTCTCAAATGCTCGGCATGATCAGAACGGTTCTTCGAATAGATCAGAATGTCGTCGATGAAGATGATGACGAACTCATCTAGATACCGCTGAAAAATACGATTCATCAGATCCATAAAAACTGCTGGAGCATTGGTCAAACCAAACGGCATGACTATGAATTCGAAATGCCCATATCTGGTTCTGAAAGCTGTCTTCGGCACATCCTCGTTGCGAACTCTCAGCTGATGATACCCTGATCGCAGATCTATCTTCGAATACACTGAAGAACCTTGAAGTTGATCAAAAAGATCGTCGATTCTTGGTAGAGGATACTTATTCTTGACCGTCGCTTGATTCAACTGGCGGTAGTCGATGCAAAGTCGCATAGAACCGTCTTTCTTCCTCACAAAAAGCACTAGTGCACCCCAAGGCGATATGCTAGGTCGGATGTATCCCTTGGCAATCAAATCCTCTAACTGCTCCTTCAATTCTTTCAACTCTAACGGAGCCATACGGTAAGGTGATTTTGAAATAGGTTGAGTATCTGATGTAAGTTCAATGCTAAATTCGATGTCTCAAATAGGCGGTAAACCAGGAATCTCGTCTGGAAAAATATCTGGAAACTTGCTAACAACCGATATCTCAGACAACTCAGGACTAGACCTCTGAACATCCATTGCATAAATCAAGAATCCCTCTGCTCCTTTCTGTAGCAAACGAGACATGGTTAACACCGAAATCAAAGGAATTTTGGATCGAGAACCCTTACCGAAAAACTTTCAATCATCTGCCATCTCAGGCATGAAATGAACAACTTTCTGAAAGCAATCTACTGTCGCCCTATACTTGGTCAAAGCATCAATCCCGACAATATAGTCAAAATCAGATAATCCAAGAACGATGCAGTCAATCTCAATCGAATTTCCTTCGGATTCTAACACACAGTTACGGACCAATCTCACCGAAACAGTCTCTCCACCCAAAGGTGAAGTAATAGAAACAACATCAGATAAAGGCTCAACAATTAAATCATGCATCACAACAAATCTTTCAGAGATGAAACAGTGAGAAGCACCCGTATCAATCAAAACAAACGCGGGATAACCAAAGATCGAACAGTTACCTGCTATCATGTAACGCCCCGTTTTTATCTTAAATGAGTTTATTTGAGTTAATCGGAGATTGCAGAGTTCACGAGCCGACTTTATTTTGATCAGGGTTCTTTTTGCAAATTTTGGAAATTTCAGGGACTATAACGCAAATATTGGATTTGTTATATTATCTACTCATTTGTTTGACTTTGAAAGCACTCCTCCTCCTCCTCACAACCGAGCTCCACCATTGAAAACGCCTCCAACACTTTCCAAGCTTTGTGATTTTGATTTCCGGTCGATCCAGCCGTTGGAAATTATTTCTGAAGGCAGATTATCGATCACAGCAGTGAGAGCTCTGTTATATTGTAAGTTCTTCTACGATCGGACGTATTCTAGTTTTTGGATGTTGTTAGAATCGAGTTAGATTCGAGTATGTTGTTCTCTACAGAGTTCTGATCGTTTATTATCTGTCGGTTTTGAATTAGAGCGACGTCCGGATTTGTTATGATTTTTGAAAGCCATTTTCGAAAATGTGGATTTTGAGATTGATGGGTTTGCTTTGTTATTATTGTTTTGGGCATTGAATTGAGTTGTTATCAGTATTGAACTGCTGTCTGCATTGCCGGTTTGTTCAGTTTATAGCCGTTATGCCGTCGGTTTGAGTTTTGGGTTTTCGAATCGTTTTTGTATTGATTGAAGTCTTGGTGTGTGAGTGATCGTGGTTGTTGATCAACTCTTGAATTCTTACAGATTCGTTGGAGTTTGTCGAGCCCTGTGTTAGCAGCATTGTTCGTCGAGAGTTGGACGAAGAACGGTATAAAGAGTTTTCCTTGAACCGTTGCCTTGTTGTTGTTAGATTGTGTAGTTGTTTATACAATCTCTTTTGTAGCTTATCCAGAGTTGGAGCTACTGCATTGAAAGGTAAAAGCAGTCATCGTAGCGGGATAGCATACTCGGGACTGTTGGTTCTCGAGTTTCCCTTTTTAAATCACATATTGCATTGATACTTGTTCTAGCACGTGGAACTTGTAATTGTTGATTGATTGAGTTTTTGTTATGTGGCTTATGTTTATGTTTCTGTTATGCATTCATCTTGAGCCTACTTTGATTTCAGCGGGCAGAACCGCCCTTTTTGTTAGACGTTTGGGAACTATGATTGAGTGGCCTAGGTTGTAGTATTTCGCCTAGTGCTAGCATACTCATTATGGTTGCTCAAAGTCTAGAGGAGTGGGATACGTGGCACCACCTCGATTGGGAGAGTCGGTGAGTCGTTACGTGATCTCATCCTCGGGATCCCAAAAGCAGAGCAATACTCCCGTGTTTATCAGAATCGATATCCTGGTTTTAAAGACATGCATATCATTAACTTCGACTTGAATATGTGGTTTGATAGCATGTTGTGTATTCATTACTTGATATGTTGCTTTTACTGGGATTATCATTCTCACCGGTTATCCGGCTGTTGCTTTGTTTTGTATGTGTACTTGGCAACAGGTGGGGCAGGAACAAGTCAGAAGAGGCATGGTTAGCTTCGAGGGCAAGTAGTAGAAGTGAGACTCGGTTTAGAAGTTGAATTAGCATGTTTATCTAGTTTAAGATTGAAGCATGTTAGAACTCGAACTTGATATGTTTTGTTATTCGAATTAGTTTGTATTCGGATTGTAATCTGAAATCGAAGTATGTTGTTGCTGTATCGATTTAGACTTCTGGTTGTTTTCAAGCCTTCTGAAAGCATGACTTGTTATGGCATGTTTCCCTACACCGTGTTATTGCATTTGTATTTGAAGGCATGTCGGACCAAGCGCGGAATCCTTTTTTTTTTTTTTCTGCAGCCTGAGCATTTTTCTGCCCAGGCCTTACGCGCGCGGGCGAGGCATTCCTCGCGCGCGCGCGAGGCCTCTGTTGGGCCTCGGGATCGATTGCCCGCGCGCGCGCAAGCTTGGTTCCTCGCGCGGGCGCGCGGCGTTTTTTTTTTAAAAAAAAAAAAAAAAAAAAACTTTGACTTGTTTTACTCTTGGATTCTTGTTCTCTTAATTGTTGTTTAATCCGAGATTAGTGGTTTAGAATCGAGGTCTCACATTAAGTGGTATCAGAGCGTTAAGATTCTTGGTCGAACTAGAGTGAGCGGGGTAGATCGAGTCTGTGTGTAATGACTCCTCGCATGTGTTTGAATTATTTAATTGTGTACTTAATTCCATGCGAGCATGCTTTATTGTTTGAGCATTATTTGAATTACATGGTTGTGTGATTTAAATTAATAAAGCATGATCTACTTGAGATATAATTGTTTCTGTTCTCGACTGGTATTCGGTATTCCAAGCGGTTGTAAGGGCACTGATGGTAGCGATTGAGATATCTCGTGTGCTAACCTTTGATTATCAGATGGGTCCTCGTCGAGTGATAAACAGAAACACACCACCAGTTATCCCTGCGACTGAGCAAGCTAGCACTGAGGTTGATCAGTTGGATGCTTCAGCAACTCCTATGGAAACCTTGCTGAAGAGGTTTCAGTCGTTCAATCCGCCATTGTTGATGGGTTCAGAAAATCCAGTTG
This sequence comes from Henckelia pumila, assembly GCF_033568475.1. Lineage (NCBI taxonomy): Eukaryota > Viridiplantae > Streptophyta > Magnoliopsida > Lamiales > Gesneriaceae > Henckelia > Henckelia pumila. The sequence goes on along the minus strand of NC_133123.1, from coordinate 116,558,090 downwards.
ACTTTGAGAGTTGGTTGGATGATATGGATCAGTTGTTTGATTCCATTGACTACACAGATGACCGCCGAATCAGGTTAGTAATTCATCAGCTGCGTGGTGGTGCTAAGAGCTGGTGGATCATGACAAAGAAAGCAATTGAGAGTAGAGGTACAGAGGTTACTTGGACTCTTTTTAAATCTGAGTTTTATAAGCGGTTTTTCCCTATCTCGTATCGTAAGGATAAGGGAGCATAGTTTGCAAATTTGAGGCAAGGGAATCTGAACATTGAAGAGTACGTGGCTAAGTTCGATAGTCTGTTGCGTTTTGCACCGCTAATTGCCAGAGATGAAGAAGCTAAGGCAGATCAGTTCATCAACTGGTTGAACCCCGATGTCTTCACGTTGGTTAACACCAACAGGCCTAGCAACTTTGCGGATGCCATGAATTACGCAAAGGGAGCAGAAGCAGGCTTGTGGAGGCAAAGAGGTAATCAGGGGGCACCTCAGCAGCAGAGGCAGTATCAGAACCAACCATCTCAGTACCAGAATCAGCCACCTCAACATCAGAACCAGCAGCAGAGGTATGAAGGTGGAAACAGTGGGGGAAACAGAAAGGATCAGTACAAGGCAAGAGGTAAACAGTTCAAGAGACAGGGGAACAGTTCGTCCAGTTCCAGTGGTTCGAAGCAATTCGGTTCAGGACCGAGTTCTGGGTCATCATCCTTGTACTGCAGCAAGTGTGGAGGAAGACACTCACCGGATCAGTGTGTGAGAGTCTTCGGCAATTGTAACACATGTCAGCAACCGGGACACTTCTCTAAAGTGTGCCCTCAACGTAATAGAGATAGAGCTCAGAGTGGGAGTTCGTCTAGACCTGCAGCTCAGACGGAGAGGCAGTCGTCTGCAGTACACTCTTTCCAACCCCAGTAACAGCAGAACAGACAAGGAGGTAGCTCTAGTGCAAATCAGCCTCCGAGACAGCAAGCACGAGTCTTTGCATTGACAGAGGATCAGGCTCAGGCAGCACCTGACGATGTCATAGCAGGTAACTGTTCGATTTTCGGTCATTCTGCTCATGTCTTGATAGATACAGGTGCTTCCCATTCCTTTATCTCTGAGAAATATGTGTTATTGCATGCTTTGCCAACTGAATTGTTGCCTACAGTAGTAGCTGTTACTTCACCTTTGGGTGGAGGAATTGTTTCTGTCTGACTAGTCAGGAACTGTGAACTTTGTTTCGAGGGGAATTGGTTAGAATTCGACTGTATTGTGCTTGGGTTGTCAGATTTTGATTGTATTGTCGGTATAGATGCTTTGACCAAGTACAGGGCAACAATTGATTATTTTCTGAAAGTTGTCAGGTTCAGACCTGAAATGGCAGACGAGTGGAAATTCTTTGGTAAGGGTTCTCGATCTAGAATTCCTTTGATTTCAGTGTTATCTATGACTTGTTTGTTACAGAGAGGTGCAGAAGGATTTTTGGTTTATGCGGTTGATGTACTGAAATCTAGCCCAGCTTTGGTTGACTTACCAGTGGTTAGAGATTTTGCTGATGTGTTTCCGGAAGATGTTCCTGGATTGCCACCCATTCGAGAGGTTGAATTCAGCATTGACTTAGTGCCAGGTACTCAACCTATTTCAAAAGCTCCTTATCGTATGGCACTTGTAGAATTGAAAGAGTTGAAGGAGCAGCTTGAGGATTTGATTGCCAAGGGATACATCAGACCTAGTGTATCGCCTTGGGGTGCTCCTGTTCTATTCGTTCGGAAGAAGGATGGTTCTATGCGGCTCTGTATCGACTACCGTCAATTGAATCAGGATACATTTAAGAACAGGTATCCTTTACCCCGAATAGATGACTTGTTCGATCAACTGCAGGGTTCTTCTGTCTACTCTAAGATTGATCTGAGGTCAGGCTACCATCAGCTGAGAGTGCGAGAGGAAGATGTTCCTAAGACCGCATTCAGAACGAGGTATGGTCACTTTGAGTTTATAGTCATGCCGTTCGGTTTGACTAACGCTCCAGCTGTTTTTATGGGTTTGATGAACCGTATCTTTCAGCGTTATTTAGATGAGTTCGTCATTATCTTCATCGATGATATTCTTATCTACTCGAAAAACCGTACTGACCATGCAGAGCACTTGAGAATCGTCTTGCAGATTTTACGAGTTGAGCAGTTGTTTGCCAAGCTATCGAAATGCGAATTCTGGTTAGATCGAGTTGTCTTTCTCGGTCATATTATTTCTGAAGATGGGATTTCTGTCGATCCCAGCAAAATCGAAGCGGTTATGAATTGGCCTAGACCGACATCAGTACCTGAGATCCGAAGCTTCATGGGTTTAGCTGGTTATTACCGTCGTTTCATCGAGGGTTTCTCGTCTATTGCCAAGCCTATTACCCAGCTGACTCAGAAGAATGCGCCTTTTGTCTGGACTTCAGATTGTGAGGCTAGCTTTGTTGATCTGAAGAGGAGACTGACCAGTGCTCCAATTCTTTCTATTCCGAAGGGTACTGGAGGTTTCACAGTGTATTGTGATGCTTCTAACCAAGGTTTGGGTTGTGTTCTTATGCAGCATAAGCATGTGATAGCGTATGCATCGAGGCAGCTGAAACCGCACGAGACTCGTTATCCTGTTCATGATCTTGAACTTGCAGCAATTGTTTTTGCTTTGAAGATCTGGCGTCACTATCTTTATGGTGAGTCTTTCGAGATCTTTTCTGATCATAAGAGTCTTAAGTACTTGTTTTCACAGGCAGAGCTAAATATGAGACAGAGAAGATGGTTGGATCTGTTGAAGGATTTCGACTGTGAGATCAAGTATTATCCAGGGAAGTCGAATGCAGTTGCAGATGCCTTGAGCCGAAAGCTTTGTTCTCTATCTCTTTCAACTATCGGTGTTTCTCAGTTGGTCGATGATTGTTGCACTTCTGGTTTAGAGTTTGAAACAGATAGGGAGACTATCAGAGTGTTTGCTATTCAAGCCGAGCCGAAGTTGTTTGTTGCAATCAGAGAAGCACAGAAGTCTGAGCCGAGCATTCAGGTTTCAGTAGAGAAAGTCAAAACTGGGCATCAGTCAGAATTCCAGGTTAGAGATGACGTTTTGTTTGTGAATAACCGTATTGTTGTGCCTGATATTTCGGAGTTGAGACAGCATATTCTCCGAGAGGCTCATTGCAGTCGGTTTAGCGTTCATCCTGGAGGTCGTAAGATGTACAACGATCTGAAGAGTCAGTTCTGGTGGAAGAGAATGAAGGACGATGTTGCGAGATTTGTATCTCAGTGTTTGAATTGTCAGCAAGTGAAAGCAGAGCGGAAACGACCAGGTGGTCTTTTGCACAGCCTATCTGTTCCTGAATGGAAATGGGATCACATTTCTATGGATTTTGTCACGAAGCTACCACGATCCGTTCGAGGATGCGATGCTATTTGGGTAGTGATCGACCGATTGACGAAGTCTGCGTGTTTTATTCCGTACAGGATGACGTATCGTCATGATCAGATGGCTGAGTTGTATGTTAGCAATGTTGTGAGATTGCATGGTGTGCCGAAGTCGATCGTTTCAGACAGAGATCCTAGATTCACTTCTCACTTCTGGCACAGTCTTCAGGGGGCACTTGGTACTCGATTGCATCTGAGTACAGCTTATCATCCTCAGACAGATGGACAGTCAGAGCGGACCATCCAGACGTTGGAGGATATGCTGCGAGCGGTAGTGCTAGACTTTGGCACTAGTTGGCAGGATTCTTTGCCTCTTGTCGAGTTTTCTTACAACAATAGCTTCCAAGCGAGTATCGGTATGGCGCCTTTTGAGGCTTTGTATGGTAGAAAGTGCCGATCTCCGTTGTTTTGGGATGAATTGTCCGAGTCACCAGATTTGGAACCGGAGATACTTAGAGATATGGCAGAGCAGGTTAAGATCATTCAGACCAGAATGAAGTCAGCTCAAGATAGACAGGCAAAGTATGCGAATGTCAGACGTCGACCTCTGAGTTTTGAGCAGGGAGACCGTGTATTCCTTAAGATTTCTCCGTTCAGAGGCACCGTCAGATTCGGTAAGAGAGGAAAGTTATCTCCGAAATTCATCGGTCCGTACGAAATTCTCGAGAAAATAGGCGATCTTGCCTACAGACTTGCACTTCCTCCGTCTTTATCTGGTATTCACGACGTTTTTCACGTCTCTATGCTGAGAAAGTATCAACCAGATATTTCTCATATCCTTCAGCCTGACGAAGCCGAGTTAGACGAGACCCTGAGCTATTTTGAGCGACCGATTCAGATCCTTGATCGGAAAGAAAAGCAACTCAGAACCAAGTTGATTCCGTTGGTGAAAGTGCAGTGGAGCCGTCACGGAGTCGAGGAAGCGACTTGGGAGACAGAATCTGACATGAGACAACGTTTTCCAGAGTTGTTCGGATGACGTGAGTTCTTCTTACTGTCTTTAGTTCTTTATTCTATCTTATGAGTTATGGTTCTTGTGGATTCGAGGACGAAATCTCTTCTTAGTGGGGGAGAATTGTAACGCCCCGTTTTTATCTTAAATGAGTTTATTTGAGTTAATCGGAGATTTCAGAGTTCACGAGCCGACTTTATTTTGATCAGGGTTCTTTTTGAAAATTTTGGAAATTTTAGGGACTATAACGCAAATATTGGATTTGTTATATTATCTACTCATTTGTTTGACTTTGAAAGCACTCCTCCTCCTCCTCACAACCGAGCTCCACCATTGAAGACGCCTCCAACACTTTCCAAGCTTTGTGATTTTGATTTCCGGTCGATCCAGCCGTTGGAAATTATTTCTGAAGGCAGATTATCGATCACAGCAATGAGAGCTCTGTTATATTGTAAGTTCTTCTACGATCGGACGCATTCTAGTTTTTGGATGTTGTTAGAATCGAGTTAGATTCGAGTATGTTGTTCTCTACAGAGTTCTGATCGTTTATTATCTGTCGGTTTTGAATTAGAGCGACGTCCGGATTTGTTATGATTTTTGGAATCCATTTTCGAAAATGTGGATTTTGAGATTGATGGGTTTGCTTTGTTATTGTTGTTTTGGGCATTGAATTGAGTTGTTATCAGTATTGAACTGCTGTCTGCGTTGCCGGTTTGTTCAGTTTATGGCCGTTATGCCGTCGGTTTGAGTTTTGGGTTTTCGAATCGTTTTTGTATTGATTGAAGTCTTGGTGTGTGAGTGATCGTGGTTGTTGATCAACTCTTGAATTCTTACAGATTCGTTGGAGTTTGTCGAGCTCTGTGTTAGCAGCATTGTTCGTCGAGAGTTGGACGAAGAACGGTATAAAGAGTTTTCCTTGAACCGTTGCCTTGTTGTTGTTAGATTGTGTAGTTGTTTATACAATCTCTTTTGTAGCTTATCCAGAGTTGGAGCTACTGCATTGAAAGGTAAAAGCAGTCATCGTAGCGGGATAGCATACTCGGGACTGTTGGTTCTCGAGTTTCCCTTTTTAAATCACATATTGCATTGATACTTGTTCTAGCACGTGGAAATTGTAATTGTTGATTGATTGAGTTTTTGTTATGTGGCTTATGTTTATGTTTCTGTTATGCATTCATCTTGAGCCTACTTTGATTTCAGCGGGCAGAACCGCCCTTTTTGTTAGACGTTTGGGAACTATGATTGAGTGGCCTAGGTTGTAGTATTTCGCCTAGTGCTAGCATACTCATTATGGTTGCTCAAAGTCTAGAGGAGTGGGATACGTGGCACCACCTCGATTGGGAGAGTCGGTGAGTCGTTACGTGATCTCATCCTCGGGATCCCAAAAGCAGAGCAATACTCCCGTGTTTATCAGAATCGATATCCTGGTTTTAAAGACATGCATATCATTAACTTCGACTTGAATATGTGGTTTGATAGCATGTTGTGTATTCATTACTTGATATGTTGCTTTTACTGGGATTATCATTCTCACCGGTTATCCGGCTGTTTCTTTGTTTTGTATGTGTACTTGGCAACAGGTGGGGCAGGAACAAGTCAGAAGAGGCATGGTTAGCTTCGAGGGCAAGTAGTAAAAGTGAGACTCGGTTTAGAAGTCGAATTAGCATGTTTATCTAGTTTAAGATTGAAGCATGTTAGAACTCGAACTTGATATGTTTTGTTATTCGAATTAGTTTGTATTCGGATTGTAATCTGAAATCGAAGTATGTTGTTGCTGTATCGATTTAGACTTCTGGTTGTTTTTAAGCCTTCTGAAAGCATGACTTGTTATGGCATGTTTCCCTACACCCTGTTATTGCATTTGTATTTGAAGGCATGTCGGACCAAGCGCGGAATCCTTTTTTTTTTTTCTGCAGCCTGAGCATTTTTCTGCCCAGGCCTTCCGCGCGCGGGCGAGGCCTTTGTTGGGCCTCGGGATCGATTGCCCGCGCGCGCGCGAGCTTGGTTCCTCGCGCGGGCGCGCGGCGTTTTTTTTTAAAAAAAAAAAAAAAAAAAAAACTTTGACTTGTTTTACTCTTGGATTCTTGTTCGCTTAATTGTTGTTTAATCCGAGATTAGTGGTTTAGAATCGAGGTCTCACATATCACGTCATTCGGAGCTTCATTGGCTTGATACTCTGTCAAGGCAAACACCCTCGCCTGCTGTCGTGGAGGTTGGTTCTGGTTCTGATTACCTCCCTGACGATTCTGTTGCTGAGGCGGAAAAGAATGGACTGCAGAAGCTGATCTCTCGGGCTAAGCTGGCGGTCGTGAAGAACTACCGCTCTGAGCTCTATCGGATCCTCGCTGAGGACAGACTCTAGCAAAATGACCCGGCTGCTGGCAGATGTTGCAACTACCAAACACGCCTCGACACTGATCACTCGGATGACGTCCTCCACACTTGCTGCACGAAGCTCCAAAAAACCCAGAATTTTGTCCAGAACTGAACTGTCTAGAGCCGCTGGAACTCGATGAACTGTTACCAGACTTCTTGAAATTCTTCCCCTTCGGCCGATACTGATCTCGCCTGTTTCTGCCACTGTTGCCTCCCTCAAACCTCTGAGGCTGATTCGACTGTTGAGACGGTTGGTACTGATACTGAGACTGTTGAGGCTGAAACTGAACAGGCTGGTTCTGAAAAGATCTCTGCTGCTGCTGAGGAGCTACCTGATTACCTCGTTGCATCAAGAATCCGGTTTCGGCTCCCTTTGCTTGATCCATAGCATCAGCGAAGTTGTTGGGTCTTCCGGTATTGACCAAAGTAAATATCTCAGGGTTCAATCCATTGATGAAATGGTCGGCCTTGGATTCTTCGTTATCTGCAACGTGAGGTGCAAACCTCAAGAGACTATCAAATTTACTCACATAGTCTTCAATGCTCAAGTTCCCTTGTTTCAGATTCGCAAATTCGGCACCCTTTTCCTTTCGATATGAGACAGGAAAGAAACGCTTAAATAACTCAGTCTTGAACAAGCTCCAAGTGATGGTGGTGCCTCGGTTCTCATTCGCTCTCTTGGTTGTGGTCCACCAATTCTTAGCAACACCCTGCAACTGATGACTGACTAACCTGATTCTGCGGTCATCGGTATAGTCGAGGGAATCGAAGAGCTCATCCATTTCATCTAGCCAACTTTCACAAGCAACGGAGTTCTCGGTACCCGTTAAAGTAGGCGGTCGAAAAGATCGGAATCTCTTCAGAAGAGTCTCCATCGGGGTCGCGGTTGCATCAAACTGATCCACTCCTGTACTATCCTGGTCATTCGGAGGAGTAATAACTGGCGGAGGATTCTCAGTAGAAGGAGGAGTCAAAGGTGGTTGATTCCTTCTCAAAGATCGTCGAGGTTCCATCTGATATCAAGGGGTTAGGATACAATATCTCAAACTCAATCTCAATCTCAACCTCAAAACCTCGGTATCCAAAACTCTGCTCTGAGAACTCATGAATCTCAACGATATACAATGACAGATATATATCACATAATTCATGCTTTATAAATTAAACCACAACTCATGTAATTCAATTAATCCAAGAATCAATAAATCATGCTCGCACATATTTAAAATAATCATTTAAATAAATCAATCACATGTGAGAGTTCAATTCATGCAGACTCGATCTACCCCGCTCACTCTAGTTCGACTCCAAGAATCTTATCGCTCTGATACCACTTAATGTGAGACCCCGTTTCTAATATTCTAAACTCGAATAATTAATCATAATCGAACACAATAAGCCGCGGAAAACGAATCAAAAGTTTTTTTTAAAAAAAAAAAAAAAGAAGCCTAAAAAATCATATAAAATCCAAACTTCGTTCTTTTTCCAAACCGACTTCGAATACACGATCTATACTAGCTCAAAAACGACATACTCCAGTATTATCAAATTCTGACAACTCAACAAAATCAAAGTTCAAGAGATCGAAGCAAAACTTACGTCTAAACGGAGCCCTTGTTGCGGTGATCGTGAATCTCAACTCGAAAATAAAATCTAATGTTCCGATCGAGCGAATCGGACGGAAGAAAAGCTTGAGAAATCGATTTGACTATGGCTTCCGGAGGAGAGAGAGATCGAGAGAGGGAGGGAGGAAGGAGAGGTATGGGATGATTGGCCAACTTGCATCTAATAATAATATAAAAACTCAACTTTTGCATTTCAGTCCTTTATTTCTCCAATCTTGCAAAGTGACCCCCTGCTAAATATCAAAACGATCCTCAATCACTAAAAAAACTCTGATTATCTCGATTAAACTCAATTATAATAAAATCGGGGCATTACATCCAGACCACGTTAGACCCACCCGGGAGAGTTGTATTATATTTGTCCTCGTGAGCTGCAACATAAAAATTGATTTTTTTGGTACGATGATTATCACGGTGAATCTCTCCAAAAATCATCAAATTTCAAACCAGACTCAAGTAAGAAAGGTAGAGAGAGCTGCGTATGTTCAATGAATCAACAATCTGCATCATTGTCCATCAATGATTCAATAGAACAGTTCAATTACAAGAAGAAGGAGCATTCGTCCTCTGATGTGCTAGACAACCAGTCTACTAGAACACCAGGGCCCGACCATATCGTAGAAATATGTTGTTCTTTTGGTTGCACATGTTTTGTTCTTGTACTAATTTTACTTCTAGCTCTGTTTATTGTAATAATCAGACAATAAGTTCCAAATTTATTCAGTTTTATTTCAAATTAAATACAAGTTGTACGATATACATAGCAATTAGTACCTGCCATTTGAAAATTTAAAGCAATGACTTACTTGATTAGTTAACTGAGAAGACATCGTTCACTGAAATAGTAATGACAAAGATCATTTATCAAATTCGAACTTTACATATTTGTTTACCACAAACAGAGTTGGTTTCAGAATAACTTAAGACAACACAATACACTTAACTACACTATGGCCCCAGATCAAGTTAAAATATGATAGCAGATGGTTCCACAAAAGCCTCAAACCAAGCGCAATCCAGCAATGCTTCCACTCGAACGTGTGTGCCTTTTCGAGGGCAATTTCATGCTCGAACCAGCTACCAGTAATCGCTTGCCCCTACATATTTTTTTAACAGTCAAGATTAATTTCTGAATAATTTCTGAATAATTTCTGTTAAAAAGTTATGATAATAACAAATAATTGAAACATCATATTTTTAAACAATTACAGCTACTCTATCGGTTCCTTGCAACTGCATCTATTGTGTCCTCTTGCATGACAACGACCACATGTTGAGACACTTGTATTAACTTGCGATGGTATTCTCTTCGTCCTTCTGCGACCGGGCTGACTACACACAGAAGGAGCTTGGATTATATTGGATTCAGCAACACATGACTCACTGATGTCAAAGGTTGGGATAATATTAATATTTCCTTTGTACGCAGCGCGATACGCTTCGATCTTGAAATACTTGTCACAAAAATCATACACAGACATAGATTTTGCCTCAATGGAAGAAATGGCATGCTTGCACGGAATCTTATTGATCTGCCAAACTCTACATGAACAAGTCATATCCACTAAATCCACGGAAAATAACTTTTCACCATCAACAACCTCAAACTTCCAATCACACGAACACTGAACTCTTAATGTTCGGGATTCCATATATGCGCTTACAACAGACTTTTCTTTTCTTGGAATTAATTCCTTGGTCATGCGTAGAGTTGATTCACATCGTCGGTGCATCATTTTCATTATTTGCACGCGTATGTGATCAACCATAGCAACAATAGGCAGATGACGAGCTGGCCTAACCCAACTATTCCAACACTCGGCTATATTGTTATTTATAACACCCCATCTATTGCCAACAAACAATGCATTGGCCCAACTCTGTGGATCAGAATTTACAGTAAACCCTCTGGCAAGTGGCATTGACTCTAATATATTGTTTATATGTTGCTCGTACTCTTGAAAAGACGGAGCATACGCAGCTTTCTTGAATACCGAAGACCAATGTTTTTTGTTATGTCTGGGATAACTTCTCAACACCTATAAAGATTAATAAAAATTTAGATCGAGCTTAAAATGATCAGATAATATGAAAAAATTAAAGTAAAATTGCTCAGGGATTCGTAATTTGGAATTTACCTGCTTAACGAAATTATCCACTAAATGTATCAAACAATAAGCATGGTGACTCCCAACAAATACTTGATTCACTGCCTTGATGATACTGGGATGTCTGTCCGAGAAAAATGTGAACTCGTCGAATGGAATGCATTGATAGTAAAGAAGCACACGACTCAGATGATAACAAAACCAATCCCAGTTCGCATCATTCTCCGCATCTACTACGGCATAAGCAATTGTGAAAAGATCATCGTTCGCATCTTTCAACACAGCAACTAAGATGCATCCTTTATACTTATTCTTTATATGAGTACCATCCAAAAATATCAATGGCCTACAACCACTAACAAAACCGATGACACATGCATGAAAACAAATGAACAACCGTCTGAATTTTTTAGTCAAAGGTTCAATCTCACACTCTACAACACTACCAGGATTAGTCTTTTTAACAGCATCACAATACCATCTTAATCTATCGTAGCATCCTTCATCTATGCCATGAATATCATGCATCGCCAACTCTTTACCTTTCCACACTTTGCGGTATTCTAACTCTACCCCAAAATCTCTTTGCAAGTTCATCTGCATTGTACACGGACGATAAGAGGGCTCTCCTCTCAATTTTTCTTTCACAACATTCGTTATCCAATAGGCATCGGCTCTAGGATGCCCTCTGCTACGTAGATTATTCTCACCACAATTATGTTGCAGTTTACATTTTCTGATGGCAAAAAGATTGTCTCTTTTATGTTTCGAAGCATAAATTCTCCAACTGCAACTCTTTTCACTACAAATCACAATAACCTTATCGCTGTCATTTTTTACATACATAAATGAACGTCTTGTGGCAACAGAAAAGTTTTTCAAATAATTCCTAAATTCACCAGCACCCTTGAATGTTTGTCTTACACCATGAATACAATTAATCCAGGCATCTATAGTATTGGCGCAAGGGGGCTGTTCAACCTCGTTTTCACTCTTCGACTGCGTGTCTTTCTCATCAACCCGTACCAGTTTAATATACAATTAATAAGATAAAAAAGAACAATAACCACAAAAACAAATTTTAAATTTTAAAAAATTAATCTTGGTTTCAAACAGCTAATTGATAATTTATACAAAGCAATCTACAATATTTAACCTTAAATTTTTTTATTAAACATGTTACTAAACATATCAAAATAGGAGAATGAAAATACGTCTAATAATAAGTAAATGTGTTTTACCTCTCATCATTCAAATTGTTGAAGTGTTCATTTCTTTTCTCTGCCCTCAATTCAATCGTCGTAAGCTTTACACACATATGAAGATGAATCATATTAAGGACATCATCATCATCATTCAAAGACACAAGCATCTTATGCAGTGGAGCTACGTATTGAAGCATAGTGGATTTCGGAGATATTTCTGCACATTTTTTGCTCAGACTAGCAAAAACATCCATCAAGCTACAACCACTGAATATTGAGATGACAAACAGCTGCTTCTTGAATTTACAGCAACCCAAAAACGAAAGATTGTAAGGACCACTTCCAGATTCCATCCTCAAACTACAAAAGGGAAATGCTCTTCAAAACAATAAATCGAAGCAATAATATATTTTTTCATCATATATTACACACAAACAGTACAAAATAACAAATTCAAAATACTATATTTTAATTCAAATAATTTAAATCACAGTATAAATGTAATAGGACGAAACTAAAACCCCAAAATTAATTAAAACATTATAATCGATATTAATACGAAATATAAGCTAATATATCACAAATGCTCATGAAATGAACTGCATTCCCAGCAACAGACGTAAAAATTGATATTGGTAAGCTAATCTGTAAAACTCCATTCTCAAAATACAAAAGGGGAATGCTCTTCAATACAGTAAATCAAAGCAATAATATATTCTTTCATCATATATTACACATAAACAGTACAAAATAACGCATTCAATTCAGAATACTAGATTTTAATTCTAATAATTTAAATCACAGTATAAATATAAGATTATAGAACTAAACCCCCAAAATTAAGAATTAAAACATTATAATCGAGAACAATACGAAATATAAGCTAATCTATCACAAATGCTCATGAAATGAACTGCATTCCCAGCAACAGACGTGAAAATTGATATTAGTAAGCTAATCTATAAAACTAACGCGATGCCCGAAAATTCAACACTACCTCTATAATCATAAAAAAGCTCAAACAATTCCATCAATTCAACATTTTAAATTTGTAAGACATACATCAAGTTGTGACAATAATTTATTCGCTCAAAATTTAAAAGATTTCTAATCTAAAAACTAACCTGCAAATATGTGAAAATTTTCGTTTGAGCACAAAGATGGGAAAATCCCTCAACCCACGTCAATGTAGATCTTCAACATTAACCGAGTAAACATAGATCTTCAACATTAACCGAGTAAACGTTTAATATTGAGAGAGAAAGGTTCGGGAGAAGAGAATCAAAAAAAAGAACAGAGGGAAAATAACGATTACAGTGGAACCATCATGTTTTTTTTTTTTTTTGTAAATCATTTTATTTAGGGACATTTTGGTAAATTGGCCACAATAGGGAGTTCAAACAAAGAGCAGGCTTTTGTCATGAATTGGGAACAAATAATGTCTGAAACGGGGACTCAGCAGAAATTCAAGTTTGCTATTAAGAATTTATCACAAATTTCCCCTTAAAAAAAACCTAATGATTTCTCTCTCTCCAATAATTTGCTTGACACATAACATTGGACCCATAAAATTTATTAATGGACCATACAATAAGGACTTATGATTAAACGAAATTAAAAACAAATCCAAAAGGAACGAGTCACAACACAAATATTATATTTTGTTATAAAGTTTATTTAAATAAATTTGTTGCATCCTTTTCATGACATGCAATGAGCAAAACGTGCTTCAATAATTTAATACTTTTATTAATTAAATATAAATATATTAAATAAATATCCAATTGCCGATACCAATTGTGGGGTTAGACTTTATTGGTTGGATTTGACTTTTACGCGGAACTTTTATTCTAATTTTTAGTGCTTTGTTTATTAGATATCCACACTTCATAGCTTATATTTTTGACATTATATATATTAAAAATTTAGTAAAAAACATTATGTTATTATAGGCCAATTATTATGCTACCTCTATCTTCGAACACGTTTCGATGATAATAATAATAATAATAATAATAATAAGAAGAGTGTTATATTTATTTGCACTCCAAAAAGTGTTAATAACAATCCACATTTCTTAATTAATTCATTAATAAACAAGATTTCCCACAATATCTTTCCTTCTATAATCAAATATTGATTTAGTTTAAAAAGTTAAAATACAATTATTTTGTTTTTTTTATGTCAAAAACTACGATTTTTATTAAAGAAAACTAAAATTTTAATACTGTAAAAAAATTTCATAATATAATAAAATATAAAATATTGATATTAAAATTTAATGTTATGTATATTTTAATGTCAGATTTTGGTATAGATATTAAAAAATATTGGATTTTTTCTACAAAAATATATAAAATATTGAGATATTTAAAAAATCATATACCGAAATTTTATTAAAATTTGGGATAAAATACAATATATTTTAATTTGATTCAGATATTTTATATATATTTTATGATATAATCTAGTAATATTTTTTTATTTAAAAATATTATCTTAACTCTATTTATATTGTGTATATAAAAAATTATGTTAAGATTAATTTTTCTATATTTTTTATTTTGAAGATTGTTATATACTAATATATTAATTATGATTTTACTCAATAATATTTTATTTTAAGATAAAAATTTTGTTAGTAAGTATTTCTCTTTTATAAGATATTATGGTTAATAAATTTAGTTTCATAAGTTATAATAAAATATTAAGATAAAAAGAAAAAATCTAAAATGGCAAGAAGAAACATAATTTTAAAAAAATAAAAAAAATTATAAATAAAGTTGAAAATAAAGTATAATTATTTTTTATTATTTTTGTGCATCTTTTTATATTTAATGATAGTAACAAATTTAAATATAATTTTTTAATAAAAATATTGTTTTAGATAATTATTTTAAGAATGAAAACTGTAGTGACCTGTCTCGAAATCACTAATTAATCAAAACTTTAAGCATGCAAGACGATAATCAGATAATCCAGCGAAAATTTAAATAATACAACTACAACCACTGGCAGGATACAACCGGTCCAAAGTAAAATACTGCAAATGTTATACAACTCAATCGAAACATAGTACTAAATCCCACAAATAGAAAACCTGGTACATTACAATTCACCCTGTTGAAGCTCAACGACCGTTATCACTCGATCTGTTCAACCTAAGTCCTGCCCCATGGAATGGGGTGTCCAGAAAAAAAAAAAAAACAAGGACGTGAGCTAACAACGCTCTATACAGAAGTATGAGTATACAAATACTAAATGCAAGTGTAGGGTACTGGAAACCTATCCATATAGAATCTTTCTCAAACAAAGGCGTCATGGTATGTAGTACGATGGGCCATCGCATCAGGAGGCACTCACATACCATAAACCATGGACTATCCGGATCCAAAACCATGTCATCCATACAAAAAATATAATGAGGTTGAGCGACCCCTCTACAGGTACTATAAATGGTAAAATATCCAACATGATAATGCATGCAGCATAATATCTGTGACATAATCAATGCACATATCAGTAATGCCACATAAAACATGCATATTCAACCAGGGGACTTGTAATAGCCCAAAACTTGGGCACCACTCCGCTATGACTCTAGCATCGCTCCGTCGCTTTCGGATATTTGAAACGACACCAAGGGAATGCCCAAAATACAAAGGTTAACAGTCGTTGGCTTCCTAATTCTACTACCGTCCAAATTGCACCTAAACCACAGTACTATATTTGGAAAGAAGACAAAGATACGTGGAATGTTTTGCTTAATGTCGGATATTTTGGAACATGTTTGTACCAGCTATTTTTTTACGAGCGTTGAAATCTAGTCTATAAATATTCAAGTTCAAAATCTTCATAGATCAATCAAAAATTTGAAGAAACCATTGTAAAAGCTTAAGAGTTCTTTGAAAGAATACAACTCAAAAGTTCAAGCTGCCTACACACTGCTCATCAAGATATCAGATCAATATTGCGATAAATTTGTGTTTTTTATTAAAACATTTTGTAAAAGAATTAGTTGCTAGGAGTTTCATCTCAAAGAGTTGTTGAATTGAGTTGAATTGAGTTTGTGCAAGGGTTGCATCAATCAAATATTCTAGTGAAATTATTTCGAAAACAGAAAAAGTGAAAATGTAGGAGTTTGGCCTTCGAAGATGTAAGAGTTTAGCCTTCGAACTTCCATAAACTAATGTAGTTGTCTCTACTTATTTCTATTTGTGATTAGCTCAGTTTTTTGTTTCAATCAATTTCAGAACTGAATGTTCAGTACTTGTACAAAAAATCTGTTAATAAAGAAAAAGTGTTAAGCTGGTAACTCGACCCAATAATTGTCAAACCGAAGAAATTCGAAATTTGAAATTGTTATTACCCTTTAAACACGCATTTTAAATCCTAACATTAAGAGTGCGAAACGTAGAAGTCGTAGAAACAATAATTCGTCAATACGTTTTGAGAAGTAATATCAAAGTTTTTGGATAATGAGAACAGGATAGAGTCTTAGAGATGGATCCAACTAATTCTAAATTTCAAGAAAAAAAAAACCAAAAATATTAGAATTAAATTGTGTTAGTTGTTAATAATTTTAAATAATTATTAATTTATGATATCGAAAATCCATATATTTATAAAAAAATATTATCGTATCAAACTATTAATTTAGCAAGCCAACCTAAGTCGGTATCGAAAGAAATATCTCAGAGAAATAAATCAAAATAATAAATTATTGAGTATTAATTTAAAAAATTTTAACACACACATACGATAAATTGTATGTTGAGATGCAATAATTGTCTCTCTCATACAACAATCTAAATTTAGCACTTTAGCAATTATATGATTAAAAAGATTTGAGTTCTCTCATTACTATCAACTATGTAGTGACCTGCATTGAATCATCTACTAACTGGCAACTATGACATTCATTAATCTTAATTAATAGATAAACACTTAACAGAGTAAAACATGCGAAAACATAACCCATAATTTACATATCAGTTTGGTACAAATGTTTAAGGCTCATTACTGTAGTGATACAATCATATTAAAACAACTAAAAAGTAAATGTTATACAGCTATATCAAATCCTGCTGTATAAATAACTCCTCACGGCTCCTGCTCCCTAGTCCTGCCTCGAACTCTTAGCTCCGTCCATCCTGCGACCTGCCCCGTGGAATGAGATGTTCAAGATAACAACTAGGACGTGAGCGACTAACGTCCAGTACATAAACATGAGTAAACATATGAATATAATGCTTGCAATCGTAATGACTGGTAACGGGTCATCTGATAAGTCATACTCAGTACAGGCACCACATGAGTGTTGTAACCTCACGGATCAACCTCTGGGTTCAACCACACTCTTCTAGTACACCGGAGTAGTTAGACACACACGTCCCCGCCGTCGCGATACTCCCAGTGACAGACTATAAATTATAGAGCTGAGCGGCTCTATAATCAAGGTATAACAAGGTACAGGTTCAACGTGTATGTGCACATGACATATGGATATAGAAAACGGTAAAACATATATCATGTCACATATTAATGCCAAATTAATGCAACATATAAATAAGAATAATCGCTGGCAATCTCAATCAATGTATATGTACCTCTAGGCTAGTTCAAGTATAGTAGGACCCTAGGTTCCAAGCCTATATTCAAAAGTTCACCGTATCACTACACAAATTCTATAAGTTTTAACTAAGCTAATAAGTTGTAACGCCCCGAAATTATCTTAAGTGAATTTATTTTAGATAATCAGAGATTATAGATTCGAGGATCGACTTGTATTTGATCAGGGACTATTTTGCAATTTTTGCATTTTAGTCCCTGAAAATTCCAAAAATTGCAAAACAGTCCCTGATCAAATACAAGTCGATCTTCGAATCTATAATCTCTGATTATCTAAAATAAATTCAATTAAAATAATTTTGGGGCGTTACAATTCTCCCCCTATAAGAATCGATTTCGTCCTCGAATCAATTACAGTTCTATCATAAGGTCGAGGATAGAATCACAGGACTGCAATAAGAATTTACATCTCGGAACTAAGTCCAAAATCTGCTACCAATCTAACTCTGAATCATTCGTCTCAATCAGTTCGACATCTCAACAACAGGAGAAAGTCAGAAACTCTAGTCGATTAATTCATCAACATTCCGTCCGTCTATCAAAAGTCATCTCATCCTCGTCAGAACAGATTACGAAAATCTTCCAAGCAAGAAAATGATGCTAGATCTTTCGAGCAATAAGATCTCTGTGAGACTCAAATCGGAAACTAACATTGCGTCTCGAGTGTCTTCAACTTCGTCGATGCTCAAGTTAACAAGGAGTTCTTCTGAACAGGAATAAGTCTCAACTCTCAATAAGAAGGAGTGCAAAGCACCGAAAGGTCATCAATACCGAAGAAATCAATAATACTGAGGTGCTATTCAATCTCTCCTTCAATTCAATAGGAACTGGTCTCAAAGATACACACCAACAGAAGAACATAATCTGCTGAGTAATCGTCTTCTCAACAATAAGAATTCCTCAAAGGATTCGCGATAGAACATGCTAAATCCTAGAATCTTCAAATTTCAAATAAGGACGTCAATCCAGATCAATTCATAACAGCTCCAGTCTTGAGGTGTTCTATAAAATTTCATCTTCCTAGAGAAAAGATCGAGGAAAAGATAACTCGGTCTCAACAAGATTCAGACGTCAAAAGAATAGCATAATTGATCGGCATGCAAATCTGCGAACAATTCTTAAAGAATCTGAAAGATCAATACGGCTCTTCGAAGGATAAGAGATTCATCGATAAGAATACTCAAGAACTCACCTACAAATCTCGGAAAGATTCGGTTCAAAGGACTCATAACATTGCAGATGCAATTCCAATTCAATCTGTACGCTAAAATTCAAGTCGGTTGTACTACATTCTGAATTCGATCTCTGAAACCTCTTCCCTTCAGATTATCAGTCGATGATGTCTGATCTAAATTCAATGTTGAACTCTTCCTCTCGACGCGGAGGCAAATCTGGAATCTCAACAAGAACAACATCAGCAAATTCAACAACTCTTTAAAATCAACCAACACGGCTGATTGAAGACATAATCGGAGGTAAATCCACTCGTCTGTCATCTCAAATCCAAATTTCTGCGACAGGCTGTGGTACTTGCTCTTATCGAGGATTCACAGACTCTAACTGCTCCTGACGATGATAAAGCAGGTAACTGTTCGATTTTGGTCTTTCGACTCTTATACTTTTAGATATTGATGCAACTTTTTCTTCTTATTGAGAAGTTAGATTAATACTTCCTCTACTTTTGAGTATCTGAATTAGTTGCGGTGAGTTTGTTCAAATTTTTTAACTTTGTTTCGAAGGGAGTTGATTGTACAGAACAGTACTACACTTCAGTTATCAGATTTTGATTTTGTTATCGATGTAGTGCATTAACCGAGCACAGAGCAATCGAGGTTGATTTCAGATTGTTGCCAGATTCGGATTTGAGATGACAGACGAGTGGATTTACCTCCAATTATGTATTCAATCATCCGTGTTGGTTGATTTTAAAGAGTTTTTGAATTTGCTGATGTTGTTCATGTTGAAATTCCAGATTTGCCTCCGCTTCGAGAGGAAGAGTTCAACATTGAATTTAGATCAGACATCATCGACTGATAATCTGAAGGGAAGAGGTTTCAGAGATCGAATTCAGAATGTAGTACGACCGACTTGAATTTTAGCGTACAGATTGAATTGGAATTTCATCTGCAATGTTATGAGTCCTTTGAACCGAATCTTTCAGAGATTTGTAGATGAGTTCTTGAGTATTCTTATCGACGAATCTCTTATCCTTCGAAGAGCCGTATTGATCTTTCAGATTCTTTAAGAATTGTTCGCAGATTTGCATGCCGATCAATTATGCTATTCTTTTGACGTCTGAATCTTGTTGAGACCGAGTTTTCTTTTCCTCGATCTTTTCTCTAGGAAGATGGAATTTTATAGAACACCTCAAGACTGGAGCTGTTATGAATTGATCTAGATTGATGTCCTTATCTGAAATTTGAAGATTCTAGGATTTAGCGTGTTCTATCGCGAATCCTTTGAGGAATTCTTATTGTTGAGAAGACGATTACTCAGCAGATTATGTTCTTCTGTTGGTGTGTATCTTTGAGACCAGTTCCTATTTAATTGAAGGAGAGATTGAATAGCACCTCAGTATTATTGATTTCTTCGGTATTGATGACCTTTCGGTGCTTTGCACTCCTTCTTATTGAGAGTTGAGACTTATTCCTGTTCAGAAGAACTCCTTGTTAACTTGAGCATCGACGAAGTTGAAGACGCTCGAGACGCAATGTTAGTTTTCGATTTGAGTCTCACAGAGATCTTATTGCTCGAAAGATCTAGCATCATTTTCTTGCTTGGAATATTTTCGTAATCTGTTCTGACGAGGATGAGATGACTTTTGATAGACGAACGGAATGTTGATGAATTAATCGACTAGAGTTTCTGAATTTCTCCTGTTGTTGAGATGTCGAACTGATTGAGACGAATGATTCAGAGTTAGATTGGTAGCAGATTTTGGACTTAGTTCCAAGATGTAAATTCCTATTGCAGTCCTGTGATTCTATCCTCGACCTTGTGATAGAACTGTAATTGATTTTGAGGACGAAATCGATTCTTAGAGGGGGAGAATTGTAACTCCCCGAAATTATCTTAATTGAATTTATTTTAGATAATCAGAGATTATAGATTTGAGGATCGACTTGTATTTGATCAGGGACTATTTTGCAATTTTTGGAATTTTCAGGGACTAAAACGTAAAAATTGGATTTGTTATATTTTTGGTATTGGAATTCATTTGACCAAGTCTCCTTAGCCTTCTTCATCTCCTCCATCACGTTTCTCCCCATTGAAGCTTGGGAAACGTTTCTTCAAGCTTTCAGATTTGAGTTTTCGGTCGATATGTCCGTTGGAATTTAATTCTGAAGGCAGATTAGCGATCACAGCATCGAGTGCTCCGATTGGAAGTAAGTTTCTCTTATTTTTAAGAGGTTTGAATTTTTGGATGTCTTTAGAATTGATTGATATTCGGAGAGGATGATTATGAGTTAGCAGTGATCGTATATCTAAGACGGTTCGAAGATCTAACGACGATCGGATTTGTTATGATTTTTCTTATTATTTTTGAAAACCTTGTTTTTGTGATGTGTTGGGATTGTATTGGAATTGAGGTTTGAGGTTGATTATGAGTTCTTTGGATTGTTATCTTGTTGTCTGTGTTTCCGATTTGATCAATAAATAGTCGTTATGTCGTCAGTTTGAAGTTTGAACGTCGTTTTGATGTTTTAAGTTATACGAGTTTGATATGAGTTTGATATCGATTTTGATCCTTATGACTCCTTCTGATAGATTGAATTGAAGTCAGCAGAGTTGCGAGATAGCAGCTTTGGACAGTTTGGAAGATTGAAGTCGGTACAGTATCGATTTTCTTATTTATCGATCGAAGAAGTTTGATTGAGTTTTGAATGAATTTGATTGGATATTGATTATTATCCTTATTATTGATTTTTCAGATTGAAGTACCTTCGAAGAGAATAAAGTATAAGATGACTTTGAAATGGAATAGGACGATTAACTCGAATCCGGATTCATTCGAGTGTCCTAGAAAAAATCACATACTTGCATGTTTATATGCTTATATGAATTTATGATTGAATTTATATTTGAATGCATGAGATTACATATGCATTCATATTGAGACGATTGATTATTCATTTTGAATTAGACTATCTGGAGATTATAGCTGAGTGGTCTTGGTAGGCGATTTACTACAAGTGTCGATTAACTCACTATAATGCCCTAGAGTCTAGAGGATTAAAATATACCTCGTCCACCTCGAAAGAGGAGTTCGGTGTAATCATTGGATATTTTAACCTCGGGATCCCAAACCGAAGAAAGAAAGAAAGAAGAATTCTATTTGATTATCTGAGTCTGATAATCCAGAAGTTTTAAAGTCATGCATATCATTTTAATTCCGCAATTGAATGAATTACTTGAGGAATATGTGGAATTTGATTTGATATCATGTTTTGATATATTTACATGTTATTATATGCTAGTCTCTTTTACTGGGAATATTATTCTCATCGGATTATTCGGCTGTTGTCTTGTCTTTGTATGTGTTCTTGGCAACAGGTGGGGCAGGACCGAGTCAGAGATCGCATGGCTAGATGGTCAAGTTGATAGAGTGAGGCCTTGGTGTTTTAGAAGTTGATTATGTAATCGAACTTGTTTTGTATTCGGATTGTAATAGCTAGAACCGATGCATGTTCTATCCTTTTGAGCATTGATCAACTCTAGAACTTCATGTCTTATTTGGAGAGATTGTGATTTAATGCATGATTATGTTTTGATGAAAATTTGGGAGTTGTATTGCTTGATTTCGGCTCTGTAATTGCTGAGAATTTTCTGGTGTAGCAGAGCACGGACCCCGTGCCTCTTTTGTGTAAGGGTCCGTGCCTCCTCGCATTTCAGAATCTTGGTTTTTTTGTTCATGCATGGACCCCGTGCCCTTCATGTGTAAGGGTCTGTGTAGGCTGGCAGAGAATTGGCTATTTTTGATGTTTTGCACGGACCCCCTTCCGGACTTGACCCGGGGTCCGTGTGGTCTTGAAATTGTAGGCACGGACCCGTGCACGGATGTGTGCACGGGGTCCGTGTATGTGTTGTAAAAAAAAAAAACTTCTTTTACTTGTAATCTTGTATGCTTTATTATTGTTTATCCCGAGATTAGATGATTAGAATCGAGGTCTCACATAAGTACTCCCAAAAAATAATAAGATTCCTGGACCATACCTTCATCCGTCGTAAGCCCTTTGGAGTCGCTAGCTTCGGAGGACTATAACAACACCTTTGTTATTCCAGAGCTTCTATAATAAACCGATAGGGGCCTCAAGTGTATATCTCACACTATATAATTAAAGAAGGAAACTAGCGAATTCTTAATTCAAAATGAACTCCACAGACCCCTATTTATAGGCAAAATCCTGGCCACGTTCGGAGCGTCCGATCCAGCTCCTAGCTTGCATGTGAAACACGTCGAGTTCGGAACGTCCGATCACGAGTTCGGACCGTCCGAAGTGCTCTATATCCGACAATTGTCAAAACCCATGGCTGAGTCATCGAGCATGGCTGGCATGAAGTATTTCGGACCGTCCGATCTGGGTTCGGATCATCCGATCTCGCCTTAACTCCGAAGTCAACATGCTCCTCTTCGGAGCTCCCGATTTTCATGGTTCGGATCGTCCAAAGTGAGTTCGGATCATCCGATATGGCCCAAACTTTGGAATCCCAGTTCTTAATTCTGAAGCCCGATTCAGCCCTTGAATTGATTAATTACTAATCCTTAATCAAGTTTAACATATTATTATCTTTAAAATGAACTTTGGGTTACTACATTATCCCCACCTTTAGATATTTTGTCCGCGAAATAAAATCTAAAGACAAATCAAGACAATAATATGAAACATCAAACCATGTTTTATTACAATAAACTGTAATTACAACTATACATGGTAATCAAAAGTACAAAGCAAACAACTCAGGATATTCTGTTCGCATACGGCTTTCCGTCTCCCAAATTGCTTCTTCAACGCCTCGGCGCTGCCACTGTACCATCACAAGTGGTATAATCTTATTCCGAAGCACTTTCTCCTTTCTGTCAAGAATACGGAGTGGTCGTTCAACATACGACAGATCTAGCTCTAGCTAAACATCAGTAGGTTGGATAATATGTGACTCATCAGCTATATACTATCGAAGTAACCACACGTGAAAAACATCATGTATACTGGAAAGATAATGCGGTAATGTCAAACGATATGGAACATCTCCAATCTTCTCCAGTATCTGGAAAGGCCCAATGTATCGACGTGATAACTTGCCTTTCAGACCAAATCTCATCACCTTCCTGAAAGGTGATACTCTAAGAAATACATATTCACCAGACTCAAACTGAAGTGGCCTGTGGTGAATATTAGCATAACTGGCTTGTCTATCCTGAGTAGCTTTAATCCTTCGCTTGATCAAATATACTTTGTCTACAATCTGTTGTACCAATTATAGACCCTCCACTTGTCGTTCTCCCACCTCATCCCAAAATAGTGGAGTACAACATCATCGACCATATAATGCCTTTAAGGGTGTCATATCAATACTGCAGTGATAACTGTTATTGTATGCAAATTCAATCAAAGGTAATTGATCCTACCAAGACAAACCAAAATCCATGACAAAAGAACGTAGCATATCTTTCAATGTACGTATTGTCCGTTCAAACTGCCCATCAGTCTCCGGATGATATGCAGTGCTTAAACTCATAGTGGTACCCAATTCTTGCTGAAAACTACCCCAGAAACGTGAGGTAAACCGCGGGTCCTTGTCACTGACTATGCACACTAAAATCCCATGTAATCGTACTATCTTCTGGATGTATAAGCGTGTCATGCGATCATAAGAATACTCCCGATTCTAAGGAATGAAGTGTGCAAATTTTGTCAAACGGTCAACGACAACCCAGATAGCATCACATTGACGTGACGTCATAGGAAAGTGGATGACAAAATTCATAGTCACGTGCTCCCACTTCCATTCGGGAATCTCAAGATTCTGCAGTAAACCACCTGGTCGTTGGTGTTCATCCTTGACCTGTTGACAAACCAGACATTGTGAAACAAACTGGTACACACTTCGCTTCATCCCTTTCCACCAAAACCTGGTTCGCAAATCCTTATATATTTTCATGCTTCCAAGATGAACTGATAATCGACTCCGTGAGCTTGAGATAGAATATCATTCCTGAGCTCCGCATCATCAGGTACAACCACTCGATTCGATAATCATAATAAACCATCTGCCTGATAATGGAATCCAGATGTATTAACTCCATTGGCTAGACGTGCCAAACACTGAGTCTTAACATCAGATATCTGAGTTTATCTGATCCGAGAGTACAATGATGGCTCAGATAAAATAGTATACAAACGAATTCCATTTCTTACTTTCTTGTGCTTAAGTTTAAAACTCAGTAAACATCATTCTTGAATCATATGAGATAAATCACTAGTTTGAAGCGTATAAAGTCTCACCTGCCGACTCAGGGCATCAACAGTAAGGTTGGCAGAACCTGTATGATACTTAATCTCGCAGTCATAATCTTTCAGTAAGTCCATCCAGCGTCTCTGTCGCATATTCAACTCCGCCTGAGTGAATAAATACTTCAGACTCTTATGATCTGTAAATATCTCAAATTTCTTGCCATATAACTAATGTCTCCAAATCTTGAGCGCAAATACAGTGGCGGCTAACTCGAGATCATGCACAGGATAATTTGTATCATGTGTCTTCAACTGTCGAGAAGCATAGGCAATAACATGTCCATGTTGTGTCAAAACACATCCTAGCCCCTGTCCAGGGGCATCAGTGTAAACAATATAACCTCATGTTCCAGAAGGTAGAGCTAGCACAGGTGCGGTAGTAAGACGTCTACACAGCTCGTGAAATGATTCCTCACAATCCGAGGACCATGTGAAGACAACATACTTCCATGTCAGCACTGTCTCAATCTTGCTTGGATCCACAGATATTCCTTCACTAGATATCACATGACCGAGAAACACTACCCGATCAAGCCAAAACTCGCACTTGCTCAATTTCGCATACAGGTGCTTCTCCCATAACGTCTTTAAAACAATCCTCAGATGTTGTGCATGTTCATCCCTGTCATGAGAATAGACAAGAATATCATCAATGAATACGATGACAAATCTATCCAGATATTCTCGAAACACTTGATTCATCAAGTTTATAAAGACTGCCGGTGCATTCGTCAAACCGAATGGCATAACCAGAAATTCATATTGCCCGTATCCGGTTTTGAAAGAAGTCGTAGCAATATCTGAGTCTCGTACCCTCATCTGGTGGTATCCCAATCTCATATCTATCTTCGAATAGACAGATGTACCCTGTAAATGATCAAACAGGTCATCAATTCGTGGTAAAGGATACTTATTCTTGATGGTGACACGATTCAACTGCCTGTAATCTATACACAATCGCATCGATCCATCATTCTTCATGACAAATAAAACAGGTGCTCCCCACGGAGAAACACTCGGACGAATATATCCTTTATCAAGCAGGTCCTGCAACTACTGTTTCAGTTCCCTCATCTCTGATGGTGCCAGACGATAAGGTGCTCGAGATATAGGTGTTGTTCCTGGTACTAAATCAATACCAAATTCAACCTCTCGAACCGAAGAAAAACCAGGAATCTCGTCAGGGAATACATTAGAAAACTCGCTGACTACTGGTAACTGATCAATACCCGAACTACTCGTGGACATATCAACTGCATATATGAGGTATCCCTCCCCACGTGACTCTAAGACATGACATGCCTTCAGAGCCGATACAAGTGGCATCGGAGGTCGTGCTCCCTCACCATAAAAATACCAGCTTTCACCCTCCTCCGGATGAAACTGTACCAGATGCTGATAACAATCCATAGTAGCGTGATACAAAGTCAGCATATCTATTCCCAAAATACAGTCAAAATTTGTCATCGCTAGAATCATCAGATTAGCAGACAACACATGACCCTCAAACTCCAGAATGCAACCCATCACTAGATGCTTAGTTACTACCTCCTGCTCTAGCGGAGTAGATACAACTAAATCCAGGTCTAATGATACATAAGGTAATCTATGTCTCTTAACAAAATGACTAGAAATAAAGGAATGCGATGCTCCAGTATCAATTAAAACAAGTGCAGGAATACCACATAGTAAAAAGGTACCTGCCAACATGCGATCTCTTCCCTCTGTAGCCTGCTCCTGAGATAGAGCAAATACCTGCCCCTATGTGTGCGAGCGAAAACTGGAAGAACTAGGTGGTGCTGGTTGCTGACTTGGTAGTAGAAGCCTGAGACCCCATCTGTGATCCCGATCCACTCGCAGCTCCCGTGCGCGTGGGACAATCTCTCCGCAGATGCCCCTGATCGCCACAGATAAAGCAAGCACCAGATTCTCTTCGACAAGAAGTTGTAGGATGCTTTCCACCACAGTGAGTACAATACTCCCCATTCTTCTTCTTCTTCTTTCCGAACCTAAACATACCTCGTGAACCACGATATCCAGAAGAAATAGTAGTAGTAGAAGACGTATATCATGATTACATAATAGGTTGAGCTCTAGGCCCAAGAAGTCCACTAGGCTGTCCAGACATCATCAGCTGTGCTCATCTATTGTTGTTCTCTACTTGACGACACCGATTAACCAGAGTCTCATATGATGTCGGATCATCAGAAACAACAATCTGTGAATAGATATCCTGATTGAGGCCTTGCAGAAAAATATCATACTTGGAAGCGTCACTTTCATTAACATGGGGACTGTAGGGCAGCAGATCAAGAAACCGCTGCTGATACTGATCAATAGTCATAGATCCCTGCCTCAGAATCAGCAACTCCATAGATCTATCCTGACGAACAGCTGGAGGAAAATATAATTTCTGAAACTGCTGGCAAAATCCTCACAAGTGACTCGTCCCCTCTCAGTATAAGCCTGAGTAGATTTAGCGTCCCACCATAATCATGCACGTCCATCCAGAACAAATTCTAGAACTTCCATCTTCTGCTATTCAGTACAATCGAAAGAACAAAAAGCACTTTAGATTCTAAACATCCAGTTCCTCGCCTCTTCGGGATTCTCGCCTCCCAACAAGGGTTTCAGTACTACCTGCATAAATTTATTGATCGAATAGCGACGTCTACTCTCGTGGTGATGGCGATGATGACGATGATGGCCACCTTCCTGACCAACACTACCATGACTCTCATATCCTATATCAGCCATTATCTGAAAATATTTGCACATTTAAAAGCCAAATGCGCAATATTTATCAAGACTAACTTAAAAAAATCCCAAGTACTAATCCCAAAATCTATGCATCTATGCATGCTTTGATACCACAAATGTAGTGACCCTGCATTGAATCATCTACTAACTGGCAACTATGGCATGCATTAATCTTAATTAATAGATAAACACTTAACAGATTAAAACGTGCGGAAACATAACTCATAATTTACATATCAGCTTAGTACAAATGTTCAAGGCTTATTACTGTAGTGATACAACCATATCGAAACAACTAAACATTAAATGTTATACAGCTATATCGAATCCTCATGTATAAATAACTCCTCACGGCTCCTGCTCCCTAGTCCTGCCTCAAACTCCCAGCTTCGTCCATCCTGCAACCTGCCCCGTGGAATGGGGTGTCCAAGATAACAACTAAGACGTGAGCGACTAACGCCCAATACATAAACATGAGTAAACATATGAATATAATGCATGCAATCGTGATGGCTGGTAACGGGTCATCTGATAAGTCATACTCAGTACAGGCGCCACATGAGTGTTGTAACCTCACGGATCAACCTCTGGGTTCAACCACACTCGTCTAGTACACCGGAGTAGTTAGACACACATGTCCTCGCTGTCGCGGTACTCCCAGTGATAGACTATAAAGTATAGAGCTGAGCGGCTCTATAATCAAGGTATAACAAGGTACAGACTCAACGTGTATGTGCACGTGATATATGGATATAGAAAACGGTAAAACATATATCATGCCAAATAATAATTCCAAATAAATGCAACATATAAATATGAATACTCGCTGGCAATCTCAGTCAATGTGTACGTACCTCTAGGCTAGTTCAATTCTAGTTAGGACCCTAGGTTCCAAGCCTATATTCAAAAGTTCACCGTATCACTACACAAATTCTATAAGTCTTAACTAAGCTAATAAGTACTCACAATAATTAATAAGATTCCCGGACCATATTTTCGTCCGTTGTAAGCCCTTTGGAGTCGCTAGTTTCGGAGGACTATAACAACACCTTTGTTATTCCAGAACTTCTATAATAAACCGATAGGACCCTCAAGTATATATCTCACACTATATAACTAAAGAATGAAACTCGAAAATTCGTAATTCAAAATGAACTCCAGAGACCCCTATTTATAGGCAAAACTCCCGGCCACGTTTGCAGCGTCCGATCCAGCTCCTAGCTTGCATGTGAAACACGTCGAGTACGGAGCGTCCGATCACGAGTTCGGACCGTCTGAAGTGCTCTATATCTGACACTTGTCAAAACTCATGGCTGAGTCATCGAGCATGGCTGGCATGAAGGAGTTCGGACCGTACGATCTGGGTTCGGATCATCCGATCTCGCCTTAACTCCTAATTCAACATGCTCCTTTTCGGAGCTCCCGATCTGCATGGTTCGGATCGTCAGAAGTGAGTTCGGATCATCCGATCTGGCTCAAATTTTGGAAGCCGAGTTCTTAATTCTAAAGCCCGATTCAACCCTTGAATTGATTAATTACTAATCCTTAATCAAATTTAACATATTATTATCTTTAAAATGAACTCTGGGTTACTACAAACTATAACTTTTAGTATACAACAATCGCTCGATTTGGGAATTGGTATTATAGTCAAATCTAAATACAACTAATAATAAAAATAATAATGATGATGATGTAAATATATGAGTATATATTACTAAAGTTGTCAAAACGGGCAGGTGGGGCGGGCCAAGCCGCAACCCACCAAAACCCGCAGTTGGCGGGATGATGGGCCGGCCCACCATTTAGACTGGTTGTAAAATTATCAACCCAATCCGCCTATTTGACGAGATGGGGCGGGACGGGATGGTCCAATATTTTAGGATGGTTGAGAAATTATCAACCCAACCCACCTATTTGGCGGTGCGGAACAGATCAACTCACTAATTTTTAGTTATATTTGACGAGTTGAACGAATTGAACCTCAACCCACCACTTGCGCCGGCCCGCCATTCAAGCGGGTTGAAAATTTATTAACTCAATCTATGTATATAACGGGAAGAGACATACCAACCTAGCAAACCCAAGCCACTTTAACGTCTCTATAGATTACGTACATAATATTAATTGCGCGTTTGTGATTTGGGCAGGGTGGGGAATTGTGTGGTGGCGATTGTGTTGGGGAAAGCAGCTGCCACGGAGCTTCGCTTTGTGTGTGGAGTCCACAGTGGATCCCTAAATTCACTTCAAATTCACCCCAAACGCCACTCAAATTCCACGCCCTCTATCCACTCTCGTCTCGTCTCCTCCGCCCCCAAAGCCTCCATTTTTCTGCTTCTTATTCCGATTCATCTATGGAGTGATTCATATCTCTGCCCACACCCTTTTCATTTTTCACCCACCATGAATCCTTGGACAGCTACAAGCAATACTGCTTCCATAGCGGCGGTCGGTGACGGGGAGGTTTCTATAATGGATGCTTTCATGTCCTCCTCCTCCGATCTGTCTTATATTTGGTCCTCGCAACAACCCTTTTACGCCGCCGCGCCGAACCCTCCTCCGCCGTCCACCGACCACTCCAAGCCCTCCCAGGTTTTCACCCAAGAAACGCTGCAGCAGCGTCTTCTGGCCCTGATTGAGGGGGCCCGCGAGAGCTGGACCTACGCCATTTTCTGGCAGTCTTCCGTTGTTGAGTACGGCGGTCCCTCTGTTCTGGGCTGGGGGGACGGATACTACAAGGGGGAGGAGAACAAGGTGAAGCGGAATACTGTGTATTCCCCGGCGGAGCAGGAGCACAGGAAGAAGGTAATAAGGGAGCTGAATTCTTTGATTTCGGGCTCTCAGGCTTCGTCCGATGACGCCGTGGATGAAGAGGTTACTGATACTGAGTGGTTTTTCCTGATTTCCATGACTCAATCCTTTGCCAACGACTCCGGGCTTCCAGGCCAGGCCATGTACAGCTCTAGCCCGGTGTGGGTGACGGGAACGGAGAGGCTTCTGGCGTCCCACTGTGAGCGGGCCCAACAGGCACAGGGATTCGGGCTTCAAACACTGGTGTGCATACCATCTCCAAGCGGCGTGGTTGAGCTCGGGTCCACTGAACCCATTTTCCAGAGCTCGGATCTCATGAACAAGGTCAGAATCTTGTTCAACTTCAATGGAATGGAAATGGGTTCGGGTTCGGGGTCGGGCTCTTGGGCCTTGGCTGAGAATGATCCATCGGCCTTATGGTTGACGGAGCCTTCTTGTTCTGCTGTGGATACAAAAGATTCATTCAATACCAATAATAATACGAACGTTCAAGTGAGTTCCATCCCTTCTAGTATTACCAGCAATCCGATTGTGTTTGGTAATGAAAATCCAAGTTCCAGTACTGTAACTGATAATCCACAGCAGCAAAATCAGGGATTTCTTGCAAAAGATTTGAAATTTTCGAAATTTGGGCCCAACGGGACCACCACCAGTGTTAGGAATGGGGAGATTCTTAGTTTTGGTGAGAGTTCTAAGAGGAGTATCTGTGGTGGAAATGTGAATTTGTTTGGTATTCAGGAAGAGAACAATAACAACAATAGTTGTAAAAACAAGAAGAGGTCTCCGGTTTCGAGGGGTAGTCATGATGAGGGCATGCTTTCCTTCACTTCGGGTGCCATTTTGCAGACTTCAGGTGTCGTGAAAGCCGATACCAACGGGGGGATCGAGTCTGATCATTCAGATCTTGAAGTATCGGTGGTGAAGGAGGCCGAGAGTATTCGGGTTGTTGATCCGGAAAAACGACCAAGAAAACGGGGGAGAAAGCCGGCAAACGGTAGAGAAGAGCCTTTGAATCATGTTGAAGCCGAAAGGCAGAGGAGGGAGAAGTTGAATCAAAGGTTCTATGCTCTTCGAGCTGTTGTACCGAATGTGTCGAAAATGGACAAGGCTTCACTTCTCGGTGACGCCATTTCATATATTAATGACTTGAAGGCAAAGCTTCAGAATGTTGAATCGGATAAAGATGATTTGAGGTCTCAACTCGAATCAATGAAGAAGGAATTGGCTGCCAAAGGATCGGTGACATCTCCAACAAGCCACGATCAAAAGAAGTCGTCGAGCAATGGTGGGATCACGCCCATCGATATGGACATAGATATTAAGATCATTGGTTGGGATGCGATGATTCGAGTCCAATGTAGCAAAAAGAATCATCCTGCAGCTAGATTGATGGTAGCTCTTAAAGAGTTGAATCTAGACGTACTTCACGCAAGCGTATCGGTGGTGAACGATTTGATGATCCAACAGGCAAATGTGAAGATGGAGGGTTATTTTTTCTCTCAAGAACAACTCAAGGCCGCTTTGACATCCAAAATCTCCGAAACTCGGTAGAAACCGGGTTTTCTGCTAAAAGGC
Organism: Henckelia pumila; assembly: GCF_033568475.1. Taxonomy (NCBI): domain Eukaryota; kingdom Viridiplantae; phylum Streptophyta; class Magnoliopsida; order Lamiales; family Gesneriaceae; genus Henckelia; species Henckelia pumila. Next base: position 116,526,115 of record NC_133123.1, on the reverse strand, counting down.
TCGTTCTTGCAACTAACTGCCTCGGTGATTCCCCTCCTCCCATGGAAAAAAAGATCGGCGGGGTTAGGGTTAAGCTCGTGCTCGGAAATTTTGAGCGTATGATACTTCTTGTATCTTTAGAAAGTATTTTTAAGCAATTAGGCGAAGATGGAGCTTAGTTTGAGTTAAATTTCTTACATGCAGTTCTTGGCATGGTGTAGCCTCAATGTACATAGCTATCAAGTACAACAAATGTAGGAGCTGTCTATGTTATTATGACTTTAATATAATATAATATAATAAGCATGATTCAAGTGTTGCTTATTTGATAATAGATTTGACCATTGGATATGTTTGTTTTCGTTAGTACGTACATAAATACAAGCACGTATATTTGTGAGAAATAATCATCCGCTCATTTGAGCTTGTGTTTTATTATATGTAACACTAATAAGAGCATGCAGACTCAAAACATGAAAGTGCACATAATGGCATCGTGAGCTCATTGGTATATTTTGAACAATATTCTAAAAAGCGCTAGATGATAGGCGGGCGGCGACCCACCGCCTAGCCGCCTAGGCGGTTTTTTTTTAACCTAAAAAATTAAAATCTTGAAATATTTATGAGTTTTACTATGAAATATAGTTTTTATATCTTATGTTTTTTAAGTTTTTTGTATAATTTTTTTAAAAAATTTTAATAATATAGTAAAATATATATATTAATATAGTCAATACTCAATAGTTGGGGAGACAACAAGAAGGTTGAAAATTAAAGACAAGTTTACTTTTTGTTTTGTTTTGTTTTATATCTTCTCTCTTTTAAATTATGGGATTGTGATCTTTTATCTTCTTTTTAAGTTTGCTTTATTATTTAAAAAAATTAAAATTATTATTATTATTATTAATGGATAAACCGCCTAGGCAACAGGGCCGCCTAGGCGGCTAGTTAATCGGGTGACGCCTAGAGGCGTCGCCCAGCCACTAATTGAGGCGGCAGGCCACCGCTCACCGCTTAAGCGGGGATTTTTAAAACACTGATTTTGAAGCAATTTATATATATATATATATATATATAGAATTTTGCTATCCTGCCCACCCACCGTGCCCACCTAATGTGCCCACCATGAGGTGGCACTCAACTATTGGACGCACAATTCATCACATCCAATAGTTGAGTGCCACCTCATGGTGGGCACATTAGGTGGGCACGGTGAGTGGGCAGGATAGCAAAATTGTATATATATATATATATATATGTTATATATAATTTAATGCTTCAAAACATATTAAAGATAACTATTTTTTAAAAAAAAAAATGGAACATGGTGGTTCCTAAGACTGCAGTTTTTTCGTTGCTCGTAGAATTAAATGAGAGCCACAAAAGATTAGACATGTTATACTCTTTACGAATCTAGAATGCACGAAACATATCCAACACTTGCATAACATGGAGTTAGCTCACAACGAGTAAAACATGTTAGATCATACTTTAACACTTTTTTATTCTTCATTCCCCTTCACAAATTTAATTATTTTCCATCGCAAAATCGTTTTCATCATCATATCACTTCACATGCAACCATTCGTTGTCTTTTCTTCCACTTTCTAGTATTTTTTGGATCAGAGTCTCGCTTATCTCGGTTTAGTTAGGAAAATCCCCCGGTCGCATTGCAATTAAAACAAGATTCAAAAGTATTTTTCAGGCAATTATATATCTTATGGGACTTATATATATATAGAGTTTTTTTATGGTGTTCAACACTATATGCCCACTTCATACCCACTATGTACAATAGATAAGTTGACCGGTACAATAGATGAGTTGACTTGTACATAGTGGGCATGAAGTGGACATATAGTGTTGGGCACCATAAAAGAACACTATATATATATATATATATATATCTCCTAAATGTCTCTTCTTTTTTTTTTTTTGAAAAAGTTAAATGTCTCAATTTTGTTAGCCAATGGAAGAATGAAATCTAAAAATTTATTCAGTGGTCCTTGGAACACTTTTGTTGGTGGTCCACATTTTGGCAGGACAAAAATTTCAAGGGCACACATGATTGAATCAGAGTGCACATTGAATGTGTCCTATTTTATCTTGTCGTGTCTCCCATCACCACATGCTTCACATTTTTTCCCTCAATAGTTGTGTGAGATTTGGCTTCTTGCACTCAATAATTGGCCTTTTTTTTTTTTTTGAATATTTTTATATTATTTTTTTTGTTGGCATATTTTAAAATGATGTTTAATTATTACTCTTATAATTTAAATCTTTTGTCAGTGTTTGTTACTTATATTATTGATATATATACAGACACCTACTAATATATAATGCACGCACATGTGTTTCGTGCACTTATATTTATATAAAAATTATTATTTTATTATAATTTTTTTTATTTTTATAATTAATTTAACTTTAATAAAATGTAAAAATATTTATAATTATGTTAAACATTAATAATTTATAATATTTTAGCACATACACGCAACCTACAGATTCATCACGTCACATCGGATTCTCTTCTTGTGGTACAATTAGCGATAACTAAGATTGAGTTGCTACAAATATCAGACGTCTTCTGGATTCTCAGAATAACATTCTCGTTAGCCATATGTGGCGCTCAGCGAATAAGGTGGTGCACTCTATCGCTGCTTTGGCTATTTTCTCTTCTCCCCGGTTTGTGTGGGAGACTGAAGAATTTCTTTTTTTGTTGATACATCTTATAACTAAAAACTTCTTCGTTTCTTAATAAATTACAAGAAATTGACCGTAAAAAATTGTATAATATTTGGTTGATGGATTGAAAAATTAGAAAGAGTTGATGAGAGAAAATAAGAAAATCATGGAGAATAAAAATTGTAAGTTTCATCAATACACCAAGTTTAATATGGAAGGTTTAACTTTTAATATATTAGTATATGATGGCACATTCGCACATGAAATACATATATTTTGTAAAACATAAGAGAATGAAGTAGATTTTTTTATAAAAATTTAAAATAAAATTTACTAATTTTTGAAATTAAAATGATAGGAAAAAAATTGCATGTAAAGAAAAAATATGATATATACAAGATAGTGTTTTGGTAAATAAAAAAAAAAGAAAAGAAAAGAAAAGAAAAGAACTTCACCATCGTTACAAAATTAAGTTGCAAAAATTAAATAGAATATATATATATATATATATATATAAGTGTCAAAACGGGTTAGCAGCGTTGGTCGACCCACAACTCGTTACAATCCACCATTAGGTGGGGTGGAGCGGGGCAGGTCGGCCAACCTTTTAGTTAGGTTGAGAAAACAAAGTATATTTTTTAAATTTAATTTATGTTAATGTCATTCTATGTTGTAAAAAGTAAAGGATCGACCTGTTACAAAAATCGTAAATATTGAGATTTAATTGAAAGAGTTTTGTTATGCTGTTCACCAACCGTGTCAATCTCTGTGTTCACCATGTACAATAGTTGAGTGTTTATACATGGTTGACACAGAGGTTGACATGATTGGTGGGTAGCATAACAAAAATCTTAATTGAAACATTTATATGGATGTTTGTTCCTTTATATATTTAATTAATTAGCAATCAATTTATATTCACAAAAAATAATTAATTTACTATTAAAACAATTAATTAGAGTTATTTTAGTTTCTCACAAAAGATTGATGATACATTTAATTTATTATATGAGTTTTTTCCATCAAACCACATAGCTTAGCTTTGAATATCTCCCACCCACTCATATTCAAATTCTCGATAAGTGCATTAATGTATGCCAATGTGCTTAAGCTCAAAATAAAAGATAAATAAAGAGCCCATTAGTATAATACTAAAATCATCACATACCAATAAATATATAACATATATTTATTTTGGACTAAATATACCACGCATTATATAACTCATGACCCCTAAAAATAAATAAAATAACGCGCAAACATAATAAATATTATGTGAAAAGCGAGATCCAATCTCTCTGAATGTTTTGGGGTCGTTGCATACTTGCATTTGGCAATAGGCAGTAGCTTTACCATCAGCTATATAAAATGAAAATCCACGGCACATCCGCATCTCTCGTGTATATATAGAGTTGTCAAACGGGTCAATTCATGACAGAGCGGGCCCGCCTACCAAAAACCCACCTTTTGACAGGTCGATGGTGGGCCGACCCACCATCCCGGCGGACTGAAAATCCTCAACCCAATCCAATGTGGGTTGCGGGTTAGGCAGGGCGGCCCGCGGGTTGGTTCATTACAAATAAAAATAAATAAAAATTATTATAATTAATTATAAATATCATAAATAAATAAATATTAATAAAAAAATTTTAATAAAAATTTTAATTATTGATTTTATATATGTAAATTTTATATAAAGTAATTAATAAAAAAAAATTTCACAACTTTTATTAAAAAAAATACATTTATCACAATAAAATTTAAAATAAAATATTAATTCTCCAGGCCCGCAGGCCAACCCAACCCCGTGGCAGGCCAACACGCGCGGGTCACGGGCCTAGGCGGGTTTGGCCCATCTAGACTCACCTTTTTTCAACTCAACCCAATTAAATTGTGTGACAGGACGGGCTGACCCGACGAGTCTAACCCAAATTGACGTCTCTATATACATATCCTTTAGTCATGCTTGATTTGAACGATGAAATTATTGAATATCATAAACAAATGATAAATAAAATGATTGTTAAGAAAATGTAATGTCTTGTGATAAAATAATATCATGTTTCGTATTATTTTTGTGGGTGGAATAAATTTAAAATATTTTCACTTTATACCATATTACCCTTCTGGCATACTAGAATTACAGATCCTACCCACCTTTATTTCTCCCTTCTATATTGTTAGGACAAGGGGTGTTTGTGGAAAAAAAAAAACAGAAGGACTGTTAATACGAGGGGATACACTTAATCATGCATATGGAATATTAAGGTAGTGTTTGGGAGACCTTTTAAAAAATACTTCACAGCTTTTTTTTTAACAAAATTTAACAAAAATTTAAAATTTTATGAAAGAAAACTGAAAAGTGTTTCCTAAACGATTTTGTTAAAAAATGTACCAAACAAGAGTTACTTTCTAATAGGTACTTGTGTTTTTTTTTTTTTTTTTAGAAATTGAATTCCATCAGTTTAATAGATGCCCAAATTTACCTAATCATTCTTTTAATATATTTAATAATTAACAGACAAAAAAATAAATTGATAATTCAAAAATTTTCCACATCTCCCACTATCTCATTATCCTAATCACCACTATATCATTATTTTAATATTGAAAAAAAAATTATAAATAAATTCAAATTTAAAAACATATTTTATGCACATATAATACATGTGCTTGGTATAGTAGTATTAATACATGTTCATCAACAAAATCAATACTTGTAAAGTTGAAAAAAAAAATATCCATCAAGGGTTAAAAACTAAAAGTATGTATCTCGTGAGACGATTTTATGAATCTATATTCGTGAGACGGTGTAACATGATTCATATTTATAATGAAAAGTAATGATTTGACATAAAAATCAATATTTTTCAATAATAGGATTGACTCGGATATCCGAATCACAAAATAAACTCATGAGACAATTCTCACGATAATATTTTTGCAAAAATTGAATGGCGAAACCCTTTTATCGGATGTCTACAAAAACCATTTCACGTTGGCTGAAAATCAAAGGGACCACACACACACACAAAATAGAGGCAAATTTAAAACAAACCAATCATTCCGACGAAGATAAACCCAAAAATTTCTACGGACATCCTTTAATCATGTCTTTGTGTTTCAATATGCTACTTGGTGTCTTTGTTTCGTAAAAACGTTATGCAGGAATTTTTATTCTCTCTTGTTTGGTCTCCCTCTCAAACCAAACTGCCTTGTGTAAATACATCATTTTAACATAATCTTTTTTCTTCAAATTGATTTGTAAATACAGAATCAACTGCAATGAACATGAATTGCCTGAAAAGGGTAAATTCAGGAGAAAGAGATTTGGGAGACAATGTATTGAATAAGGAGGCGGACAACAAGAAGCCCGGGTTCAGCCCACCTTTCCTGAAGGTGGATCGAAGCTGGTCGGGAAACTTGGAAAAGATCAGGCCCAAGCTCAAATATCAGGAAATGAGAAGCTGCTCCAATCTTGGGCCCAAAACACCTTCTCCACCAAATTGTTCTTTCGAGCCCAGCCCGACCACCCCGAGATTGGACCGGAGCAGTGGCATGAGAAGAGATTGGAGCTTTGAGGATCTCAGTCCCATGCTTAGGGGATGAGATGGATGGTGGGGCCAAGTAAACTAGCTTGTGGTTATCATTTATAAATCTGATGGCGTGTGATTGTGTAAAAATTATTGGTGTAACATCAACGACTCCATTGTAATATCAAGGATTTCTAATTTGATTGGTGCATTAAATTATACAAGCATATTTTTGTTTCTTTTGCTTTGATTAATCATAAAAGTAGATATGTTGTGAGTCGGTACGACGGATTTATATCGTGAAACGAGTTGATCCGGACCATATCACGAAATTGGCTACTCGTGAGTCCGTCAAATAGGAGCTTTGTGCAATTGTAATTATGCAAATTACAAAGGAGAGTGGGGTATTTGCTTTTAACATGGATTGAACCTGTAGAAGATTGTTTAAATCACTAGGGGTGTTAGCAGATTTGCCTGCTTTTGCCTGCTTTTGGTTTCTAAAATGCTGTTAAAGATGGAGTAGCAATAAGCCCATGACCATGTGGTCCTGATTGTGCTGAAATTCGAACCAAACCAAATATGTATAGGTTTTGCAAATTTCAATTTAGTTTATCATGTCTTGCTATCTGGAAAGTAGCAATGAGAATGAAACATATGTAGAGGGAATATCTTACTTCATCTGTACTAGAATGGTAATAAGTACAGTACCATAAATTAAATAACTTGTGTATGTTATAGATTTTGGAATCACGAAAGGGGTAAGTGAGATCATACCTGTACAGGCACTGCCTGAATGCAAATTTAAAGGTTGAGAACTATCAATATATGTGTGTCCTACAAATATTTCAGTGGACCCCACAATATTGATAAATCTCCACCCTCAAATACATCATTGGGCTAGGTCCTGTAGAGGTAGGATGAAATTATTCCACAAGGGGATCGAGTGAATTTATGAGAGTGGAACACAAAAAAATTTAATTTACGTGGACCAATAAACTTGCTTTGTAAGCTACACAAGCTAATAACCTGCATAAGCACTTTAATTTATGGTACTTGCAATATTCTAGTTCATGGTCAAGTAAAACATTTACTTCCCTTGAATATAACGTCAATTGTTATTTTCATAGATAATAAGACCTTATGTCACAAATTCACTGTGAAACTAAATTCATCATCCAAACCAAACCAAACCAAACCAAATTAGACTCTTGGTTCGGTTAGGAACAATTCATGGGTTTGTTTAGTTTCAAATTGTGCAAAACTGATAAATTTGGTTTTGTTTGATTTTTTATCCAAAACCAAATCAAACCCAACCCGTGTACTTTTGACTTCTACTAAGTTCTGTTCCGAAAGTAGCAGCTGTCTTTCCAACATTCACAAGTGCATCTAATACACAATTAATTGAGTATGAACTTCATCTAATTGCATGATACACTTGCAGAAATACACAGATTCACATAGATAAATATAGAAGATACGTGAGACTTGTATGATCTAATAATACCGTAAAAGACATAACATCAGCAAAAACTCCGCACGAGCATAGTAGAGGATTTACAAATGCACCTACAGGCTTAAAAAATGCACCTGGAATCAAACTTAAAATGCAGTTCTTGATAAATAACTTCATAACGTGTTGAGTCGGTTTGATCAGTTAAGTTTCTTGGATGATTTTGGTCAAAATAGCTTTGTATGACCTAATTTTTTGTCTGAGTCTAGAGATAATTTTCTTCACGTGGCCATTATTTTTAGTCTAGATCTGCATGATTGATTTATTGAATCAATCAAATATTTCAGTTACATCTTTTTGTTTTCTAAATTGCAAAACTGCTATAATAAGCACTTTGGAAGCAACAATACAAACATGGAACCAATTGAATCAGTCCACTAAAGGCACATTAAATAAAAGCCCATCATAATGCTGAGCCTTTGGAAATTGGAAGTTAAAACAGGCTATGCATGTTGAATACAAATATTCTAGATAAATAATTAATTAGATAAAACCTGTTACACCAAAAGGGTTTTTTGTTCCATAGTACTACCCTTCATGCAAGACCGTTACAACATGAGCGATTCCTTGCTTTCGGTATTTTGTTCACCGACTAAATTACCGACCACCTGCAAAGCAAACGACTGAAAAACATTAATTGAAACGTAAGAGTAATAGCAATCACCAGATAAATATGAACGCTAACATTGTAAAAGATAACACGCACACAAATAACATATGAAAGGTGTATGTGTACACACACCCTGTACATAATTTGGTTTCTTTCATCCTAAAGTTTTCTTGTTTCTTGCTTCGACTTTCCAATTTCTCTTGCTTGGTATAGAGCTATGACTCGGAATATTGTGCTTGGCACTAAAATCAGATCTAGGAATGGGATCTGGAGTTCCGTCCAGAGTCGTAGTCTCTGAGTTACCAGGGACAAGTGATCCAGCTTCTTGTTTCTTTTGTCCACAAGCACTCCTAGCATCTTTCTTCCAATCTCGTCGACAATGAACACGGGCAGGGGAATTTAAATTTACCAAAACATCGACTTGAACAGGTATAGATTGCAATTCAGCGGGCGTCTGTGTGTTATGAAGGGGAGTAGCTTGATCAACAGTTGATGCCTTCTTGAGATTGGCTTCGTGGCGCTTCCTTTCTCTATATCTTCGTTGCCTTTCTCGATTCTTTAGCCTTCGAGCCAAATCATCATCATCAGCTGATTCTTTCTCACCAACATACACCACAATAGATTTATCCACACCAAAGGTATCGGCATGCTGGCCATTTTGCATTTTTCCAAATATATGTCAGCACTTTGACCCTGAAAATCTTTCCCAAATCCAGTAAATTGAATCTTCCCTCTGCAAGTTCATCAATCTTAATGAAATTATGAAACTGATGTGCAGTGGAATTATCCAACAATAAATTTCATGTAAAAGATCAGATTCGACGAGACAAGATTGGAATCCTATGATCAGTTAAATGGCATTATTCCAAACAAGGACAAGCAATGAAGCAAATAATTGAAGCAGAAGCACGCATAAGTTTGGCATCAAAAAGTTGCCTTTATGATCTCCAATACACTGTACCAAAGACTACACGACATTTTTTCAATAATTTTTCATTCAATGGCTTCCACTGGTCAAGCCTCCGCCTCTGCCTCTAGGTAAAATATACGATTTTTGTAAATCTCAAATCATGCTGAGAAATAACCTGTACAAACATTTGCATACAGGAAACTAAAGCATATCCACTAACTAAGACGAATCACAAAATATTTGAGATATTCAAACATGAAAGCTCGTGTTACAAACTCGAACATACCTCACAGGAAATAGGAGCAAACCCTAACCGCCGTGAAGCACCATCACCAACAACCACGTGCGTCGGCGATCGGAGAATTGAAGCAGATTCAACTTGTGGGCTGGGCACTCGAAGAAACTGCACCCTTTTAATCTTCCAGAAATTCCATTTTAGTCCCTTAAATATACATCATTTACGATTTCCTTCCTCTAATATAGTTCAAGATATTTAGTTAGTAATAAAATAATAATTATAATTATAATTATAATTATAATTATATTATTTTTCAAAAAAATAATCATTATAATTATTATTATTAAATTTATAGAAAATAGTTGGGAGAACAGAAAATATATATATACAGACAATGAAACTTGTATAAATTAAATTATTAATACTCCATAAATTAATAACTTCTAGAAAATAATAATTTCCTCCATCTCGATTTGAGTTAATCAATATGCTTGTATTAATAATTTCAGCAAAATAATCTCTTTCTATCTCTTTCTATTTAATAAAGGCTCAGGATATTATACTAACTGTTTGGTATGGCCTATCAATTTTGGTATGACCAACTCAATTATTTTAAAAAAAATATCTCACTTAAATAAGGGATCGATTATTTGCTTTGGGCAAAACCAATTGAAAGAAAACTCATTCAGTTAAATTAGAACTGCCGCCCACCGCTTCCCTCATCGTGAGTGAGACCATGCAATGGAAAAAAATAAGTCATAACCACCGAGCATTATCTACCTCCAGCTTCAAACAGTTTATTTCTATTTAATAAATGCTCGGGGTATTATACTAATTGTTTGGTATGACATGTCAATTTTGGTATGCCCAACTCGATTATTTTTTAAAAAAATATCTCACTTAAATAAGGGATAGATTATTTGCTTTGGGCAAAACCAATGGAAAGAAAACCCATTCAGTTAAATTAGAACTGCCGCCCACCGCTTCTCTCATCGTGGGTGAGACCATGCAATGGAGAAAAATAAGCCATAACCACCGAGCATTATCTACCTCCAACTTCAAACAAAACAAAACATTATCTGCCGAAAATTTTTTCCGCCCACTAAATTTGATGTTCGAAGACATATTATTCCTTTACAATTGCAGAAGACGGGCCACAAGAGGTGAGATCAAACCGGCCATTCATTAATTAGACAATCTCCTTATATTAGAGGGCGTGTGTGTAAAGAATTTATGTTCTTTGTTTAAGGATTTGAATAACCAAAACCTGCTGACATAATTTGGAGTTCGATTAATTTATTCAAATTTTAATTTCTATTTAATAAAGGCTCAGGGTATTATACTAACTGTTTGGTATGACCTGTCAATTTTGATATGGCCAACTCAATTATTTTAAAAAAAATATCTCACTTAAATAAGGGATCGATTATTTGCTTTGGGCAAAACCAATGGGAAAAAAACTCATTCAGTTAAATTAGAACTGCCACCCATCGCTTCCCTCATCGTGGGTGAGACCGAGCATTATCTACCTCCAGTTTCAAACAAAACAAAACATTATCTGCCGATTTTTTTTTTCGCCCACTAAATTTGATGTTCGAAGACATATTATTCCTTTCCATAGAAAGAACGGTCCGATGCGGGATCGGAGGCTCCGATCAAGTTCGGACGATCCGAACGCACGATCGGACGGTCTGATCGTGCTTTATAAATAGAGGGCCGAGGAGTTCATTTCAACTCGCACCATTTTCCTCTCAATTGCTCGCGTGGCTCTATTTTAGGGCTTTGGGTACTCTTATTTTAGAGTTGGAGTAGGGAATATATATTTTAGCATAGTCAGAAAATGTCTGACATAGTAGCGGAGCGGTGTCCGAGTAGCGGAGCTGTGCTCGAGGCTGTGGACTTGCAGCAGGAGTGTGCCCCTAGTTGCGGGATAGTCGCCATCAGCGGGCTGACGACGGACGCATGTATAGCTTTTGCTTTCTAAAATTATTTGAGGGTATGCAATAGCTTAGTTAAGGCTTTTAGAGCTTATTGAATGATGCATGGGTATTTGCATTGTAGAATTGATGATAGGCTTGGATCCAAGAGTGGGACTGCTAGGACTTCCTGTAGTAAGGTACGTAAGTACAGACTGAGATAGCCAGCGGATTTGCATGCTTATGTGTTGCATTGTGTGCCATATTATTCTGCAGCATGTGCATATCATATCGTGCATGTCCATCTTTTGAGATGAGCCATGTAGGGTCGCTCAACCCTGTTGGAACGATTGATGTCGAGTTTTCTGCGACCGAAGGGTTAGCCGGCACTGGCATCTGTAAGACACGGTCTACGCCCGGTAGGAATGAGCAGTGTACGCAGGGTTTGATTCCCGGGTTGTACCACTCATGTCCTAGGCGCCATTACTGAGCAGTTGTATACAGTTGTCCCAGATATGGATACTCTGTCATTTGCATGCATCATGTTTGTATGTTTACCTGTATTTGCGTATTGAGCTTAGAGCTCACGTTCAATGTTTTCTGTGTATCTGCACACCCCATTCGACGGGGCAGGTGTAGGTGCAGGATTGAGCACCAGGAGCTTGGAGAGGCCAGTGGCCTTTGAAGACAACATGATTAGCTGTAGGTTTCTACCCTTAGGATTATTTGTAATTCGATTGGGTTGTATATTGGTTTATTTAACCGGTTGTATTATGTCGGCCATTTTTTATTTAAGTCTTCCGCAACGATATATTTTAAATTCATGCTTAATTATGCTCTAACTTTGATTAGATAGTGGATCCGGGTTGGGTCGCTACATAGAAACCGTCTTTGTGCGTTTGGTATGTCCTCATGCGTTTGGTATGATTCAATATTGTTACTCTCTTTTTGTAGATCGTGCTTCGTGGGTTTACATATCAGTTTTGGCCTCTCCATTCAGGTTCTCTACTCAACCAATTCTCCATCTCAAATTCACTCACTCATCATTCATCCCAAAATTTCTACGGCAACGACATTGGAAGTTTGATTACTATTTTAATTACTTTTTAGTATTTCTCCAAGTTCTGAAGATTTTCCAACGAACACCAGTGGAGTACATAACAAAATAATCAGATTGGGTTTTTCATAAGGTAACAAACACATTCATTTGATTACTTTAAGTTACATATGTCCTACTCTATTTGGGTTCTACTGATTTGCCATAAATTCACTTCTGCTTCTACGGATTCTATATTGTTATCAAAGAAATCAACCATCTGTTCGACGAAATGCGTGCAAAGGAAAAATTAATTTTTACTACACATGACCTGGCCGTAAGGAGGCATACTCAAGCTCCATTTAGTTTAGCATCTACAAATGTATTGGTCTTACACAAGTTAAGAACTTCACGACTTCAGTTGCTAAGTGCAGATTTAGGACCCATATAGCAGTTGGCAGTGTGTCCACGTTTATGCATTTTTTACTATTTTTCTTCTGGATATGGCCGCATTGCAGTAGGAATATGTATATATTACCAGCCCACGGGGATATAATTTGTCTCTGTTTTGGAGGGCAGTTGTTCTACAGTGATTTATCAATCAGTTTATGGAATATGTATATATTACATATTACATTTTAATACCAGCTTGGTTTTAGGTCTTTCTAAATGTAATTCAGTTTATGGAATATGTATATATTACGGATTATATCTGAATTCCATCATCCTTTTAGGCTTCTCTAAATATGATATCTAGGTATATTCTTGATCATTTTACATTTGGTTAATTCGAGTTAGGAATTAAGATGGAGTTTAGGGGATGTGATTCATACTGGTCATATCATGTTATTTTCAATCAAATTCGACGAAAGTAGCTTCGTAATTTATCGACTACTGATTTGATATCGGGATTTTATCTTTGTGCATATCGGGAAGAGTATGGTGCATTTACTTTTTATGCCTTTCCGAATGTTTGAGATACAATCTTCTTGGTTGATGTGAGGAAGTTGTTGAAGTTTACTACTTCATTACCTTCAACATGTGCATATGGTATATTTGGAGTTGGTATTAAGTTATTTGTCTCATTGTGCCATGTCCCTCACAAATTCCTCCAAAGTCTTCGACATCTTCCTAGATATTTTTTGTACTTTCGGATACTCTGATGACCTTACCTTGCAGCACTTATAGAATCCCACCAGCTCATCGATCTGCTTCGCTGTCATAGCATAAGCATCAAAAGCCTTCACACAATCTTAAAACACACATATTAATATTTTCTAATGAATAACATTGATGCTATTGTTCATTCCCATATTTATTTGCAAATATATACTTTTATATTCCCAATTTTAAGATTTTGTAATGTGCCCAGTTTCATTTTTATAAAATATTTATAATTAAATAGTCATAAATGTTTTTAGTCTTCACTTACCATGAAACAAATTATTTATAGTTACTTTCAAAACTATTATATTCTTATTAATTTTTATTATTAAAATATTTTTATATGCACAAATAATTTTGCGTGTTATGCAAGAAATTACAATTAGAAAAATTTACATTTTAACAATTTTAAATCAATTTATATGGTGCAATAATTTGTATGATTTATAAAATAGTGTTTTTCTGTATGTTATCTGCTGGGTATATGCATAATTAGTTCCTACAGTAATGTGTCATTTTAAGGTCACTTGAGATGACATATCTCCTATTATATGTCTTTCTATTATATTAAAGTTGAGATATTGATAAAAACTGTTTTGGTATCGCGGTATGACCAAAGTCAAATTACAAATAATCATCTATCTTATTATTTTTCCCTCCTCCCTATTCCCCTTTTCACATAACGTGGTGTCTACGCAAGCAACACGTGTGCCTTTAAATTTGCAATTAAAACGATGTATATTTACATGTCTAACTATGTATATCTTTAAATACAGTGCTTGATTACGCAAAGTTGTAGCTAACTTATAACTATAAATTTTTTATGCACACATATTTTTCAGAATTGGTAAATACTATAAATATTATTTACCTAAAACTACAAATTATTATTACTTTGTGTTTTTTGTCATGATTTTACATAAGTTACAAATTTTACTGTTTTTTGTTGTGTTTTTCTTGGTAGCCTTAAATTTTATATTCTCAAGTTTCTTTTGAAATTAGTTATAATTACTTTTCATGAACATTTTTCCTCGCAATTCTACTATTGGTTCATTAGTTGTTAATTTTTTTCATCTATTATTTTTCTAAAAATTATAATATCATGACATTGAATTTTATGCAGCGACGAATATTCGATTCCTGATGATTACTATAGGTCCGCACATCAAAAAACCAAGTGGTTATGAAAGAAGTTTAAAATCAAATTGTGAGACCCCGTTTTTAATCTTCTAATCTCGAATAATTAACCACAATCGAATATGAAGAGCCGCGGAAAAACGAATCAAAATTTTATTTTTTTTTAAAAAAAAAGACCCCGCGCTCGCGCGAGATCCTCATCTTTCGCGCGCGGGGGCTAACTCAACAGAGCCCGACAGAAGACCTCGCGCGCGCGGGGTTTCAAGACAGAACCCTCGGGAAAGGCTCGCGCACGCGCGGGCCAAAAATCCAGAGCCCCCAGGCCTCCCCTGCGCGTGCGCAAGATCAAGGCTCACCCGCGCGCAGGCAAAATGGACAGAGAAATCTGGAACCTGAAAAAAATCATCCAAAAACAATTCCAATCAATTCTAAACTCAAACACACATACATATTAATAATTAGAACATACAATATTCTAAGTTCTGCCCAAAAATACAATAACAAGTTCGACGATAGGGTACGTTCGACTATTCAAAATAATACAAGTCCAAAATACACAACCCTACGACACACGGTGTCTCACTTCTATCATTCTCACCCCGAGCTAACCCAGACGACTCGGTCCGGCTCCTGATCCTCCTGTTGTCAAGTACACATACAAACAAAAACAACAGCCGGATAACCCGGTTAGAAATATAATTTCTAAGTAAAAGAGACAGACATGCAATATCAAATAAACACCTCATATTGAAATGTAATAATCATCAATAAATCAAATGAGGGTGGATGTATGCATGACTTCAAAACTCGGGATTATCAAATCAGATAATCGAAATATCGATCGGTACTCGGTTGGGATCCCGGGGCCAAGTCATTACAACAACACACCTACACTCCCTTTTGGGGTGGATGTCGCACAACTCAAACCCCTAGACTTCAGAGCAACTATAAGAAGTATTCTAGCACTTGGAAAAACTCGAAATCCAAAGCCACTTCAATATAGCTCCCTAAATCGTCTATTTTCAAAACGAATCGAATAATCGGCTCAATATGAATGCAAGTGTAAACAAAATAATCATTCAAGTTCACACCAACAAATAAACATGCAGTATGTAATTTTCGGGACTCGAGAATCAAATGAACTCGAGTATACAACCCCATTCAATTCAATGTCGTCATTTACCTTTCAAGTTCGTTGAGGATTCAAATCTGAAAAATAACAACAAATTCAAATCAATATCGAATCGAAACAAAACGAATCAAAACGGAGAAGCTCAACAATATATCATCTTCAATTCTCAAATCGATTCAACTCCCAAGTTCGATCCAAACCCGAAACTCCAATCCAAATCTGAAAATGAAGAATATACGGATTCGATATCAATCTACTAATTCAAACCAAACCCGAAAATCAAACCGAAACAAAACAACTGATAATCCAAAACTCTATTTCGACGGCATAACGGCTATAAACGGTCAAACCAAAAATCAACAACATCATCAAACAACTCCAAACAACTCATATCATCCTCCAATCCTCCAAAACACAACAAATCTCAACAATATACAAAACCCCATTTTCGAAATTATGCCTCAAAAATCATATAAAATCCAAACTTCATTTTTTTTCGAACCGACTTCGAATACACGATCTATGCTAGCTCAAGAACAACATACTCGAAGATTATCAAATTCTGACAACCCAACAAAAATCAAAGTTCGAGGATCGCAGCAAAACTTACGTCAAAACGAATCCTTCATTGCGGTGATCATGAATCTCAACTCGGAACTAAAATCTAACGGTCGGATCGTGCGAATCAGACGGAAGAAAAGCTTGAAAAAGCTTCCATGGCTTCTCTGATCGGTACGAGCGAATGGGGGGAGAGGAGAAGGAGTGAAGTGATGGGGAGACTTGGTCAACTAGCATGAGATAATATATAAAAATCAAGTTTTGCACTTTAGTCCCTCATTTCTCCAAAGTTTGCAAAATGACCCCCTGCGAATTATCAAAACGACCCTCAATAACTGAAAACTCTGATTATTTCAATTAAACTCAATTATAGTAAAATCGGGGCATTACACAAATATTGATATGCAGGAATATCTTTGAGTTTTAGATGAAAAAATATTTTGGTTGCGATAAACATGTACATATTAGGATTATATTTTCAATTTTTTTTTAGTTCAACGTAACACTTTTCTAAAAAGTACATGTCAAAGGTATTACTGTTCGATTGATATTGATATAAAAACAATTATAAAAATGTCATTATATCATATTAAAATATAATTTAACTTTAATCATCTCGCACACGTGCCTCGATCGCTAGTAAGATAATAATTTTTTGGAAGATATTGTTCCTTCGATATCCTAAATTAATACTTACATAAAATTACAAACAAACATGCCAGATTTTTCTTGAAACTTAATTTAGTCAAAGTTCATCTCCACTTTTTTGTGTTGAACATATATGCAAGTGAATTTTATTCATGTTATATAATAAGATTTATTCGATTAGTATAGCAATAAAGCAATTTATTGCACTTTTTTTAGAGTGCAATTTATTGCACTTCTATTGTATGTGTTCAACTTGGATTTTTGTTATTTCTTGAGCAGTATTATGTGTTTTTGTTATCGTGCGTATTATTTCAGTGAAGTAAGCAATAACCAATTTTGTGGCATAAAATGACATGAACAGACCGAAATAAGAGAATCGAGCATATAGAAATGAAGGAACAGAGTCAAATCAAAACAAGTGGCGCACCCGCGCCCTTGTCAACGAGTCCAAATTTTCAAAAAAAATATATATATAATATATTCTCGAATTTAAAGGATTGCATGGCATATTTGAGAGAGGATTCAAGGGTTTTAGATGAAAGACATCTACTTGATCGGTTGAGTATGTAGAAAGGGGGAGTGAATACACACGCTATAAAAAGGGGGAGTGAATACACACGCTATAAAATTTTCTCATTCGAATTTGAACTCAATTGGGTTGGCAACTGAACTCTATCTTTCTCGACTGTCGATATCAAGTGAACAACAATTAAATGTATGAAATAAGATCAACTGATAGATTAGAATAATGCTTGAAGTGACTTGGTTAAACAAAAGTGTGTATGACAACTAAAAGTAAGTATGCAAGAGTTGTTTTTGGATGTTTGAAGACTCAACTGCTCATATGTCACCCCTTCTTACAAGATATGTGGGACCGTTTGAGATTCTGAAGAAAATAGGGACACTGGCTTATCAATTAGCTTTACCCACTAACTTGTCCCGAATTCACACAGTCTTCCATGTATCACAATTGAGAGGATACATACATGGCCCGAGTCATGTACTTGAAATGGGACCTTTAACTGTGACGCTCGGGGCTGAAGAGGCAGGGAGTGATCGCCGGTGCCAAGAGGTTGCACGAACAATGAGCGGCTCCTGGTAGGCTTCTAGGCGGAGGAAGACATGAACGAACCGATCTCGTACCGGAATGAGAGGGATTCTGAGACTGTGTAGGTATGGGACTATATGGTTGAGAAGTGTTTAAAAGATTTCATATGTACTATTCATATCAAGAAGGTGCATCTTCTTTTCGGAAGCTCATCACATAAGAACTCCAAAGTTAAGCGTGCTTGACTTGGGGCAATTATAGGATGAGTGACCCCCTGGGAAGTTTTCCAGGGTGCGTGTGAGTGAGGACATAAGCACGATGAAAAGACCCGTCTTGATACAGTGGGGCGTTACAAATGGTATCAGAGCCGACCTCTCTTAGTACGGTATGGTTCGGGGACGAACCAAGCGGAAGCTGGTGGGCATGTGACGCCCGGGGCTGAAGAGGCAGGGAGTGATCGCCGGTGCCAAGAGGTTGCACGGACAATGAGAGGCTCCTGATAGGCTTCTAGGCGGAGGGAGACATGAATGAACCGATCTCGTACCGAAATGAGAAGGATTCTGAGACTGTGTAGGTATGGGACTACATGGTTGAGGAGGGTTTAAAAGATTTCATATGTACTATTTATATTAAGAAGGCGCATCTTCTTTTCGGAAGCTCATCACATAAGAACTCCAAAGTTAAGCGTGCTTGACTTGGGGCAATTATAGGATGGGTGACCCCCTGGGAAGTTTTCCAGGGTGCGTGTGAGTGAGGACATAAGCACGCTGAAAAGACCCGTCTTGATACAGTGGGGTGTTACATTAACAGTCCAGGAGAACCTAAGGGATAGGGGTGGGCATTTAGGGGTCGGGTAGTTTTTAAAAATGTTCGGTCTACCTGAACCCGACTTATTGAAAATCGGGTTGGTGTCGGGTATTTTTGTAAACGATCGGGTATCGGTGTAGCACCTAAAATCCAATCTACTAAGTTGTACGCATAAAATTAAATAAATATTATGATTATTATTTTAAGTTTAGTTGATTTAAATTCTTTATTTGATTATGAGTTAATAAAAAATATTAATTCTTTATTTAAATAATTTTATTGTGCTAACTATTTAGTTAGTGCTTTTAATTGTTTAGGTTTATTTATTTAAATAATTTTTATTATGCAACTTAATTGTTTTAATGATTTTAAAGGTTTAAGCTTGCTTATTTAAATGATTTTAGTTGTACAGATTAGTTAAAATAACTTAAAATTCCCGCTTCTTTATTTATTTAAATGATTTTAAACGCCTAGCTTATTTATTTAAATGCTTTTGATTATCCAATTTATTTTAAATATTTTTAATCCCGCTTGTGTATTTATTTAAATGACTTTTAGATGTTCAGTTATTTTATTTAAATTATTTTAATCGTTTTGTTTGTTATTTAATATTTTATTTATCATGGTGACATCAAAATGTTTAATTATTGATTTAAATAGAATTCTTGAGTTCAGTGGTTCCGGGTCCCGCGAAAGGAGATGGTGGATTTTGGCGGGTAACTCTTAGTTTCACAAGATTTGAGATTTATAAGAAACTGAGGAAAATAAATAAAATTCGGTTTTAAAACATTCCGGGTGACCAAAATCGCTTTTATGACATTTTTGAGTTTATTTTAAAACTTCCAAAAATTTAGCATTTTAGAACCCGAACAAGTAAGATTTAATTATTTCCTTCAATTTTTGACTTTTCAAACATAGAAAATTTATGGGATTTGGAGTGAGTAGTGTAAGAGTTGTAAAACACCTAGCAGCACTTTTATAAGTGATTAAAGTAGCACTTTTTAAAACTTTTACACACACACATATACTTACACCTATACACACATATACACATTTTTATTTCCCAAACCCTAACACAACTAATTAAAAATCATTTTCCCCCATTTTCTCTCCAAGCCGCCACCCCCTCCCCTATCAACTCCCAAACCCATCGGCCACTCTCCATCTCCACCCTAGAGTCGTCGCCGCCTTATCACCACCTCACCGGCCGGAACTCAAGCTTAGGAAAGAAAGGAAGCTACTCTCACGTTTTTTTTCAGCTTTTCCAACTCTTTTCTTGTGTTTTTTGAAGACAAAGACAAGTATAAACATTTCTTTTGGCCACCAAATAGAGATATTGCACAATTCGAGGACAAAATTATAAATTCACAATGAAAAAAACTTTGTCCTTCATTTTCTTGTTTCTATATCACTTGTATGTATTATATTCAGATAGATTAAGAAGAAATATCAAAAAAATATTATCTTGAGTAATTAGTTTATATATTTTAAAATATATTATTTTATATTAATCAATAGTTTATATTATCATCATCTATAATGATAGTTTCATTAAGAATTATTTCATGTTAATCAATATTTTTAATTATTATTTTAATTCTCATTATAAATTCATATTAAATTAGTATTTTGTTGTTTTTTTTTCACCAATTAAAAATTAAACATTAAATATACGTAATCCAAATGACTTATAACAACTTTTTAATTATAAACATTTCATTATTAGTCATATCTCTCCATTTTTAAAATCATGTTTAAATTGTAATAATTATAACTATAAATTGTACATCAAAATTATTAATTATTAATTAATAATCAGTAATAGTAGTAGTAATGGTAAAAATTTCAATAAAATACTTATCGTAAAAATATATAATGAAATAGGTTAAATCACAGAAAAATCAATTATTAATGTTATTTTTCTTTTTATGACGGAAATAATTGATTTTGATTTGTAATGAGGTAGTAGACAGTAGTAAAAAAATTCAATAAAATACTAATATTAATATATATATATATATATATATATATATATATATATATATATATATATATATATATATATATATATATATATATGCGCTGAATCTCAGCAAAACCCATTGTTAGTGTTATTTTTTTTCTATGACAGAAAATATTTAGTTTGATTTATGATGATGTTCAAATATATTAAAATAATTTATAATAACATATATGAGAATTCTCTAATTATCTTAAGAACATCTTTTAAAAATGACTAAAAATTTCTAAAACATTTAGTTATTTTTATTATGATTATGATAGTAAAAAAAATGTATGTGTATTTATTACCTTTGTAACTATACAATTCATATATAGCTCATTATGTATTTTAATATGATAATTTCAAACTGAAATAAATGCCCTCTTTTTTGGTTTTTTTGTTTTTTTATTAGTATCTTAATGTTATATTATCATTATCACAAGTGCTTTTTATGCATATTAATTTATCGAGTTATTTGCATTAACCACCCCTGTGAAATATTGAAAATGCACACTTCTTTCCTGTGAAATTTTAATAGGCATCTTCAACTCTGACCTTTTAAAAAATTAGCACACTCGCCCCTTCAGATGAGTGATTGTTGCGCACGCGCCCCTCATGCGACTGGAAAAAGATTTTGATATTTTTTTTGCACCAAATACCCCTGTGAAATATTAAAAATGCATATTTGACCCCTGTGAAAATAATTTTTAAATCTATTCAACCCATAATACACAATTTTTAATAAAATCCAGTTATAAATATTTAGCAAACATTTTTTGTTTTATTAATTTTTATTTTTTATTTTAAATGTATTATCATAAATTAATTATTTTCTAAAAAATATTATTACTTTATCTTGTTATCATTATTTTATTAAAGTCACTTCGTATTTTCAACTTTTTTATTAAACATGCATTCATAAACAAGTATTTAAATAATTTTAAGTACCAAAATATTGAACTAAAATGATAAGTTCAAACATATTGTTTTTTCGATTTAAGACTATATATTATTGAACCAAAATTTAAATTTTTCGAAAATATGCATTGAACAATTTGTTATAAATAATTAAAAAATAACTTGTTTTATATAATTCTAAATCGAAAAAGTAACATTCATGAACTTATCATTTGTTTCAATATTCTGGTATTTTTAGATATTTAAATCTTTATTTATGAATCATGTTTAATGGAGAAGTTAAAAATACGAAGTGATTTGATAAAATAATGATAACGAGATAAATTAATAATTTTTTTAGAAATAAATTAATTATAAATTATAAATTTAAAATAAAAAATAAAAATAAATAAAAATAAAAATGTTTGGTACTTATCATACACTTATCATTTTGATTTAATATTTTGGTACTTTTAGGTATTTAAATCTCGTTAATAAATGCATTTTTAATGGAGAAGTTGGAAACAAGAAGAAAGTTTAATGAAATAATGATAACAAAATAAAATAATAATATTTTTTAGAAAAAAATTAGGCTTCGTTTGGTAGCCTATATTATTAATATGTGTATAACTTATCCAATCAAATCCCACGTTCTTCTCATCATATTATTTATTCATCTATTAATTATTTATTTTAAATCAATCAAATCATCAATTATTTATCTTACATCAATCAAATTATTTAATTTAAATTACTATATTACCTCTTATAAATAATATTATTCATATTTTATTTATTGGTAAAAGGGTAAAATGGTAATTTGTTATTTTTTAATATAAAATTTTATAAATCAAATCAATAAATTATAATCCATCAATCAAATCAAATAATATATTCACTATCATTTTTTATTTATTTTTTATTACATTACATTATATTATTTATTTATGTATTATTTATCCCATCATATCTACCAAGCGGTACCTTATATAATCATAATAAATTTAAAAATAAAAATAAAATTAATAAAACAAAAAATGTTTGCTAAATATTTTATAATTAGATTTTAATAAAAATCGTGTATTATGGGTTGAATAGATTTAAAAATTATTTTTACAGGGGTTAAATATGCATTTTTAATATTTCACAGGGGTATTTGGTGCAAAAAAAAATTTCAAAATATTTGTCCAGTCGCATGAGGGGCGAATGCGCAACAATCACTCATTTGAAAGGGCGAGTGTGCTAGTTTTTTAAAAGGTCAGGGTTAAAGATGCCTATTAAAATTTCACAGGGGATAAGTATGCATTTTCAATATTTCACATGGGTGTTTGGTGCAAATAACTCTTAATTTATCTCAAGCCTCTTAATTAGAACGGAAGATTTCATTTGTTTTTTAAAATCAAAATATTTTTATAAATATGTATATTTATAGTTTAGAACTTGAATTATCTATTAAATCTTATATTTATGGTTAATCTAACATTTTATTTAATGTTTGTCTTAAAATAATTAAAATTATAATAAAAATTAAAAACGCTTTTTCATGCTTAAGCTCGCTTAAGCTTGAAAATTTTGAACCTTGACCCTTAACACTTCGACGCGCTTCACGTTTTTAGAACCTTGCTTAATATTTTAATTAGATTCAAATAATTTTTTCCACCATTGTTTTTTTTTCTTGTGGGAGGGGGGGCCTTGGCTTTCGCAGGCTGAAAGACATTGTTGGCAACTTTTCTATGAAGTTGTGGTTCAGATTCCAGCAGGGTTCTTCTCTCTGGGCGAGATTCCTTTCGAGAAAGTATTGCCGGACTGTGAACCCTATCTGTGCTCCATCTCGTGGGGCCATTTGAAACGACTCGATCTAATAAAATGCTAGAACTTTTTTTAAAAAAAATAATAATGTAAAAATATTAATTATACATATATGCCCATGCATATATGTATAAACACTTAAAATAAACATTTAATTAAAAATTGGATAAATAACTTAAATAAATATTTAAAATATCTTGTAACTGACAAACACTTAAATAAATCCCAACATCTTCCGTTTGAAAAAAATAATATCAACTAATTTGTCATGCATGCATAATAAAATAAAATCCATGTTCTTAAATAATAACAACACTTAAATAAATCCCAACATCTTTTATCTCATAATAACAAGGTTTAAAAATCACACATAAACACATAATTAATAATACTAATACATATACTCCTCTAAAAAAAAAATAAAAATATAATATATATACTCATCATGAATATGCATGCATGCTCTTAAAATAATGCATCATAAATTCTTTCATGTCATAACTTTCATCATAAAATAATATCCATGTGCTATATCATATAATACATAACATAATTTGAGCATATCATAATCATAAAGAACAGTGTAGGTTATATCCATGAGTGTGGCTCGTAATCATGAGCGACTGATCAGTCTAAAAACCATCGTACGTGGCGGTGGATAAATTCACCTCTATGCTGGTAGTAAAACTACCCCGTGCTCGATGGAAAAACCACCTCTATGACGTTAGTAAACTACCTCTGTGCTCGGTGGTAAACCACCTCTATGCTGCCACATCACTTCAATTTCCATAAAATATTTTTTCATGCTCAACATTAAACATATCATTCATCATAAAATTATTTCATGTATGCATGCACTAAAATTTGGTCCGAAATATATATTTAAATAATTTTCATAATATTAATACTTGTACATAAAATAAATGTCATGCATAAAATAATTTAAATATATATTCCGGACTTATTATTTTTTCATGGGATTGTCCAGACTGCTGATCCCCTAGACTTAAGCCCATAAATTCTAAGACTGACCCATTAAATTAATTAAAGCCCAAATTTCATATTTAAGCCCAAATAAAATACTTAAACATAATTGGACCCAAATAAAATATTTAAGTCCAATAACTTAACTCAGCCCAATTTTAATCACTGACAGACCCAAAATTCACAAACTGACCCAATAATTTCCACGTACCCCCAAGCCCATGAAAATTATTGGACTCACTTAAATAAATAATTTAAGGTCAAAAATAAAAATAATTAGAAGCCCAAATACATTTTTAATAATTAACTTAGCCCATTAAGCACATAATTTAAATAATAACTTAAAAATAAAAATAACCGAGCCCGACTAACTTAACCCAGACCCGGACCCAACTAACATGACCCGTGACACATCAGACCCAAACCAAACCCAAAACACCCAGCCCGGCCCATCTAAAGCCTAGACACAACCTTAGTCTTTCTTTTCCTAATCCTAACTCCCGGCAGCCCTGAGCGGCTTTGGAAAAGCTGTCCGTGCTGCCTGCCCCGGCCACCTTTGGCCGTGAAACCACCGCCCATACTTAGCCAACATCAGTTCCGGCCACCACCGGCCGGATCACTACCTGGAATAGCTTCTCCAAGGTTTTGAGGTTCTAACCCAAGTGGAATCACCTTAAAACACGCTCTGTGGACCGAGAACGAGCCAATCTCCCAACCTCGCTCAACCTGCGCGATCTGCTGCGTATCAGAAGATATGGCTTTGGTTCCAGCCCTTTCCAGCCCCAAAACCTGACCAAGCTCAATCCTAGGGACCCTAAGACACATCCCCAGATGTTGGACATCAGCCTGATCCATTCCCATGGTTAAAAACGTGAGTAACAAAGGAGAATCAAAGCAAAAACATGGACTGTTCATACTATGCGAAACGTTTTTGCTCCAAATCTAAAAAAAACATTCATGCTTGATGGTTTCATACATAAAACAGATTAAATAGCTTATATGGTGTTCAAGAAAAAAATTCAACATGCCTTTCACCGAGATAAACAAATTTTCAAGCTTATAACGCGTGTACGGCGCTCCGAGACGAACGAATCTTCAAACTTGATTAAAAACCTCAAATGTTCGGCTATGGTGGCTGGTTTTCAGATGAAGAAGAGTGGAGAAGACGATGGAGGAGTCGGCTATGTGATTTAGGCGTGAGATAGGGTAGGAATTAGGGGATTTAGGATATAATTTAATTATAATTACACTAATTAACTTAATTAATTAATATACCATAAAAATGAAATTTTAAAACTTCTCAATAACATACTAATCTGATGGTAATTTATAAATCTCGAAATGATAAATTAAGGAATTTTAAAGAGTCCTAAAAAGTCATAAAAAGGGCTTATTTTGGAGGAAAATGGAACACTACTTATATATAATTATTAATACTATGATTTTTAAGAAATAATGCCTTAAAATAATATTTTAAGGCCTATAAAAATCTCATAAAATATTTGGATGAAGTACTAATATCTCGTCCGTCCACGGTCCCGTCTACGCGATAAAATCAAACAATTACTAAAAAATTCTGAAATTCCATATTTATGGGTTAAATGTTGAAATAACTTTAAATCATGCACATAATACACATAATAACACATAATTAACATTTAACCCACATTTCTAAATTTTTAAATATTTAAATTTTCATAATTATGCATGTGGATTTACGTAATCGAATTTCCTGGTGTTACACCATTTCTCCAACTTGGCGGCGATTGCTCAATATTAGGCCTCGTGCGGAGACTGGTATCCGGTGGAGGATTGGTCACGGTGAGGTTTCTTTTTGGGATGATACCTGGTTGGGTGATGCACCTCTGTCGAGCAGGTGTGATGTCAGAGGGGACCGGAGAGAGAGTGTTTCTAGCTTCTTGTCGGAGGGAGCCTAGGATTTTGATCTCCTCTGTGCGGTCGTCGCTCCCTCGGTGGCGGATGAGATTGTGCAGATACATGTTTTGGTGGATGAGCCGGATGCGGCCTTTTGGATCCACAGCACCGATGGTGCTTTTTCTGTGAGATCTGCGTGGGAGCAGGTCAGACCGAGAGGATCGATCTCGGATATCCTGACTCCTTTATAGGGGCGCTGGATGAGGCCCACCATGTCCTTCTTTCTGTGGAGAGTTTGGAATCGATGGTTACCTGTGGATGAGGTGCTCCAACAGCGTGGTATTACACTTGTGTCCAAGTGTCAATGTTGTGAGATGTCGGAGACAACCCACATTTTCATCGACGGTCCCATTGCCCATTCTATGTGGCATTGTTTTGGGGCCATATTCCGTGTCCGCATCCCCGTCACTGAGACTTTCGTATGTTTTTCAGTGCTTGGAAGCGGGGTCGCGAGTGGTCTCCTGGGGTAATGTGAAGGAGTTCATTCCATTTGTCGTACTTTGGTTCCTTTGGACTGCACGCAATGATGCTAAGCACCGTCACTTACCCTCTTATGCGGAGAAGGTCAAATTTCAATTTTTGTCTTATCTGAGACTTGCTCACTCGGCAGCCACTATCAAGCCCAACCTTTGGATTGGGGCTTTGCAGGCTGCCCGGACCATGGGTATCTCAGTTGGCCTTCAACGAATTCATAAGACTGCGATTGTCCGTTGGCTGAGGCCGCTGCTTGGGTTCTTCAAGTTAAATGTTGATGGTAGCTCGAGAGGGAACCTGGGTGAGTCTTCTGTGGGTGGGGTTGTTAGAGATTCTTCAAGGCGTGTCTTGGCTTATTTCAGTGATTTCATCGGTATGGGGTCCAATGTCCGTGCAGAGCTTTGGGCGGTTTGGAGGGGTATCCTTCTCTGTTCTGATCTTAGCCTTTTTCCCCTTTGGATTGAGACCGAATCCAAATAGCCATTCAGATTCTTCGATCTCGGAGGTGTCGTTGGGATTTGGACCATATTTTGTCGAGGACGCGTGTTTTGGTGCGAGATAGGCCGGTTCATTTCTCGCATATCTATAGGGAATGGAATTCGGTAGCGGATGCGCTGGCTCAGCTTGCTCATGACCATAGGCAGTGTTTGTTAGAGACTGGTGTTTCTCTAACCACTCACATCGCTGCCTTGGCCCGTTCTGATTTATCCGGGATTCCATACCTTAGATCTAGGTAGACCTGGCCATGGGCCGGTTCCGGGTTGGTATTTTACCAACCCTTAACCGACCCGCCCTTGGCCGGTTTCGGTCCGAGTTGGTGAACCGGCGGTTCCGGTCCGGGTCCAGGTTGGTGAACCGGCGGTTCTGGTCCGGGTCTGGGTCCGGGTCAACCCTTGTTTTTTTTTAAAAAAATAATTTTTTTAAAATTTTTTTTACAATTAAAATTTTAAAACTCTATCAAATATTTCATTATCTCAATAAAAAAATATATAAATTTATTAAATAAAAATATATACATTTAAACTTTTAACATCTTTTAATATTATATTTATTCAATAAAAAATATATGACATTTCAACTTTCAACATTTTATATTAAAAACTATGTCTATCTCAATAAAAAATATATTATATTTATTAAATAAAAAAATTACATTTCTTATATTAAAAATTATATATATTTCAATAAAAAATTTATTACATTTATTGAATAAAAAATATATTATATTTCAACTTTCAACATCTTATATTAAAAACTATACATATCTCAATAAAAAATCTGTTACATTTCAATTTAAACATCTTGTATACAAATTTTATTACATTTAATGATTTTCAATCACAATCTAATATCAAGTAATCTATTGACCTAGTGGCAAGAGTGATGCATGATACCAATTGGTCTTGAGTTCAAATCCAACTTATATAGGTTTTAAATATTTTATTTAAAATTTAACAAAATAATAAATATATTATTTAAAAATAGGCCGACCCGCCGGGTTGACCCGGGTCAACCCGTCGGTTCGGACCCGGGTCAGAACCGTCGGGTCGGCGGGTTTCAAAAGGAAAATCCGTGACCGGACCGGCCAGTGGCCGGTCCGGTTCCGGGTTTGACCCGGTTAACCACGGGTCGGGTCCGGGTTTGACCCGGACCTTGGCCAGGTCTAGATCTAGGTTTACCTAGAGCCTTTTACTCGTTTTTGGCCGTTTCTTATGGGCTTCCTTTCTTTTCTTCTGTTGCTCTAGCTTCGCCTAGACTTTTTTAATATATATATATATATATATATATATATGTAGATATTTAATTTTCTTTGCAGGTTCAGCTTTTCGGCTTCCTTCCGGAGTCTTTTAGAGTTACCTAGTCTCCCTGCCCCGATCGACTTGATTTTTCAGGGAGATATACTTGTGAGGCGTTCACTGTGGTTTCCCCTTGCCTGGCTCTTTCTTTTGGATGGTGGTAGACGGTGGTGGATACATATGCCTTCTTCTTTTTTGGTTTTCCTGTCTACTCTGTTTTTAGGATATGGTTTGGGATCTCTACGCCATATCTCTGTTACCTTTTGTTTCGGGTGTGCTGTTTGGTGGCCGCTCTTCCTTTTCCAAGGCGACCTATTTTGTTCGTTGACTCTACAGGTGATCGTGAATTTCGGGATATATATCTAGCTTAGCTTTCACCTTCAAGTCCAGCTCAGGATGTTGAAAGCGCTACATTCACGCCTCAGTGTCTGTTTGGATTTTGCCTAGCTAGAGTCATGGATTTTGCTGTCCTTTTGCTGCGCAGGATGACTTCTGCTTATGATTTGTTAGTTGTCAATGATATTTTGTCTATATTCACTCAGTTTCTAGGGTTGTCTTGGTCTGATACCCTAGTTGTTTGGATGTGACTATTTTTAATGTGTGGCCTTTTGAGGAGGTCTTGGCCTAGTTCCCCACCTCCTTTCGGATTTCCTTGTATTGCTTATTTATGTTTATATACAGGTAGGGGTCTGCCTAACCCCCGCTTCCAGCGCTGCTTTCTTAAAAAAAAAAAAACAAAGTTGAGGCAATACTAAAATTTGATAATGCAAAACTTTATCATCATTCAAATTTTTTGTAGTAGAAAAATAAATTTGTCATATTTTTAATGTGAAATTAAATATACTCTTATGCTTTTACTCGTATATCTAAGTAGGGGTGTTCATTATTCTGATATAATCGAAAAAATCGACCGAAATTAAAATTTTGGTTTTTTGGATCAGTTTTTTGGTTCGGTTTTGGATATAAAATCTGAAATTTTTGATTTTCCGATTTGGTTTCGGTTTTTAAATCGACCGAAATTAAAATTTTGGTTTTTTTGGATCAGTTTTTTGGTTCGGTTTTGGATATAAAATCTGAAATTTTTGATTTTCCGGTTTGGTTTCGGTTTTTATGTATAAAAAACCTAACCGACCGTAAATTAGGTTATTTTACAATTTAGTCCCTAGGTTTCCTCTTATTTATAAATTAAATTTTATTTATTTTAAAATTTTAGTCCTAGACTGAAGACTCCTTCACGCTTGGTTCTCACAAGTCATAGACCCCAAATCACAATTTCTCGCATCGCTTGCAAGCCCTAGCCATCCCTCACAAATTAAATTCCGCCGGACCGCCGACCGCCGACTGACGACCGCCATAGCTTTCCTCATAAAATGTATTCTTGCATCTGTTTCGCGTTTGATGCTTCTGTTTTTTAGGAAAATTTTTGAAAAAAAAAAAAAATTCAATTTCAGTGTAGTGTTTACTGCTTAGGGAATCTGCTCGATATCTTCTAAGATTTTTTTCCTGGTTATCATTTCTGAATGTATGCTGTTTGTTGTAAAGCTTGAGAATTGGGCATAACAATTTTAAATTCTTGCTGATGTGTTTTTCTGCTATTTTAGTTTATGGATAGATTTTGTTCTTCATAAATGTTTTTTTTGTGAAATGGACCACAATTACCAGGTTCTTGCATCAAGAAAAAGTTGTTATTATAATGCTAAATAAATTTTATCTTTAGATTGTACGTATCATCCATTTTGTTAGATTTGTAAGCGTCCAGATTTGCATATTCTCAAAATTCTAAACGTTTTCTTAATTGTTTGAATAAGCTGTTTGATTTTTAGAATTTTTGTTGCTGGTCACTTTTACATGATGAATGAAATTTATGTTTCTTTTATTGTGATATGTATTATTGATCAAACCGACGAAACCACCGGTCTATTATAGTATAAAACCGAACCGAAGTAAAATGGTTCGACTTCGGATTACATATTTCATTAACCGAGAACGGGAAAATCGAACCGAAATTGGACAAATTAAAACCGAACCGACCGATAAACACCTATATCTAAGAATGAGATTTGTGATTATAATTGCTGGTGAACTTTAATCTCAGACGGGTTTCTCTTACCGATTTTTATTCGCTCGGTTGATAAGATATTACAAGTAAATCGGTGCGTTATTTGAAACCCTCAGCCCTAATTTAGGATTTTGTAAATTCGATAGTGAAATTACCATAGAGACGCTCTAAACGAAAGCATCCATTCGTCTTCAATTGTGTGCAGATATGGCGAAAGAAAAGCCAAAATTCCAATTGTACAACACGATGTCGAAGCAGAAGGAGGTTTTCAAGCCTAGAATTGAGGGAAAAGTTGGAATGTACGTCTGCGGTGTTACCTCTTACGATCTCAGCCATATTGGTCATGCGCGTGCTTACGTTGCTTTCGATGTACTCTACAGGTTAATTGCAGTTTTTTTTTGAGGTATCAAATTTATGTGAATGTGATGTTTTGGTTTTTCGTTTTTGTGTTGTGATGATATATTTCATCTACGTATTTTTTTTTGCATTTATCCGATTTCTTGTATGACTAGATTGTGGTTGGGAATTATGAATGTTAGACCATTTTGGGCTGCGGCCTGCGAGCATGTTGTTTCTTGGCTGGTAGTGCTTGTTTATGGATACTTTCTAATAAAATGCATATTGTGTTAGCTCCATTTTAGTGGGTCATTGTTGAAGGTGCATTAGATACTTAGAAGCATGACTACTTGTTCTAGTATTTCCAAAATGCTTCATTTGTTGTTGTTCATTATGGAGAACAGTTCCCAGAATTGTACGGATCAATTATATTTATTGCCCATTATCACTGTGATTTTTCTGAAAAATTATGGGCTTTGGAAGGAATTTTTTTCACGGCTGATGTATTGCATGTGAAATCTGTCTTCTAATAACGTCTTGTGCCTGTTATTCCATCTGGTTAATGAGTCTCGACTGTATTCATTGAATTTTAATGCTGTAGGTATCTAAAATTTTTGGGCTATGATGTTACATATGCACGAAATTTCACCGATGTTGATGACAAGGCATGTAATTTTTCTCACTAGATGATTCAATAGTCTATTACACGTATATTTGTGTTGGATTCATTTATGTAACTGTTCACACGGTAGATCATCTGCAGATTATACGTAGAGCAAATGAGGTTGGGGAGGATCCAAAGGAGTTGAGTGGTCGTTTTTGCAATGAGTTTCTTAATGACATGGCAGATCTTCATTGTCTTGTTCCCACCCATCAACCACGGGTTACTGAACATATGCAGCAAATCAAGGACATGATTGCTCAGGTTCTTCGCGTTTCGGTTTTTTTTGTATTTATTTTTTCATAGAAGATTCAATAGCTATCACGGGCATATTCAAATCTCAGTGCAATACTGAGCTTTATCATTTCTTGAACATTCAGGCACAAGTTGGTACAAAACCGTAGTTTACTTGTAATTTTGCTTGATGTTATACTCTCCTGTTAACTCCCTCATTGGAATAAATAAATTTGTTTTTAACTCAAAAGATTACATTTAGGATTCTTAACTTCTTTTTGAATGTAGTTCTATGACAAATTTGTGAAAATTATATAATTGCCTATTATGTTTAATCATGGTAATGAGTACAATTGTTGTTTTTGTGTCCCTCTTGCAGTGTATGGAGAAATTTTGTTTCTGTTTTGTTTTGTCTTTTTTTCATGTTACATGCCATCCTTTTTCTCACATGTCAATTCTTGTCTCAATTTTGCAGATTATCAGCAATGATTGTGCATACGCTGTTGATGGTGATGTTTATTTCTCTGTCGATAATTTCCCAAATTATGGTCTTCTATCCGGACGAAAGCTAGAAGATAACCGGGCTGGGGAGCGAGTTGCTGTTGATGAGAGAAAGCGGAATCCTGCTGATTTTGCTTTATGGAAGGTGTGAACTTCTGCAGCCATTGGACTAACATAATTATCTGTCCCTTTGTACTCTTGAATGTAGAAGTTCAACCTTTTTTTTCCGTCAGGCTGCAAAACCTGGTGAACCATTTTGGGACAGCCCCTGGGGTCCTGGGAGACCTGGATGGCACATTGAATGCAGTGCCATGAGTTCTCAATACTTGACACACACATTTGACATTCATGGCGGTGGGATGGATTTGATCTTCCCTCATCATGAAAATGAGATTGCTCAAAGTTGTGCTGCTTCCTCGGAGAGCAAAGTTAATTATTGGGTACATAATGGTTTTGTGACAGCTAATGATGAGAAAATGTCTAAATCACTTGGAAACTTTTTCACAATACGTGAGGTAAATGATAGTTGGGGTGTTCTCCGATTCAATACCTTTGGACATGCTTATGCGCTCACAGCTATTTTTGATTAAATATTATTTTGTAGGTTACCAATCTATATCATCCTCTTGCACTGCGATATTTCTTGTTGGGTACTCATTATCGTTCCCCTGTTAATTATTCAATTTCTCAGATAGAAATTGCATCTGAAGCTATTTTCTATTTGTACCAGGTGAACAACTCTCTCTTCCATAGAATGTCCATTGAATCATGTTTGCTCTTTGTGTAATTGAGTTTTAAATGGGTGCCTCAAGGCTTGAGTCTGTCTTTGTGTTGGGTTTTTTGTTATGGTACATATCAATCGATCTATTGCAGCTGAAGAGCTGGTGTTATTTTGTTACTTCAGTTCTTTGAATTATTGTTTCTTTTTCCTTTTGGATTTGCAGAGCCAGCCAATCATGTTCTGTACTTAATTTTCCGCTCCATGTTAATTCTGAGTCTTTAAATATTATTGGTGCTAGAACCTTCCAATGTTCTTGGTTATGCATTTTTCATATGGACACCAAGTTTTATGGTGGCTCTTCCCTTGATGTTAAATTGAAGCCGTAACATGCAGATATCCATCGCATGCAAGCATATATTATTGTTTCTGTTAACAATCTGATGGGTGGTGGTGGTGGTTTTTTGTTTTTTTTAAATCTTGACAGACTTTGCTAGACTGCGAAAATGCTTTACTATCTCTGAGCGCAGATACCGGAACAAATGCTAAAACAGCCCGTATTAGTGCTGCTGCCCTAGAAGGAATTAATAAGTTGCATACGGAGTTTGAGACCAAAATGTCAGATGATCTGCATACTCCGACTATATTAAATTCCTCTCTGCAAG
This sequence comes from Henckelia pumila, assembly GCF_033568475.1. Lineage (NCBI taxonomy): Eukaryota > Viridiplantae > Streptophyta > Magnoliopsida > Lamiales > Gesneriaceae > Henckelia > Henckelia pumila. The sequence continues at coordinate 116,492,130 of NC_133123.1, read as the reverse complement.
AAGCTTTGAGATACATGAATGGCTCAGTAAACATGCTCAAGGCAGGGATTTGTAATTGATAATGCACTCTGTTCTCTTCATGAGTATGCCTTTATCTATATGCTTGATGTAAAAGTTCTTTTTTCATTGAATACATTCCAGAAGAAGCAGCCAAAGCAACAACAATTATCCACGATGAAGTCCTTAGTCGATTTAGAGGAAAAGGTCAAAGAAGTTTTAGGTGTTCTTGGATTACTCTCCAATTTGAGTTACACTGAGGTGATCACTAATCTACTGCTCCTTAGTCCTTGCACTTATTATATTATGACTTACACACTCAGTCACCATTACATTCTTATATCCCACATGGTCCCACCATATATAGGTTCTGCAGCAACTTAAAGATAAAGCTTTGAAAAGGGCCTTGCTGACTGAAGAAGATGTCATGCATTCAATTGAAGAAAGGATGATTGCCCGGAAAAACAAAGAGTTCTCAAAAAGCGATCAGATTAGAGGTGACTTAGCTGCCAAGGGAATTGCATTAATGGACATTGGGAAGGAGACGGTTTGGAGGCCATGTGTTCCCATGCAACAAAACCAGTCAGATGAGTCTGCTCCATTGGAAGAGCCCTGCCTCCCTGTTCGACAAACGAACCCTCGTCCTGCAGGAAATGCTCCAACGAACCCTCCTCCAGCGGAAAACGCTCCATTGAACCTTCCAGCGGAAAACGCTAATTCAGTTTCACCAGGTGAGAAGTAGCAGGAAGCGGTGTGTGTCCAACTCGTGAACAATGTAAGTTACAGAACAAATTACACATTTATTTATATTTATAGTACCTGTTACATTGGATTTTTGAAGTTTTCTTGAGCTGTAGCGTCTCCCCTTTGTGTCGGGTTTTATACAAAATTTCTTCCAGTGGGAAAGTGGTTAAAATTGCCTGTAATTTAGATGACGAATTTTGTGGTCAGTAGAGTGCCCAAAACTAGCAGAAGCATGCTGTTCGGAACAAACTAATTTTGTTACTTCGAATATGTTATAGCAAAAAACTCCTTGGGTGCTTAAACTTTTAAATGGTGAAGTGCTCAAGAGATTAGTTTGATTGAAAACCAACAATTTTGTATCTATTTTCTACATATTTTACTTTTAGATAGATCATGGATTAGATAGATGTGCGTTTATTTATTTTCAATTTAAGCAATTTTACTTCCCTTAAGGGCAGCTCTAACGCTGCATTTTAGCGCAGCAGAAGAGCTCCAATGGGGGCGCCAAATCCTGCGCCATTTTGACGCCCCGTTTGGCCTGCGCCAAATTTGGTGCATTCATTTTATTTTTTTTGAAATTTTTTAATTACCTTTTATTTGTTTTTTTTAAATATTTAAATATTAATTAAATATTTTTGGTATTATTTTAATAACTAAATATTAGGAAAAAAAATTAATATATAATCATTTAATATAATCAATAAATAATTTATTATTAATTTAATTTAATTTTTAACATTTAAATAATTATTTTGTAAATAATTTTATTTTGTAATACAAATGCAAATAATTAAACTATAAATATAAATTGGACTACAAATATCAAATTGGAATACATAATTGAATATAAATTGGACTACAAATATCAAATTCAAATACATAAAATATTTTTTAATTAATAAAAATATTAATTATATAATTTGTAAAAATATTTATTAACGATAATTTTTTTTTATAAAAACAATATTAATTATATAATTTGTAAAAATATGTTGAATAAAATTAATTAATATATGTGAAATAAAAGGAATATTCGGAAAATATTTCTTTTGGTGTAAAATTTGGTGTAATTGGGTTGGAGATTGATATTGTATTTGGTGCAGAAATTGACTATTTTAGTGCAAAGCTTGCACTATTATAGTTTCTCGATATAACTCTGGTGCTGATTAATCGAACTGTGTGGGATTAAAGGTACGCATGCCGATTTACTTGCTCGAAAAGTGTAATGTTTCAAGCACCACATTTATAGTGTTGTCTAAATAGAGATAATTATTTTTGAGTGTTCGGCTGGTCAAATTCATTTTAAACCTAAAATAAGTTTAATATGTTATTAAGGTTATTCTGTTCGGAAATAGACTGTTCTTGTTGAAAGTAATGAATAGATGGATAGTTCTATTTTAAAGTTATTATTTGTCAAGAAATAATTGAATTGTCCAAAAAATATAGGGCATCCTATCTTTTCTATTTATATGTCTCACATTTATTTTTTTAAATATTAAATTTTTTCCTAGTTCTTTTAATTTTGAAATGTATATTTTTTTAAGCTGTTTTTTCTTTTTGAAAAGCAAATACAGGGTATTTGTTCATTTGTTTGTTTTTCCTTTTCGAAAAACAGATAAACTGGTTTCTTTTTTTAAAATTTTTTTTTTTCTTTAAAAGAAACAAATAAACAGGTGTTGTTTGACGGAGAACAATTTCTATGATAGAAAACAAAAGTAGGTACTTTTATTTGGAAGATGTAGCGAAAAACAGTATTTAATTGTTGAGTTTATTGTGAATGACATTAACATTTAGTATTTTTGAAGTATATTTCTTTTCAAGCATATGACTGTTTTTCGTTTTATATGAAGATATAGCTGATGATAATAATATATTTTAATATTTTTGTTTTACCAAAATATAGTTGATGGTAATAATATAATTCAGATAATTTAAATCATACAACGACGCAAATGAAATAGATCCAAACTAACCGAAACAATCGGACAATTACTAGACATTTAAAATTGATATTTCGACTTAACCAGACCAAATTCACGATCTAACAACAAACATGTACGCAAAAGATATATGAATATTTTGCGTAGGTATTTTCTATTACATGGTATAATTTTTTTATATGATATTTGTTTCAACAAATTATTTGACACATGTGCTTCATTCAATAATACATTTGACCTTATTTTGAGCCAGTAGGAACCTTTTCTGGAAAATTGATGCATTTTGAAGAAAAGTACAATTCCCCCCTTAAAAAAATTTAGATGAATATCCTTACTCATTTAAAGTATCGAATTTTCATGTTGTAAAATTAAATTCAATCGAAAAAAGGGGCAGCATCTCAAATGTATTTTTTGATTATCCCAAAAACACACGAATTCTAATTATATATATATATACAAACATCTCTCGAGGTTCTATTTCCAAACGACAAAAAGAATTTGAACAATATCCAAAACTTTTTCTAAATTATGCAGTCGCAATAACTCTCAGAGTTTTAACTTCTCAAGAAATAAAAATAAAAGCCATCTAATTTAAAAGTTCATAAATTTGTCCCAATAACTAAAAATATTACTTTTCATTATGCCCACGCACAAAACAGGCCATAGTCGTGAGGGGTGGACACAAGCCCTACATGAAATGACCAAATAAATATGACAAGTAAAATGTAAAATGAGATGAAATGAAAATGCAATGCATGATGATCAATAGAAATTGCATCCTTTTGGATTTGAAAAACCAATAATTGTTCTTCTGTACATGATTTTTAGCTCCATATTAATTCTGTCTTTAAAATATAACGGCGCTCCAGATATTATACCTTTCAATTGGATTGAACTTAAACATAAGAGAATGTATAAATCTTAAGTCTTAAAGTGAAATTCTCCCGAAACCGTAAAAAAGGGTCTCGAAGGATTTGGCTTCAAATTTGCATAAAAAAATTTGTTTCCATTTAATTTATTGTTGTTGTTTTGATATGCATATATAATTAAAGCATTTTTTTTGCTTTATAAAATACCAAATATTTGCATACTAAGTAACTTTTTCTTTTTAACTTGCATGATTTTAGAGTAGGTCTCTTGTGAGATATGTCGACTCAATCCATATTGAATAATGAAAAGTAATACTAATTTTAGACTCTGATTAGCTTTAGCGAGTAGCTATTAGTCTAGTTAAGACTTTTAGCCGACATTTAATAATACTGTAATTATTTGTTTATAGGATGGACTAGAGAAATAGTATCGCTAGGTTGCTTATTTTGAGGTACAGACGTACTATCCAAGATACCCTAGTTGAGTATGCATATTCTATATTTGCATGATTTATATGGCATGACTTATGTGCAATTATTATGTCACGATTATTATGCTGCATGCATTATCACATTGAGCCTATACCTTGATATTACTAGTAGAGGGGTAGCTCAGACCCGAGGTTTGTGGATGGATTCCATGGATTTGGGTCAGGTTTCCAAGTATTTCTTATGGTATGAGAGTACCTCCTGATGCGACGACCCAGCGTGCTACATACCATGATGCTATTTGTTGAGCAAGAGTTTCTACCGTGATAGATTTTCGATACCTGTTCATTTTCATTTAGCATTCATAGCATGTGTATACTCATACTTTCGTACTGAGCATTGTTAGCTCACGTCCTCGGTTTTTGTTCTGGACACCACATTCTATAGGGCATGACTTAGGTTGGACGGATCGGGAGGTAGCGGTTGTTGAGCTGCAGTAGGTGGATTGTATTGTACCAGGTTTCCATAGTGGGATTTATTATTGCTTTTCGAAGGGGTTGTATAACATTTATCGACTTTTGTTTTGGTGCCGATTGTATTTTTGTCGGTAGGTAGTTGAATTATTTAAGTTTTCGCTGGTTTAATTGATTATTGTGTTTTAAGTTATTTTGCATGCTTAAACTTTGCTTATTAAGTGATTCCGAAACGGGTCACTACAAAACCCGATAAGAAACTAAACTCAAATCTATTGTATATATATGTTTACGTAAATAATTTAATACAAAAACTCTTGTGAGACGGTCTATTGAGTCAATTTTGTGACGCGAATATCTTAAAGAAAAAATATTACTTCAAAAATATTAATTTTTTATTGTAAAGAGTATGTCTTTCTCTCTCTTCTTTTTTTTTAAGAAACACCGTCTGTTATGACCGGGGGGGGGGGGGGGGGGTTTGGCGGACCCCTACCTGTTTATTCGAACAAAAAAAAATACAAGAGAGAAAGACTAGACCAAGACCTCCCGAGAAATTACAAATAACAAATAAAACTTAATTATTAAAAACTGTTTTAGTCCTGATATAAGGTAAACCAGACTTGTCTAAACTACAAATCCTTTTAAGCCTTCCAGTGATGTCTTGCGAGTGCAATATGGCCGATCCCAAAGCCCAATCAGATTAGCCAATTCATCCGCCGTTGCGTTTGCTTCCCTGTAAATATGAGTTTTCCGCACCTCTGAAGTTTTAAGTATCCCCTGAATCTGATAACGCCGCCAAGGAGTCCACTTCCAGCCATAAAGGAAACACGTTATAAAAATTGCACACCTGTAAACCTCTAAGAATATCAAGTAGTTAAGCTTTAGTGTGTTACGCCTTAAACGCATACAAATCTCGTGTGATGAGATTAATATTTTTAATGCATTAATAAGTCTCATAATATTATGTTTTGATGATTACAAAACTCGGTTAATTGTTACTAACCATTTAAAGTGAGATTTTGCAGATTAGATTCATTGACAAATAAATTATTGAAAGTTATTTTGAAGCTATCAATGTATTTATGAAGTCTCAATTTGCTCATATAATGGACACAATGTTATGTGGATGTCATGGAACATTGTTAAGAGATATTTAGAAAAAGACAAGAAGAAGCCAAAGTATGGAGCAGCAACTTCCGAAAATTACTGGAAATTTTCTATGACTACAAATCGGATCTCCACTAATCATAATCTAGATAAAGAAGTGTTACATGTACTGTCCAAATTTGAGAGCAATCCAACGGCTAGAATGAGAGATATGAATTTTTTCATATATGCTGCACAATACCCACTTCTGCAAGGAACGAAACCATGAAGATTCGACTTATTTTCTGGGAATGTTTGAAAAATCCAAATCCAATTTCCACCAATCAGATACAAGCTTATGATGTTATAAAGCTTTTGTCCAAATTGCAGGTCAATCCAAATGATGGATTGGGAGATATGAATTTTTCAAATTTGTTGCACAGAACAAGTTCGAAAACATGATAAAGCGACTTCCGAAAAATACTGGGCATGCTTTATTCTTTAAAATCAAATCTACACCGTTCAGAATGAAGATCCAGATGTTTTAAAGCTTTGGTTTAAATTTCAGATCAATCCAACGGTTAGATTGGGAGATATGAATTTTCCACAAAATCCGCTCAGTGCTGGGAAAAAGTAGGCAGCGGCGCCGAACACTTTTTGTCACTCCTTGACTTCTCAACACACGCCTCATGTACTCAAATCAGATTCAAATCTTTGCCAACTATAAATAGAGGCCATCCAAGGTCATTTGGAGACATCCCAACTCATCTCTTCTCTCCTTTGCAAGTAATTTTTCACTATCAAAGTGTGTGTGTGATATATTCAAGTATTAGAGAGTGTTTGTAAAAATAGTTTGTGAGTTGGTTGTGTTATTGTTGTAAACACTTGAGTGTGAAGCCAAATGTGTTGTGCTATCGTTGTAAGCACTTGAGTGTGAAGCCAAGTGTGTTGTGTTGAGGCTATCCTTGGAGCCCTTAAGGCCAAGAGTTTGAGTTGTATCGGTGCGGTGATCATGTTGAGTTGTATGGCTATCCTTGGAGCCATCAAGGCCAAGACGTTGAAGTGCTAGTGGATCCTTGGTTAATCGATCTTAACCAAGAAGGGGAGACGTAGACGATTTATCGTCGAACTTCCATAAACATCTCTTATCCCTTTTATTTACATTACGCATTTATTTACCGCACTTATTATTAATTGCTTTAAGTCTTCCGCTTGCGTACTAGCATAATCGCTTTAAATTGCTAAAGTTGCCAATAGAACCTAAATCCCCCCCCCCCCCCATTAGGTTCTAACAAGTGGTATCAGAGCCACCTTTTTCAAAATATTTTCAAAAAGGTTCTTATGGCAAATCTAGCGAGCGACTATGCTCAAGGGCAATCAACAAATCGTCCTCCTCTTTTCAATGGCATAAACTATGGATATTGGAAAAATCGAATATCCCTATATATCCAATCCGTAGACTATGACATTTGGAAGGTTACTGTGAAAGGTCCCTACATACCTACTAAAGAGGTTGAGGGTGTCAAAATTCCTAAGGGAATGGACGAATTTTCTAAGGAGGATATGAAACTTATATCTCAAAATGCTAAAGCCATGAATATTCTTCATTGTTCCTTAGATATGAACGAATACAATCGAATCTCGATGTGCTCATCCGCTAAAGAGATATGGGACAAGTTGGAGATATGCCATGAAGGGACTAATCAAGCCAAAGAGACGAAGATCGATCTACTCCAACTCAAATACGAAACATTTGAGATGGAAACCAATGAGGATGTTGACACAATGTTCCGAAGGCTTACTCAAATCATCAATGAGTTAGCCCAACTTGGAGAAAAGTATCCATCCAAGAAAGTTTGGAGAAGAGCTCTATGCGCCCTACCCAAGGAGTGGGATGCAAAGAGGACTGCCATCATTGAGTCCAACAAAGGTGACACCGCATCGTATGATCTTGATCAACTCCATGGGACCCTAAAAACCCATGAGTTGGAAGTATCTACAAGGAAAGAGTCAAAGAGAGAGGATGAAAAGACCAAGGCAAAGGGAATTGCCTTATCTACCCAAGTCGAAGAAAAAGATGATGATGATATGACACTCTTCGCAAGAAAATTCAAAAGATTTATGCGAGAAAACAAGTTCAAAAAGAAGACGGACAAGGAAGTTACTTGCTACAATTTTCAACAACAAGAGCATTATGCAAATGAGTGCCCTCTCAAGAAGAAATCTGACAAAGGAAAGAAGAAAGCACTTCTAGCCACTTGGAGCGATAGCGACGATGTTAAGGAGGAAGCTAACATTTGCCTCATGGCTAAAAGTGATGACATCGTCTCCGACGACGATGACGAGGTACCTTCCTATGACGAACTACTACATGCATATAAACAAATGTTTGATATGACTAAGTCACTTAGAAAGGAAAATAAAAACCTTAAAAATGAATTAGAAACTAAGGGACATGAAAACGTAAGATTAAAGGATGACATAGCCCACTTAGAAAAATCTTTTAATAAGTTCAATGTCAGCAGTAATAAATTGAATAATCTACTTAGCATGCAGAAATGTAGTTTTGATAAGGGTGAAATAGGGTACGGTAAGAAATCAATAGACTTTACTAGTCTAATTGCTAAAATAAAAATGAGATCACCCCCTACATGCTCTTATTGTTGTAAAATTGGTCATGCTAGATATAAATGTAGATCCTTGAGATTTCAATATGATCAAAAGAGTTATATGAAATGGAGGCCTAAGAGTACTTAACAACTCTTCAGTTGGCATTATGAGATCATGATCTAAGGAAGTTCATCATAGACCGGTTTAAACTGCCTTGACTTGCGACTGGTCTTCCTGATGAACGCTGCTCTGTCCAAGAAAATAGGTTTTTAAAGAGGCCATAGACCTACCTACTACTGGGAGCACTCTTAGAAAGTGGCGATGATGTTGCTATGAGAGACTGAACTCTTAGAAGTCTATTTTGTATCTCTCTTTTCTAACATTATGGACCCAAAAGAACTAAAGGGTACCAAAACCAATTTTTGCAGGGAAATAGGAAAACTGTTCTCCCTAGCATATGGTATGTAGACAGTAGATGTTCTAGACATATGACGGGAAACAAAGAGCTGCTCCAATCCATCAAACCAAAGGAGAAGGGATCTGTCACCTTTGGAGACAACAACAAAGGAGTTATCGAAGGAATCAGCTCAATAGGTATTTCTAAATCCTGCTTGATTGATGATGTACTCCTAGTGAAAGGGCTTAAACATAATCTACTATGCATAAGTCAATTGTGCGATAGAGGTTATGAAGTCAAATTCACTCCCCAACACTGCACTATATCATTCATGACTGACAAATCCATAAATTTCAAAGGATATAGAAATGAAAATGTATACAAGGTTTCTTTAAATAATTTATCTTTATCAAATATTAAAAGCCTTGTATCATTGAATGTTGATGACAACATTCTTTGGCATAGACGACTAGGTCATGTTGGTCCTAGTACCATAGAAAAACTTTTTAAACTTGATTTAGTTGTTGGTATGCCAAAACTCAATTTAAAATTAGATTCTGTTTGTGATGCATGTCAACTTGGCAAACATACAAGAGAATCTTTTAAAAGCAAAAATTTTGTATCAACTTTTATGCCCCTTGAACTTCTCCACCTAGATCTATGTGGTCCCTCGAGGAACGCTAGCCTAGGAGGGAAGCTTTATGCATTTGTCATTGCGGATGATTTTTTACGTTACACGTGGACATTAATTTTAGCCCACAAAAATGATGCCTTTGATTATTTTAAAACTTTTGTCAAACGAGTTGAGAATGAGAAAAATCTTTCTATAAAACAGATCCATAGTGACCACGGAACTGAATTTCAAAATGAGAGTTTTTCAAACTTTTGTGAAGAGAAAGGCATCGGTCACAATTTTTCTTGTCCTAGGACTCCTCAACAAAACAGGGTCGTTGAGAGGAAAAATATGACACTTGTGGAGATTGCAAGGACCATGATATGTGAGCATTCTCTACCAAAATATTTTTGGGCTGAAGCAATGAACATTGCTTGTTACATTATCAATCGTGTATCAATAAGGCCAATTTTCAAGAAAACTCCATATGAATTATGGAGAGGGAGAAAGCCTAACATTTCATACTTTCGAGCTTTCGGTTCCAAATGCTATATTCTTAATATCGGTAAAGACAACCTTGGCAAATTTGATGCCAAATCCGACAAAGGTATTTTTCTTGGATATTCTACTACAAGTAAGGCTTTTAGAGTATTTAATAAACGCACTTTACTTGTTGAAGAATCAATGCATGTAATATTTGATGAATCTATGTCTATAGTTCTTCGTAATACTAACGATGATGTAGAATTACTCGAAGAAGAGATGACCTCCTCAAGCTTAAATGATATAGATGTTTTTGTTGAGAAAACACCACTTTCGAAGGATTGGACGCTTCACAAAGATCATCCTATGGATCTTATCATTGGAATTCCTTCGAAGGGAGTAACCACTCGCTCTTCACTTAATAATATTTGCAATCATCTTGCTTTTGTTTCGCATGTTGAACCTAAGTGCATTGATGATGCTTTATTAGATGATTCATGGATTATTGCTATGCAAGATGAGTTGAATGAGTTTAGACGTAATAATGTTTGGAATCTTGTTCCTAGGCCGCATGATAGATCTATCATTGGTACTAAATGAGTGTTTAGGAATAAACTTGACGAGCATGGTACTATCACTAGAAATAAAGCTAGGCTTGTAGCTAAAGGATATAGTCAAGAAGAAGGCATAGATTATGATGAAACTTATGCGCCTGTTGCTAGACTAGAATCTATTCGCATGCTACTTGCTTTTGCTTGCTCTAGAAATTTCAAGTTATTTCAAATGGATGTCAAGAGTGCATTTCTTAATGGTGAATTGAAAGGGGAGGTTTACATTGAACAACCTGATGGCTTTGTTGATACTGCTTTGCCTGATCATGTGTTTAGACTTAACAAAGCCTTGTATGGATTGAAACAAGCTCCTAGAGCTTGGTATGATAAATTGTCTACTTTCTTGCTTTCAAATGGTTTTTCAAGAGGAAAGATCGACATTACTTTATTCACCAAGAATGTCAAAGATGATTTATTAATTGTGCAAATCTATGTTGATGATATAATTTTTGGTTCTACTAATGAAACTCTTTGTCAAAAATTCTCTAAGTTGATGCAGGAACACTTCGAGATGAGTATGATGGGGGAACTTAACTATTTCCTCGGATTACAAATCAAACAGTGCAAGGATGGGTTCTTTGTGAACCAAAGCAAATATATCAAGGAGATTCTAAAGAAGTTTGGGATGGAGAACACAAAATCATCATCCACACCGATGAGCACAGCAATCAGACTCGACAAGGATGAAAATGGTAAAACTGTAGATCAATCTTCCTTTCGTAGTATGATTGACTCCTTACTTTATGCTACTGCTAGTAGACCGAACATTATATTTAGTGTTTGCTTGTGTGCACGATTTCAATCATGTCCAAAGAAAACACATTTGTTCGCCTTAAAACGCATTTTCAAATATCTTTCAAATACTCCAAATCTCAGCTTGTGGTATTCGAAAAATTCTTTCTTTGATTTAAAAGCTTACTGTGATGCCGACTTTGGTGGATATAAGGTGGACCGTAAAAGCACTAGTGGAACTTGTTTCTTTTTAGGAAATTGTTTAGTTTCTTGGTTTTCAAAGAAACAAAATTGTGTTGCGTTGTCAACGACCGAAGCCGAATATATGGCTGCCGGTAGTTGTTGTGCGCAAATTATTTGGATGAAGCATCAATTGCTCGTCTATGGTGTATCTTTTTCAAAAATTCCTATTTTCTGTGACAACACAAGCGCCATATGTCTTACAAAGAATCCGATTCAACATTCGCGCACCAAACATATTGACATTCGTCATCATTTTATTCGTGACCATATCGAACGAAATGAAGTTGAACTTCAATATGTTGACACAACTAATCAAATTGCTGATATTTTTACAAAACCACTAGATGAAAATACTTTTATTCATTTGCGTGGTGAACTTGACATGATTGAGTTGTAATCGCTTGTAGACATAAGTTTAAATTTAATGTCATATTAAGGGGGAGCTTAATATTAAATTCGAGCAATTTAATGTTGGATAATACAAATTAATTGTATTTATTCAAAGTTATAAAGCTCACATTTTATGTGAAATTTATGTGTTGCTTTTTAGAAATTATATTTCAATTCTCTTGTTTTGCATTTACTTTTCCAGTCTTTTTGATTATCACAAAAGGGGGAGAATTAGTTTGGTTAAATACTTTAACTAAGGGGGACATTTAGTGCGGTTAAATGCATGGAGAATAAAATTGGTTATTTGATAAACATTCTCTTCTTAGCTAATTGTTTAATTTAGGGGGAGTTTTATTCATGCAATTATATTGTGCAAATTTAAATTGTTTATTTAATATTGTACATTTATTTCTTCTATTTAACCAAGTTTTGTGATCATCAAAAAGGGAGAGATTGTTACGCCTTAAACGCATACAAATCTCGTGTGATGAGATTAATGTTTTTAATGCATTAACAAGTCTCATAATATTATGTTTTGATGATTACAAAACTCGGTTAATTGTTACTAACCATTTAAAGTGAGATTTTGCAGATTAGATTCATTGACAAATAAATTATTGAAAGTTATTTTGAAGCTATCAATGTATTTATGAAGTCTCAATTTGCTCATATAATGGAAACAATTTTATGTGAATGTCATGGAACATTGTTAAGAGATATTTAGAAAAAGACAAGAAGAAGCCAAAGTATGGAGCAGCAACTTTCGAAAATTACTGGAAATTTTCTATGAATCCAAATCGGATCTCCACTGGTCATAATCTAGATAAAGAAGTGTTACATATACTGTACAACTTTGAGAGCAATCCAACGGCTAGAATGAGAGATATGAATTTTTTCATATATGCTGCACAGTACCCACTTCTGCAAGAAACGAAACCATGAAGATTCGACTTATTTTCTGGGAATGTTTGAGGAATCCAAATCCAATCTCCACCGATCAGATACAAGATTATGATGTTATAAAGCTTCTGTACAAATTTCAGGTCAATCCAACGGATGGATTGGGAGATATAAATTTTTCACATTTGTTGCACAGAACAAGTTCGAAAACATGATGAAGCGACTTTCGAAAAATACTGGGCATGCTATATTCTTTAAAATCAAATCTTCACCATTCAGAATGAAGATCCAGATGTTTTAAAGCTTTGGTTTAAATTTCAGATCAATCCAACAGCTATATTGGGAGATATGAATTTTCCACAAAATCCGCTTAGTGCTGGAAAAAAGTAGGCAGCGGCGCCGAACACTTTTTGTCACTCCATGACTTCTCAACACACGCCTCATGCACTCAAATCAGATTCAAATCTTTGCCAACTATAAATAGAGGCCATCCAAGGTTATTTGGAGACATCCCAACTCATCTCTTCTCTCCTTTGCAAGCAATTTCTCACTATCAAAGTGTGTGTGTGATATATTCAAGTATTAGAGAGTGTTTGTAAAAATAGTTTGTGAGTTGGTTGTGCTATTGTTGTAAACACTTGTGTGTGAAGCCAAGTGTGTTGTGCTATCATTGTAAGCACTTGAGTGTGAAGCCAAGTGTGTTGTGTTGAGGCTATCCTTGGAGCCCTTAAGGCCAAGAGTTTGAGTTGTATCGGCGCGGTGATCATGTTGAGTTGTACGGCTATCCTTGGAGCCATCAAGGCCAAGACGTTGAAGTGCTAGTGGATCCTTGGTTAATTGATCTTAACCAAGAAGGGGAGACGTAGACGATTTATCGTCGAACTTCCATAAATATCTCTTATCCCTTTTATTTACATTACGCATTTATTTACCGCACTTATTATTAATTGATTTAAGTCTTCCGCTTGCGTACTAGCATGATCGCTTTAAATTGCTAAAATTGCCAATAGAACCTAAATCTCCCCCCCCCCCCTCACCCCACCCCACCCCCAATTAGGTTCTAACATAGTGTTTGAACCAAGGCCAATAGAATCATGAAATGCCAAAACCGGCTGCCCAGAGTGATCTCTAATAATGCCACCTATGCCAGATTCTCCTCCCGCTTTCGAGCATCCGTCTGTATTAAGCTTGAAGTACCCGATCTGAGGGGCCAACAAACGTACTGTCTGAATGGTAGTTACTCTAGAGACAGTATAATTCAGCCCCAAGGATTTAGCAATATCCTCATATCCAGTCCAATGACTTGCCCTCAACAATCCTGCACGACCAATAGATATAATAAACTCATTAATATTCAATATAATCCTGGCCGAGTGAATTTTAATTCTTTTATGCTTGTGCTCATTTCTGGCCTTCCGAGAAACCAGATAATCAGGAACGAAATAAATTCCCTGACATGACCTACTTTACTCCAATGATCTAACACCTTACAATTTCCGAAGGATTGGAAATTATGGACTTGAAAGATCTGAGCAAAAAACTTCCAAACACCTACACCTGAAACACACCCAAAGAATAGGTGATCAAAAGATTCTTGATTACGACAACATTGACATATAGATGCCAACGCAATCCCTCTCGCCTCAAGAATATCATCTACCGAAATCCTCTTGAAGAACCACCTCCAGCAGAAAATAGAAATCGACGGCTTAAAAGACTTGGACCAACAGCCCTTCAGCCAATCGATCTCTGTATGACGATGGCGAACCAACTCCCAAGCAGACTTAACAGAAAATCTACCATTAATAACATGTTTCCAAATAGCCATATCTGACAATACAGGGTGAACAGGCACCTCCATAATACGATGTGCAACAGGAGCCGAGCCAGATTCCATTTTTGATCATCCAAAAACCAATCAACTCGCGTAGATGGCTGCCCCTGAATAAGAACCGATGAAGAAAGGGGACCATCCGGGAGCCAAGAGTCAAACCAGAAGCTAATATGTCCGTCTCCAATTCTCCAACCAATCCTTTGTTCTGTTCTATCTCTAATCTTCATCATCCGCCTCCAGGTGGGAGATATATTCTGCATGGGCCGAGTTGCCACTGGAGGATCAGATTTACAATATCTCATCATCAAGAACTTGCTCCAGAGCGATTCCACAGACCGGAATCATACCCAAAGTTTTATAGAGAAAGCCGTCACCGAATCCTCGAGTCTACGAATCCTGAAACCACCTTTCGAAAATTGAAGACAGATTTTCTCCCAAGCAATCCAATGAATTTTTCTAGCACTATCCTTTGAACGCCAAAGAAATTTAGCGCATAACATCTCGAACCTATGAAGGACAGTTCCAGGAGGCTGCAGAACCTGGAAAAGATAGATAGGCATAGAACACAGGACACTCTTGATAAGCACCAAACTACTGCCAAAAGACAAAATCTGCGTTTCCCACCCTTGAAGTTTCTTGCTAGCACTGGTGAGAATATGGGAGAAATATGAGCTCTTTCTCGGACCTAGGAAAAGTGGGGTGCCCAAGTACAAAATAAGAAGATACCCCTCCCCAAAACCAGTGATAGCATAATAAATCCCCTTACTCTGAGGCGGACAATTACTGGCAGTGATAATAACACTCTTGGCATTGCTGATGAGTTGCCCAGAACGCTATCCCTGGAGTAGAGCCATTAGCGAAAATAATCAGATCATCCGCATAGGCCAAATGAGAAAGTCTAAACGTCCGAACCGTAATGTAATTGAGCAGCCTATGCCTAGAAAATAAATTATCCAAACCTCTAGACAAATATTCAGCAACAATCACAAAAAGAGAAGGAGAAATCCGCCCTTGCCTTAACCCCCTGTTCGAATGGAAGAATCCCGATAAAAAATCGTTGATTATAATAGAAAACCAACAGTTATTGACGCATCTGATAATAGTCTGGCATACTCCCTCTGAGAAACCAAAGGCCCGCAACATCTGATATAAAAAAATCCCACTGGACCCTATCATAAGCTTTGGCCCTTTCAAACTTCATAATAATGTTCCCCCTCTCGCCCGGTAATTCAAATGGTTGACCAACTCTTGAGCAAGAAGAATATTATCCGAAATAACCCGACCTGCTAAAAATCCGCTCTGGGAAGGAGAAATAATCATAGAGTATGGGCTCGTTTGGATTTGATAGATATTTTTTTAAAAAAGAGTGCTTTTTAAGCACTTAAATGGCCACTCAAACGGGGCCTATGTCTCTTGCGAGATGGTCTTACGTATTTTTTTCGTGAAATGAGTCAACCCTATTCTTATTTATAGAAAAGAAATACTTTTGACATAAAAAATATTACTTTTTTACGAGTGACCCAAATAACAAATCCGTCTCATAAAATTGGCACGTGAGATTGTCTCATATGAATTTTTATATATTGTAAGACCGTGTTATGAGATGAAACATGCTCTTAATTTAATTAGGTATTTGAAATTCCATATTTTCCCCCCAGCATATGTTTGTTTTCCAAAGCGTGTTTGAACATAATGAAGAAATTGGAATTGTTTGGATACTTTTCGGGCCTTGGGGTTTTTAGGGTGGCCGAATTTTGTAAGATATTTGAAATTCTCGTACGTATGTGCAGAGCACTATCCCATATGTGACCCAAAGAAGTTCAACACGCCAAGATTTCAAGAACCCCACTTGCCTTCTTTCTCCATCTGCCATTTCTTTGTATAAAATTGTTGATTTCCTAATCCAATCGCAAGATCCTTTTTTCCCCCTTCCCAATCGTTACGCCAGGTTTTGCGTAAAAGTAATTTCTCTGCAAGTCAACCAGCGAGCTTCCTCAATCTAGTTTTTTCAGCGCTTTCTTTTCTGCCCATATTCACTACTCTAAACATTCCTCTGTTTTGGGGTCAAACAAAGATTTAGGATATGTGGGTTAGGATTTTTGGATTCTAGGGGAGATTAGAAGCGTTGGGATATTGGTAGTTTTGTAAATCGATGTATTCTTTTGAATGATCGTGTGTAATTTGTGACATTGATTTTGATCGGTGTTTTTAGACATCTTCTTTTTATGATTGCAGTGGATAGAATGGTTAAAATGAGTGATTGGAGTGTCTGTATGTGTCTTGTATCGTGAGATTTTATTGTTGAAGTAACAAAGTTTTTATCTTGTCGAGATTGGAGTTCATTTCTTGCAAAGAAACTGATATTGGGAACAATTCGGTCACTGGTGGATAAGTAGATTGTTTTCCTGGGTGTACTTAAAGCAGCCACTGGTGATTTGGTGGACTGGTAATCTTTGGTGTAGTTCTGGGAGCAGATTGGTTTGCTTGAAAAGAGACGGGTTTGAATCGGATCAGCCTCCGCCGAATAGGGGGGCTGGTCATCTTTTGGTGTTATATTGATGGTGGAGAGATTTTCTTTAAAGAAGCTGATTCCTGAGCTGCTATTGAATAGGTGGCCTGCTCATCTTGGGTGCATTCTTGGTGGTGGACTGATTTTTATTGAAAAGAAAAGGTTGTTTTCTGTCAAGTGTTTGAATTGGTGGGCTGGTAATCTGGTGAAGGTGGAGTATTTTCTTGCAAAGGAATGGATGATTCGTCGAATCGGCCGCCAATGAATCGGCAAACACCTCATATGGGTGTGAACAAGATGGGGAAAAACATTAAGAAAAGTCCATTGCACCAGCCCAACTTCCCTGGTACTGCAAGGGACCAGCCTCCACCCCAGGTTTACAACATTAACAAGAATGATTTCAGGAATTTAGTTCAGCAACTCACTGGTTCACCATTGCGAGAACCTCCGCTTAGACCTACCCAAAATCCTCCAAAACCCCCAAATAACAGGTTGCAGAGGATTCGACCTCCACCTTTAGCGCCTGTGGCACCTATAAATCGACCCCAGATCCCCATTCATCCCCATTTGCCAATGCCTGTACCGGCACAGCTTTCAGCGCCACTTCCTCACCCAAATAATTTTGCAAGACCTCCTCCAGCGCAGTATGGTCAACCACCACAAAATTCAATGCTATCGCATACACCAAGTGACCTCTGGACTAATACTACAGAGTCTCCTGTATCAGCTTATGCACGTTATCTTCAAAATTCAGTCTTAGATTCGGGTCCTGTACAACTTCAAGATCAGCCTCAGCTTAGTAAGAACCCTCAAGTTAATGGTCAAAACATGCCTCAACCAAATTTACTTCCTAATCCCGCCTTCCCACCTCCAAGAAGTAGTGGACCTTACTCTAGTTTGCCCTCTGCTCGAACTGATGTTCTCTCATCCCCTCGGATGAATGGTCCACCACCCTCTCACCCGTGGATGAATAATCATCCTTCCCCTATACCATCTCCAACTTCTCAGTTCCTTTTACCTTCGCCTACCGGATTCTTGAATTTGTTATCTCCTCAATCCCCATACCCATTGCTTTCACCAGGATATCAGCATCCTCCCCCGATTTCACCCCATTTCTCATTTTCTTCTGCTGCACACTCAGGATTCTTAGGTCCTGTATATCCACTCCATCCCTCACCTGCTTATGGAGTCCCTTTATCCCCAGGATTTTTCCCGGGATCCAGCCCAAGATGGAGGAACCAATAAGTCTAGCGCAAGCTACTGACTTGGACGAAAAGAGCCACATGATATTCTACTACTTATATGATGCTGATTTATCTATTCCATGTCATTGCTTCTAGTCTAGAAATAAGCATAGTGGGATGCCGAACCGCCTTGATTTCTTAAGCACCGTCCATGCAACGCTTGGATAGAGCTGCAGCAAGTTAGCAGAAGTTAAAAGTTGTAATTCACATATCATGTAGGATATTCTTATATTGATTGAACTTTGTAATTCTCATATATCTCAACATTTTAGTGATTTGCATGTTAAATGAGCTTGATGCGCTTTCAGCAAGACGAGATTTCTTGGCTACCTATAAATCAAAGGCTATGGATGCTGACCTGCTACCATATTATTGTGTGCCGATTGCATGTTCGCTCTGCCTCCTGTGGCATCTTCCATATCACAAAAAGCCCTTTAAATCATACTCTCCGCCATCGTCCGGTTAACATATTCGAAAATCATAATATCGGTTAAAAGATTAGAACTCTTGGATCACATAGATGCTGACAATGCTCTTAACGATTTTGTCGATGCAGGTATATGGGTAAGTGCCCATATACTAGAATTTATGGTCGATTTTGTTTTTCATATCAGATGTTCTCGTGAACATCTCATGTGAAAAAAAAAAATATGGCCATTAAAGGGTACAGTGCTCATGGGGTAGCATCGACTGTGCTCGTGGGTAGAATCGACCGAACCGCTCGACATTTCAGTAAAATTTGTGAAGTTGTAGATTTTTAGTACAGAATCTCGGTTGTCTGTTAATGCTGTATACTTGGCTCACTCTTTTCTTTTCTAGATCTATACATGCAATGTCATTATGTATTAACTACACAATTAAGATCCAGAGAACATGAGGTTGGGATGATTCTATTCGATAAACTTCTTAGTGGGTATTTTTAGGGATTAAAAAACAGACTGACATTATTTTGTTTCGATTAGAACCAACTTTAATATATTAATAATATTTATTATTGCCTTCATTGCTGCTCCATAGCTTCATTCATTCGTTAAACCTTGGGGATAACATTAGCATTGAGCCTTGAGGTCAACACAAATGAGCGCTTACGTGGCGATAATTGTGGTTTAATTTGAATTGAAAGTCAATTTCTCTAAAGATTTGCTTACGTGACGATAATTGTGGTTTAATTTGAATTGAAAGTCAATTTTTCTAAAGATTTGCTAGAAGCCTAGAATGCGACACAACCAGGATTTTTAGTGAAAATAATATTTTCGGGCGATGCAGAAAGATAAAAAACGAAGTTACGTTTAGTTTGAATAATAAGATTATTGAATGATTAATAAATAAATGATTTAAAAATGATAGATAATGATATGTAATATGTGGTGTTAAACTTGATATGTTTGGTTTTATTTTTTATGAAAAGTTTTAAGAAAGGAAAGTTTAATATTATGATCAAAATATCCCTAATTTTTTTTTAAAGTAATAAAAATCATTTTAAAAAAGGGACAAAAGGTATTTATGGAACGACTGGACATGACTAACAAACGAATTGTTAGTATTGGGGTGGGACTTGGGTTTACTTTTCTCACTTTATCTAACTTTGTTCAATCCATAATGGATTGAGTTGATTTATTAAAAATTGTACCGAACAGAAGTTTGGCCCAAAAAATAACACATAAACCCACTCAATCACTTGTACTCTGTGCAGTTAAAATTCCCAAGGAAAATAAACCCAAGAAACATTTCCCATTTCTTGTATGTACAAAATAAAGCAAGAAATAATCTTCTGCACACTATTCTCACAAGACACTATACTTTGAACCTCTATAACCTACTATTCTTGTTCTGTTTATACACAAACTCTGCAATACAAGCCTATAATTTCCTTAAATTCTCAACCATCAAAATATCAACTTCTCGAGTTTTTCAGACTCACTATTTCCTTGAAATTTTACTTTCCAGTTTAAGCTTTTGCACTCGTTGTCGTAGCCGTCGTTGATGGTCATTAATCTTCCAAAGCCCGTGTCCCAGAATAACAGAAGAGTAGATGCCATGGGTGATAATAGGCGCAAGAATATTGTCCGTCTGCAACATAAATATAAGCAAGAAAATTACTTCACACCCTCACACGTTGAGATGTTAAGGTAGTGTTTGGAAGAGCTTCTAGGAAGCGCTCATGAGCTTTTCCTTCACAAAATTTTGCAATTTTGCAATTTTGTAAAAGAAAAGCTGCTTTCTAAAAGCTCTCTCAAACACTACCTAAATAAGGTTATATACATTATCTATGTCAAATCACTGGCAGACCATGTGAAACATAAATGAAACCAACGTAAAACTTGCATGATATATCAGTGGTTGATGGATCCATAAGTTCCTATCCATTATTTCTAGCAATACATTAGCATACAACAGATTAGAACCATCCATCCAGTATTTCCTATACCATTTCTACATATTGTTTGAGCTATCAATGTTAGAGCCATGAGAAACCAAAAATGCAACCACGGCGAAGCTCACGTAATCTAAAAATGGACCCATTATGCATATATTTCACTACACAGATGATTCCATTTTGTTGGTTGTTACAAATATTTGTCAGTCACTTATTCATAAGCACAAAAATTAGTTTAAATCATTACATAATTGTCAGTCCAAATGGCTGGGACTCGGTGATACCCTACGCTGCATGCTGCTCACTTTTGGACTATGTGATACCTACATGAGACTCATGTCAAACTTGATCTAAACCTCCGATATATATCCCATGGGCTCATAAAATCTCATTCATTTGTCCTTGATTATGTTACTAATTAGTAATTACCTAAAGGAGTCAAATAAACTGCACGGACCCAACTTACCTGAATCCATTCAAATCCAAGATAAAGAGCCAAAAATGCCTCAAGTAATGGCGAGTATATCTTTTTCATTTGCCTCCTCTCGTACCAGGCTGTAAGATTAAGTGTTAGACAATGTAAGCACAAATAATCTTAACACAAACTTGCACTCAAAAATTTAGTCAGAGGGTGTGGAATTGTCAACTTTTAGAGGACAAACAAGCAGGATTTATGATCACTTGAGAGATATATGCATTTTGTGAAATCAGGTCTGGATTGAAAGATTTTGTATCCGAGATCTTTCTTTTTAATTCAGACTTTCAACACAAATGCTGAGATTCTTAGCAAAATTAGTAATATGGATTTCTTAACCAGTGGATTGAAACATAAGTGCTTTATAGTATACTATAATTCATAAAGTTTCACTTCTTTGGCACAGTGGAGAAAAGCTACAAGCATTGCCATCATTCCTCGATTTCAAAATGATACTTCATTTCCCATAACACTGGGTTGAACACATCAATATGACCAGAGTTACTTCCAACAGTAGACAACAGGAAAAACTATATCTAGGAAAAGACTAACCTGCAAATAGCTTTTTCAGATCTTCACGACCTGAGCGTGACTTTAGAACTGGTGCGACTACATAGGTGGGGTCTGAATGTGCACAAAGAAAACTCATAATTTCAGATAATACAGTTATAGGGATATCCTGTCTAGTCATTCTAGGTGAGAACTTATACAAATTACAACATACCTTTGGGAGAAGCAGCTAAGTAGTAAAGTGAACCAACAAGAGCAGCTGTGATAACAGCTGCATACGCCTGTGCAAATGGGACGAAGGGAGGCAACACACCAACCTGAATTTCATTATTATCCATTAGACAATAGGCATGCAAATATTTAATTGTGCAAAGGGACAACTTTAGTTATTCTACCAGAAGTGCCATTCCTCGAGCATCAGCAAATAAATTGCTTCCTCGAAGAAATATTTCTGCTAATGCCCCCTGCAATAAGAGTCATAAAAGAAGGAAAACATCAAGGACCAATTTCGTCTTATACTAAAAAAATAATCAATCATGAAAATATCCATCCTCTTGCATGTTTCAGACTAAGGAGATCCACCTGAACAGCAGCACGGTAGAAAAGTTCCTCCCCAACAGAGCTTGCAGCAACCATGAGCATAAACTGAGAGAATGGGTCCAGAAAAATCAGGGATACAACCAATTTTACTTGGGTAAACACATGGAACAAACCACGGCCCCCAAATCAAAATCTTCTTTCTATGCCTAGAAATAATCAATCTTTCGGTGTAACAGAAGACCAACTTAGTCGTAACTTTTACCTGCCATGCTGACATTCCATAAAAAAAACTCCGCAACTCCTCATCCTCAACATCCCTGATTGCACGAGCATAAGGAGATAGCTTTACAACTTCGTCCTGTTAACATGAGATTATGCTTTTTTAGTTTTTACCATCTAATTAAAACTATGTTAGTGAAATTTCATATATGAGTCAATTTTAAACAATCAGCCATTAGGATGGAATAGTATTGAATTTAATATCTGAAGCTTTCATATAATGTTCTGGGTTCGGAAATGGAAAACGTATTATAACGAACATAAGGAGAAAGTTGATTTTGAAAAAAAACTTTGCCATACATCTAGTATGAAGAGAAGGGCCATAATCGGTGGAGCTGCATATCCCAACCCTTGAACAATTGCATTTAATGAGAGATCAAATCCACCCATGCAATCGATACCAGAAAGGGAGCATATAAATCTTCCTGCCACTGCCATTGCACCATATATACCTAAAGTCCCAAACAGTAAGTGAAAGTCGCATCAGTTGCTTATTCAGATTATCATGGACTACAAGCAGGAAATAACAAGTTCAAAGTAATGATTAAAGTGCACAAACAGATAGTTAGAGGACATGCTCAATTAAAGCGACAAAGGAAAAACAGGGGAATATTCTAACAAGGTTACAAGAGTTACACGGCCACGTACAGATATGAGATTTTTCAATGCACTGTGAGCCTCATCTGGAGCTCACACAATCCATAATTATACCTCTGGTGTGTAGTGTTGGTGTATCATACAAGGACCTTAACATGGAAACAATTTTTTCACATCTACAAATCTAATTTTTGCCATCTGATCTGTACACACTTTCTCGTGCAGAAATATGTGGATTTCTGAGCTTAACTTGAACTCATTGTATTTGAAGTGACGTTCAGCTCAAGGTGCGAATCAGTTTGAAGCTGACTAAAACTAACCATGCCAACTCCGATAAGAGCTCAACAGAACCAATTGTTATAAAAATTTCACAGGATCCTAAAGATGCAAACTAACTAGTTTTGCATGATAGAGAAGAATTCTCTTCCAATTTGAACACCAAAGGGTTATTATTATACAAAAAATTATAGCTTATTACAGTGACAAGACAAGCATGATATTCTGTAATTGTACTATCCAGAAAGCCACATATGCTAGCGACAATAATGGACCCATGACTTGGCTGTAGTAATAATTTTAGAACCGAACTTCTTTCATCCTATGATGATCTATATCTCATAGTAATGACAGCACAAGCATGATATTCCCATCATTGTACACATTAAAAATTCAAAGTTGTAATAAACGTAAAACTCAAATAGTAATCAGAAACAATTTTCCATTTCTAAAAACTTTGATTTAGTTCAAGGGATGCCCACACGTAAACTTTTCATCAAATTTGTCAGAAACCCACGAAAGAAATTCAACAAACAAAGCAAAAGGATGACTCACCCATTCCATAACCTAGTCTAACAACAGCTCCAATCTTTTCCCAGACAGGAAAATCAGCATCGTTGAAGCTCTGGTTCAATGTGGTCACCTCCATAGCAGGAACCCTGCTGTACCCCGCCGCAGTCTTTCCTTCCCTACTCTCCACCACCTCCCCACCTCCGCCATTGGTCTCCGCCCGCACCACCGCGTAACCATTCACCTTTCTCTTCTTCATCACAAAATGACCGAAACCACCAAGAAGAGCGTAAGAAGAAACCGCCCTGGGCAGGTTGGGAGGCCGCGAGACGAACGAGATCTCCATAGAATACAGCGGTTGAGAGGGAGATAGGGGGTATCAAGGCCGCGACGGGCGTAAAACGTCGTCGTAGGGCATGGCTTGTGTGGATTAGGCAATGGTGGCCGTTGGTTTTGATTGAGTTTTGTATGGCGCCACATCAAGGTCAAAGGTGGGTCTCCCATGGTGGATTTGTACACACAGAAATGGTGCGATATTTTGTGGGGATATCCCAACGACCAATCATCTTCTTCTTCTTAGATAATCATTCTAGTTTAGGATAAAATAAATTACATATCTTTTGATTTTTCTCAACAAGGCGGTTTGTTTTTTCGTTTATGAAGGCCTAATCCAATATCTCAACGGTTGAATTTTGGTTTTGTTAAAATATGTTTGGATAAGTGGAATTTGATCAGATTTGGTTGGATTTGGAATTGAAAATATTGAATTAATCGATTTTTTTACAAAATAAATTAAAAAAATACTGATTTATTAGTTATTTGGTAGTTATTTGGCAAGTTAACATTTCAAAACGGGATTGGTATTTTATGGGAGATTTCAATTAGTTTAATAAGCACAATCTTAACAAAATTGATCGAATTTCATGGGATTTGAGTTTATAAAACAATAAAATTATTTTTAATAATAAATACATATACTTTAAATGAATTTTAAATTTTCTTTATAATTTTTTTTACAAAATATCATTTATCCAAAATTTATACTATCAAATTTCAAAATATATTTTAACTTTTTGCCAAACACCAAAATAAAATTCCAAATCCAATTGCAATTCCAAATTCAATTTTTAGACATCCAAACACACTACTAGGGTTTTTAGGGGTGAACATTCGGTTAATTTGGTAAAAAACCGAACCGAATTAACCGAAACCGAATTATTTTTAAGCTAACCGAACCGAACCAAATTTATGCTATAACTGATTTAACCGAACCGAATTAAAATCGGTTAATTTTTTTAC
This sequence comes from Henckelia pumila, assembly GCF_033568475.1. NCBI lineage: Eukaryota > Viridiplantae > Streptophyta > Magnoliopsida > Lamiales > Gesneriaceae > Henckelia > Henckelia pumila. The sequence continues at coordinate 116,467,163 of NC_133123.1, read as the reverse complement.
AAAATAAATTAAATAAAATACAAAATTTTATAAAATTAATGATTGAAATATGATATTTTATCATAATAAAACAAATTAAAATTTTAAAAAAATAAAATAACAAAAATTAAGTACAATATTAAATATAAACACATTAAAAAATATTAAAATTATATGTAAAGCTTAATAAAAAAATTCAAAATTTAATTATTTATAATTCGATTAACCAAATTAACCGAATTTTTTTTACGAAACCGAACCGAATTAACCGATTTAACCGGAATTTTCTAACACTAAAATCGAATTTTCGAATTAACCGAACCAAATTTCCGAATTCAATCGGTTCGGTCGATTAATTCGGTTTAACCGAAATAATGCTCACCCCTAAGGGTTTTCTTGATATGATTAGATGTTTTCGGTTCGAGTTTTTTGGTAGGTTGTTTGCCTAAACTTATTAAAAATAGCTTATAAACTCTAAGAATTTATAAGCTGCTTACGACTTATTTTAAAAATAAGATGTTAAAATGTTTGTATGAACTTATTTTAAACGAATTTAAGATGTTGATGTGGTTGACATTATATGATCTTTTTATTGTCAAAATTACCAAAAAAAATATAATACTATGAATGTTATTTAAAATAGTTTTAAAATTTCATCATAAATATTAAACCTATATTACAAAAAATAAAAATACTTCATACTTTAATTTAGAAAAATTGATATTCTTTAGGAATTTCATTTTTCAAAAAAAATTTAATATTTAATAAGTGGAGGACATGGCGGGAATTCATGAAAATATAGAAGATTATTTTGGAGAAGTAAAATTTTAAAATAAGATCTTTTTGAAAAAAGTAGGGTCATCCTAACTTTTTTTAAAAAATAGCTTATAAGTTGTCAAACAACTTATTTTAGGTTTTTTTATAAAATTAATATAAAACATAAAAAATATTATAAAAATATACCATTTTAAAAAACTTTACAAAACTATACTAATCCGCGACACTAAGTCCCGAATTTGGCAGGGGATTTTGCCATGGTACCAAAACCATGGCAGACTCCTGTCAATCCTGTTTCTCGGATTTTTTTTCCTTTTTTTTTTAAATTAGTAAAAATAATAAATAAAATCTAATAAATAATATTAAATAATAAATCAAAAATTTTAAAGATTTTTCTATTAAAATAATTACCATAAAACGAAAGTCATTTCATTTAATTAATTGATATTTCATAAATTAACAAATTGACTAAATTTCTAAATTAGAATTAGTTTAATTAATTACACTATTAATTAATATAAATATTAAGTACTTAAGTTAAAACAAATTCTTTGTTACGCCAGCACACTTTCAGGATTTTTTAAAAAAATTAATATAAAAATAATTTTTTTAATAAAATAGATCAATTTTAAAAACTTCATTAAACTAGTACAATCCAGGACAATTTGTCCTGAATTCAACAGTGTTCTGCCACAGTAGCATAACACCTGTTGAATCCGGTACTGAGTTTCCCGGATTCAAAAGGTTCATTCTTTTTTTTGCTGATAAAATGTTTCAGATAGAATAAAAAAGTGAAAGAAAACTTGTTCTTTAATTGAGTTATTTCACTAAATAAAAGAATATTTAATTAAATGAAATTATAATAAAAAAAACTTAAATATTGTGTGCATGTAATAAAAATAAAATTTAAATGTTATTATCAATATTAAAGTGATTTTGTTAATATATCATAATATTTTATTATTTTTAAATACATCATTTTGTAAAATGATAAATACTTTTAATATTTAATACTAATGATAATACTAATCTTAAAGTAATTTTATGTTTTTTTAATTATTTTATATCATAATATTTTTAAATCTGTTTAGATTATAATCATATTTGTTGTATTTGTTTCTAATTTTATTCGAGTGATTTATTATATATTTTTAGATTATTTTTGTTTTTTATTTTTAAAAAAAATCCGAAAAATTGTGTTGGCATAGCACAAGGAATTTGTTTCTAACTTAAGTACTTAATATTTTAATAAAACTAATTCTAATTTAAAAATTTAGTCAATCAGTTAATTTATGAACGAGTAATTAATTAAATGGAATGACTTTCATTTTAGGGTAATTATTTTAATAGAAAAATTTTTAAATTTTTTATTTAATTAAAATTAATTAAATGGAATGATTTTCATTTTAGGGTAATTATTTTAATAGAAAAAACTTTAAAATTTTTTATTTATTAATTAAATATTATTAAATAGACTTTATTTATTATTTTTACTAATTTCAAATATATATATAAAAAAAAGGAATCCGGGACCGTAAGTCCCGGATTTGGCAGGGCTTCTGCCATGTTGGCAGAACCATGGCAGAAGTCCTGCCAAATCCGGGACATAGTGTCCCGAATTATAATATTTTTGTAAAGTTATATAAAGTGGTATATTTTTATAATTTTATATTAATTTTATAAAAAAAACCCCTTATTTTAACCGCTTAGAGCACCCACATTGGCATGTTATTTGGTGTTATTAACACTAAATAATATTAATACCCATTAACATACCAACATGAGTGACCAAATTAATTTCCACGTCAACCCAGAATTCATTCGAATGAACACTTTATTTCCATTTTTTTAAAACAAAAAACAAATCGCAGTACCTCGTGTAGATTATAAGCGGTTTGACCAAATTATTTTCAAACAAATTGGAAGAGCTTATAAGCTCTACAATTAGCTCAACCAAACACCCTCCAGAGTTTAATAATATGGTTAAGTGCTTTTGTTCCACGAGTTTATCGCAGTAAATTATAGTTTCTTTAAAATACACATTAATTAATACTATAAAAAAATCATTAGTTAATTTTAGCTGCTTGTAAAAATTTAAAATTTTGTTAAATATAATATTTTTTTTGTTTTTTAAAATAAATTTGGAAGAAGTGGAGAAAATGAAATATGACAGTCAATTTGAATAATAAAAATTACATTTATGAACAAGTCTAAAAAAAAAATTTAGTGACTCATCCCAGACCACCTACTAATCAGAAACTTATGCATGCAATTAAGTTAAACACATATACATAATCATAGTAATCTGTGAAAACTTAAAAACAAATACCAACTCGCCATAATATAACTGGAAATAACTACAAACCCAAAACAAATAAGTATACAAACCAATCGAATGAAATAAAATACCAGAAACCAACTTAAACTAAAATCACCAGCAACCCCTGTATCCAAGCTCTGGTCATCGACCAACACTGATCCAAATCCTGGTCCACCTACAAATATGTCCCGTCGAATGGGGTGCCCGAGCTAAAAGCAGCGATATGAGCGCTAACGTCCAGTACATAAATATGAGTATACATGTCTATATGATGCACACAATATGAAACATGAATGATCTGGTAAAATGGGATCAAACTCTGGAGCATCATGCTCAGAATCGTAGGCGCCGTTAGAATGCGTACTCTACCTCCGCAAGATCCAGGTGGTGCCACATATTGTGAACCCGATCTTGGACTATCACCGTCTTAGGTAAACTGCACACTCTGCCCCTTTGATCCATTTGGTGTCACACAGTACCCGATCGTATAGGAAAAACATGACTACGACTGAGCGAACTTGGATTAACAGGCTATCTCGAAAGGACAACAGGCTCGACATGATATGTCAATGTCGCATACCTAATCACGAACCTTATAATCATGCATCATATAACACATAATAATGCAACATATAAACATGCATACTCAGCTGACTATCTCAGTCTGTACTTATGTACATCAACTATTGGTCTAGCTGTGAAGCTCCGATCCTTAATTCGTATGTTCCAAACTCCACGTGTCTACACACTTGACACCTCAATCTGAATGGCCTAACTCAGGATCGAAAGGTCTAGTCTCACGTTCGATGTTATTTGTGGTAAATTGTAAAGACATAAGTGGTGGGTTGATTCTGCAATGGAAAGACTCGTTTTATGTTACTATACGCTTGTATTCCTCGGGCCATATTGATTGTGTAAGACCGAGCGCTTGTCGCTTTACCAAAAGCTATAGCTGGTGGTAATGGTGCAATTCAAATATTTTAAACTGCACAATAACCCAAGCTCCATGGTTCGATTATTCTACCAACAGAGACAATTATTATACCTCAACAACCTCCCTGCGAATAATTTCACTCCTTGCAATCAATGAGAATTGAACTCATGACCTTAGCTCTGATATCAATTGTAGAAACGTCAAATAAAAAACAATGTAAAACACGGTAGTGACCCGCACCGTGATCACCTACTAATCAAGAGCTTACACATGCATTTAACTTAATCAAATACTAATCAGAAAGAAACAACGAAAACCATAAAACAAGTTACAATCCCAAGGAAAGGAATATGTAAATACTTAGTTATACAACCATATCGAATAATTGTATCAAAACATAACACTCAAAATCCCACTGGAAGCTAACTCTACCACTGCTGCCATCCTGCTACTACGGTCTCCCAGAGCCTCCTGCTCCATCAAGTATGAGATCTGTCTCGTGGAATAGGGTGTCCAAAAATAGTACGAGGACATGAGCATAAAATGCTCAGTACAAGAGTATGAGTATACAATATTATATGTGCATGTATGAAAGTGTACAGGTTACCAAGAAATGAGGTCAAGAATATCGAGATCAAACATGAGCCCTGGGTATGTAGCACTCTGCGCCGTCGTCCCAGGAGGTGGCTCACATACCCGATAGTGGAAATAATACCGGTGTCCTGACATGAGTCTATGTGTCAAACCGAAATACCGATGACCTGACACTGATCAACATGTCAAACCATCCACCAACAAGATAAGGTCAAAACCCTAATTCCGGATATCACAAGGATATAGCTCAAGATGCTCATGAAATGCAGCATAATAACATGTCATAATATATGCAGATAAAATCATGCCATATAAACAATGCAACATATAATACATGCACACTCAGTCAGGATATCTCGAACGGTACTTTCGTACCTCAAATAATCAACAGATAAGCAAATCCCGCTCTACTGTCCAAGCCTATAATCATCACTATAATGCAAAATACTCAAGCATTATATTCTTGCTATAAAAGGCTTAAGTAGGCTATAGCATACTCCCTAACTATTTATAGGGAACTTATAAATACCTTCGTCCGTCGTCAGCCCTTTGTTGTCGAATGCCCCAAAACTTGGGCAAAACCTCACTACGACTTTCGGACGCCTCGTCAAGACCTGCCCCTATCCAAAGAAGGCTGGAAAACCCCTAAATATACTAAGAAGTTGAGAGAGAATAGGCGAATTGGCAAGTCAAAATGTGATCTCGGATGGCCTATTTATAGGCATCGATCGGACGGTCCGATCCCTACCAACGGACGATCCGATCTGCATGACTCTGCCACATGTCGCAATCTCATGACATCTGTCCCGCCAACACATCGAACGGTCCGATCTCCAATTTGGACGATTCGATCTTCGCCACGTGTCAATCCAAAGTTGACACCTCATTGGACAACTAGTGTTGGGTTCGGACGCTACGTTCTGAGAACGGACGCTCCGATCTCACCCGATTTTCATTTTCTAATTTTCTTTAATTAAATCCAATTTAATCCCTTGATCCCTTTCTTAATCATATTCAGTCCATTAATATTGTAAAATAAGACTGGGCTACTACAAACACTAAATGCACTCAAGTCACAAAGTCATTTGCATGATTTAGTGCAGCAAATCCGAGATCTTGAGAGGGAGAATGAGGTCTTGTCAATAAAAGAGGAATTATACTGGAAATAACGAAGCATAGTTAGTTGTTTGGCGAATAATTACAAGAAGTCTAATTTTTTTCACAGCTAAGCATCTATTCCACGGGCCATATATTTTGTGGGGGGACTATTCTCATCCCATGGTGATTGGTGCACTGAGAAAGTCAATATGACAAAAATCATTGTGGACTATGTTACTGAAATATTCACATCACAAGAACCTATAGAAAATGACATAAGGCAGGTAATGGATTGTGTTGCACCAATCGTGAACAATTTTAATTCAATCCTATGTGCGTCGTTCATGGCTGAGAAAATTAGGAAAATTTTTTTTATATACACCAAGATAAAGTCCCTGGACTTGATGGTATGTCTGTATTATTTTTTTAGAAATACTGGAATGTTATTGGATACGATGTTATTTCAACAGTAATTGATATTTTGAATCATGGGGCGACAATGGAGGAGTGTAACGAAACTATTGTTCAACTTGTTCCGAAAATTAAAACCCCTATGATGATGGAAGACTACTAACCCATCAATATGTGCAATATATGTTATAAGATTGTTATCAAAACACCGACAAACAGATTAAGGCCTATTCTCAAGAGGACAATTAATGAGTTCTAGAGTGCATTTATTCTAGAGTGGTTAATTTATAATAAAATAATAATGGGGTTTGGGATGCTTCAATAATCTGGAGTAGGAAAGTAGGGCCATAAAAGTTATGCGGCACTAAAACTTGACATGAGCAAGGTATATGACAGAGTTGAATGGAGCTTTCTTGAGAAGATCATTCACAAATTTGGATTTTCCCCTACATGGATAGGGAAGGTGATGAGGTGTGTATGCTCAAGTATGCACTCGTTCGCCCTTATGGAGAATTGGTGGAGAGATTGACTCCATGAGGGGACTTAGACAGGGAGGAACCCCTTTGTGTCTATTTATTTGTGTGCGTCCAAGGGTTATCTTACCTTCTCCTTGCACATGAGCTCACAAAACATTCTCAGGGGTTTGCATAGCTCTCTTTTGCCCTCCGATATCATACCTCTTTTTTGCAGAGTGATGTTGAAAGGTTGTTTTGGAATTCAAAACTCTTTGTCATTATATGAAAATGCCTCAATCCAGCTAATGAATTTCGAGAATGCATCCCTATCATTCAACCATAACACAAATGAAGGGACTACTCATTCGATTAAAATGGCACTGTCTATTCCCATAGTATAGGGCCATGAGGTATAGGGCTCCCGAAGTTCACTGTTAAAAGCAAAAAGTTGCAATTCTAGTATCTTGTGGAAAGTGTAGTAAAGCGAATTCAGGGTTGGAGCATCAAACCTTATTCAATAGGTGGAAAACAAACTTTAATAAAATTCGTGCTCCAATCGATAGCCACATATGCCATGTCATGCTTCCATATCCGATATCTATATGTGAAGAATAGAAAAGAAGCGCGCAAACTTTTTGCGTGGCCAGGAAGAGGGAAAGAAGAAAATGCACCGGAAAACTTGGAAACCCTCTGTAAGCAAAAATATATGTGAGGAATCGGGTTCCGTCATCTAGTATCTTTCAATAAGGCCCACTTGGCAGTACAAATTTGGCGAATTTTAGTCAATCCGACCTCATTGGTTTCTCGAATACACAAATCAAGATAATTAAAACATCTAGACATCATGGAGGCACAACTTGGCATTAAACCTTCATTAATTTGAGATCACTTTTGTGGAGTCAACTGATTTGAGCTAAAAGGGTGGATATGATGTGTGGGGAATGTCGAGAAGATTTTTAGTTTTCATGATCGGTGGGTTCCAGTTGCCAACAACGACTCTCGAATCCATAGGGACAAGAAAATTTTGCCACGTTAAACAATCTTATGCGAAATGGGAACCTTTGGTGCTCTCTCTCTTGCCTCTTCGTGTTGCGCAAGGTATATTGACAATCCCACTCTCCCCTATTCAACAAGATCTGATATACTGGGCCTTTAACACCAAAGGCAAATACATCGTGCGTGAGGGATACAAAGCGGATATTGGCTTCTATGAACCTCAAAAAAATTGTTCAAACCTCACACAAAAATATGATGTAAATATGTATAGAACCTGTTCATTCCCCCAAAATTCCAAGTGTTCTAGTGGAGAGTGCTACAAAAAATAATTCCTACATTTATGAACTTGGTCGCCTATCATGTACCTACGATAGAGCATGCCCATTATGTCGATTGCCATGATTATACTTGTCATGCATTATTTTGGTGCTCAGTGGTAAAGCATTGTTGGACACTTTGAAATCATTTATGTAGTGACCCGTCCCAAAATTACTAACTAAGCGGAACTTAAACATTCAAAATAACTTAAAATACAATAATCAAATAATCCAGGGGAAACTTAAGTAATTCAACTAAAATTACCGGCAAGAATACAACCGGTCCTAAAGAAAATATCTAAAAATATTATACAACTCCATTGAAAGTAATACTAAATCCCACAAATGGAAACCTGGTACAATACAATCCACCCAGCTGTAGCTCAATGACCGCTACTTCTCGATCTGTCCAACCTAAGTCCTGCCCCGTAGAATGGGGTGTCCAAAACAAAAAAACCGAGGACGTGAGCTAACAATGCTCAGTAAGAAAATATGAGTATACACATGCTATGAATGCTAGATGCAAATTAATGGGTTCCGGAAACCTATCACGATAGAAACTCTTGCTCAAAAAATGGCGTCATGGTATGTAGCACACTGGACCGTCGCATCAAGAGGTACTCCCATACCATAAGAAATATGTGGAATAACTGGACCCAAATCCATAGAATCCATACACAAAATCTCGAGGCTGAGCAACCTCTATACTGGTAATATTAAGTTATAGACTCAATGTGATAATGCATGCAACATAATAATCGTTAAATAATAAATACACATAAGTCATGTCATATAAATCATGCAAACATAAAACGTGCATACTCAACTAGAGTATCTTCGATGGTAAGTCCGTACCTCAAAATAAGCAACCTAGCGATACTGTCTCCCTAGCCCAAGCCTATAAGTAGATAATCATCGTATCACTAAACGTCTACTAAAAGCCTTAACTAGACTAATAGCTACTCATTGAAGCTAATCAAGGTCTAGAGATAAACCTGCATCCGTAGCCAGCCCTTTGATGACGGTTGCCCTAAACTCCAGGCACAACACTGATACGACCCCGGTAGCTCTTCATCACCGCCTAGTCCACGAATACGACGCCCGAAAACCCTTAAAACTTGACCAAAAAAAGAGAGAAACTTTGAAATGTGTGAAGAAAGTGAAGCTCTCGACACATATATATAGACCTCATTCGGAACGTCTGATCCCTCGTTCGGACCTTCCGAACGCGTGTCTCTGATTGGACAACACACTGTCGTCGGTATAGTTCGGATCTTCCAAACTCTCTCAAGTCCAATCACCAAATCAAAACACCCATACCGTGCTTGACTGACACAAGATAAAATATATTTTTTCATTTAATATTCATTTTGTAAAATTTTGATTTTTAAATTAATTTTTTGTAGAAAATATAATTTTCTATCATATAATTTCAAATTTAAATTATATATAAGTTTTTTTTATTATGTGTTTAAATTAAAATATTACTTATTATTATGTGTTTTGAATTTTTATTTAATTATTTTGTTAAAAAATTTAAAATTGAAAAAAAAAAATGAAATTGGGTTGGTTCTGGTTGATTGAGTTAAGCAGGTTATATGAGTTTATTCGAATTCGGGACAAGTCGGTCAACGATTTTTAAAATTACATTACGTCCAATCGACCCGAATTAACATCCCTAACAATATTCTTTCAATAAGCAACATCACGATATTTGGAAAATTAGAACCGTTCTCTTCCCACGGCAAGCTATCCTTTTTTGAATTGAAAAAGTAAAAAAGTTTACAAAAATGGCTCAATAATGATGAGTTTTAATTTAAGAACTGAAAACATAAAATTTTTTATTTTCAAAAAATTTCTTCCACTAAAAAATGTATGACATTAATTTGAATGCCTGTTATGTTCCAATTATTATATTGAATCGAGTGTCAATGTGAATTGCACATTTGAATGGTCATCATTGTTCTTTTGATTTAAAATCATGAATTCTTAGTTGAAATTATTCACATTTTGTTGGGTTCGAAAGTACAAACAATCTTGATTTTGATGATAACAAAACTTGTTATTGTATTTCTAACATATTTATTCAAGTGTCTAGTTGGTAGGTCAAGAATTGAAAGGTTTGAGAAGCTGGAACTCAAATTTAGTCAAGCTGGAATTTTGGCGCAATTTATTATTTCGAACATATCTCATAGCTAGATGATCCAAATAACCAGAAGTCAAAACGATTGAAAAGCCAACTCAAATATATAAAAGTCATATTTGAGACCAGATAAGTTTGTTCGGATTATCTAGGCAAAATGGTGGTCGAAATAACAAGATGGATGCAATTAATACAACAAGCTCTGTTATTTTTTCCATATCTTCCATCTCAATTATCCAAATGAAACGATTCAGTATGCATTACGAAACTAAGACAATGATCTACAAAGCATCACCACAAGTAGAAGTTTGAATCTGAGCTTAAGAAGCTGATAAATCGCGATGAATTTTTTGGTTCTGCACAGGATGAAGAAAGAGTTCAAGTATGTATATGGTCTTGTATTTCGAGCATAACTCTCTCGTATGAACTCAAAATTGAGTGATTCTTGATTATTTGAAAATCCAAGACAAAGGGCTATAACTTTTGTGTTCATCACTTTGCCCAAAAATCAGTAAATCAAGAGCTATAATCAAGTGAACAGATCAGATCAATTTGGACCAGACCAGACCAGACCAGACCAGCTCCAATTGGACTAGCTCAAGTATGGACCAGATCAGTTCGACCAGACCAGATCAAAATTTGACCAGACCAGATCTGTCAACCTGCTCAGTCAAACTAGTATGATGAACAGTAAAATCAGCTCAACTTCGTAAAATTTCCAACAATGCAAATATGACTATTTCAACATTAGAAAATGTCTAGAAACTTTTCAAATGATCATATTCTTGAATATAACGTTCATATCATTCTTGAAGCCATAAATACAAAATTTTGAAAATCATTTATAAGCTTTTAAAGGGGACTAAAAATATGGGCAGATTATAGAAGAAAAACAAGCTAGAATGAGAGTAATCCCAAGAAAGTGAGGTGTGAGGAACAAGAAGAGAGATGAGCTCAAAGTTAATCCTCCACACCAAATCAAGTTTGCAGAACACTCTTCCATGTTCAAGAAGAATACATTATTTGAAGAAAGGTCACTCACACAAAAGAGAGATGATTTTCACAGAATAGTTGAGTGAGAGTCTTTGCACATGACATTAAAGAATGTGTAATTAGTTGTTGACATGTTGTCAAGAACATTGAGAGTGTTGCTAGGAGTTTTGATTAGGAGACTCGTAAGTCCTAAGTCGAAATGTGTTTGTACAAATGACTTGTATAAATCCAAGTCTTCTAATGGATTCTTCCGAAAATGAAAGAAGGGAGATGTAGAAGGATTTGGCCTTCGAACTTCCATAAACAAACTAATGTTTCTTTATTTCATTACATTTACTTATTGCTATTTTTTTTAGATGCATTGTTAAAGCATTTAATGCGTTTGATAAAATACCAAAATGTTACATACAAATGGTTTGATAAAATGCTTCAACCAAACTATTTTTATCATTTCAACTTGCATTCTTTTCAAACGATTTCTAAAATATTTAATCGGTTTTAGAAGGATTATTTTGAGTGTCTTCCGATCCATTTGAAAATCGAACTTGATATAATCTTTCGATGTTCGGTTTATTTTTTGAACATTTCAAGAACGAGCTTGGAAAAAAGAAATGTGAATTTGAAATTTACTTAATTTTGTTTATTCAAATAATTGAAGTATTTTAAAAAAAAAAATCAATGGATTTGAAGTTTTTTTTAATCTCAAATTCATCAGTCCGACGATCATAAACTAAGATTATTTAAGAATAGTTCTACAATTCAAACATATTTCCCGAATTCTGATTGAAGCATCAAAGTGACTATACGTTCGAAAGAAATCTTCTCATATTTTTCCTTTCTTACACAAAGATACACGACACTTGGAGATTTTCAGAAGATCATTGTTTTTAAGTCTATGGAACATATTTCACCCAAGTAAATTTATAGAAACCAAAACAAAATTTTCACTACAAGAATCTCCTATAAAACCACAATTCAAATCAAATAAAAAAAATCCCAAATATTACTAATATCCGGAATTTTTTAATTTCTCCCATATTCTAATACTATCAGATCGTATGAGTTTCTCATATACATTTTTATATATATGAAATTTGGCATATGTTAATGAACCAAGAAATAACATTTGAACACATCACATTGAAAAAAATATTCCAGATATATCATAGAATAATCCTATTTCCAACCCCTATCTCATGCTGCCGGCAATAGACCTTGTAATTTGTATATTCTGCTTTTAATAAGTATTTAATGCTCTTAGTAGTAGATATTGTGGTGATAAATGGATGTGGAGTGCGGAGAGGAAAAACCAATATTCGGTGAAGAGTGGGTATATTCTGTTGCAAGCGAGGCAGATTCCTAGATCTACTGAGACTGGAGTTAACTGGAGCAAAGTTTGGAGGTTAAAAATTCCAGTGAAGATTAGGAATTTCATATGGAGGGTTCTAGCCAACTGCTTACCAACTATGATGGATTTGAGACGTCGACGAGTGGAGATAGTAGAATGTTGCCCGATATGTCATAATGAACAAGAACAGATTTCCATGCACTCGTATATATCTTGTCCAGCAGCTCGAATTGTATGGAGCATGACCTCTATTGGAAGCAACCTTGGACCAACTAATTCTTTTGAAGAATGGTGGAACTTTTTGGTTGCTTCCGCTGTACATACTGATGTTGAAACATCAGCTATATATGGTCTTATGAAGTATACGGCAAAACATGAATTAATTAAGTGGTTTGGAATAGGGGCATAAATCAGCAACTCAAATTATTCAAACAACTTTGAAATCTCGATCTCAATGGAATTCGGCACACTGAAGAATTCCAGCGATCTCCTCATCAGGACAACCACAAACTACATTTTGGAGGAAACCACCTACAAATTTCCTCAAACACAATGTGGATGCATCGATCTTCAATGATCCTCCACGCATGGGATATGGTTGTATAATTAGAAATGATTCAGATGGATTACTCAATGTTATTCATGGTGCTTTTCTTGGCACTTTCCATCCGACATTGGCAGAAGCATTGGGCATTTGTGAGGTGCTTAGTTGGATCAAAGAACTCAATCTATCGAACATCATTATTGAATCTGATGCTTTAATTATCGTTAATGCGCTCATGAACGAGACAGAAGATGATTCTAGTGTGGGTCTGGTCGTCGAAGACTGTAGAATCCTAATCTTGGAACTACACTCTTGTTCTTGTGTTTTTATAAATCCATCAACGAATCAAGCAGCTCATACGTTAGTTAGGGCCGTTAGTTCTATGACTGATCGAGATGGCAGGAGGTGGAGGGTTTTCCGTATACCGTATCAAAAATATTGATACGAAAAAAATTCATATCGGTACCGATATCAAAATTTTGAAACTTTGATATGAAAAAAATCCATGTTGATACCGTACAGATACCGAAAAACAAATTGATATCCCAAAAAAAGTCTATATATCGAAAAAATTTCGGTACGATATCTCAAAAAGTCAGTATTTTAGTTCGGTATCCCTTATAACTTTGTCCTTTTCTTTTATCCACTGTAATTGCAAGTGATGTTTGATTAATAATATTTTATACTCTTAAAAAATATTTAATTCATTTATTATGTTTTGCGGAAAACACTATAAATATCTGGAATCTGTCAAAATAGTTTATTTAAAATATTAAATACGATAGTTTGTTTTATAAACAATAAATATTATTTAATTGAAAACCTTAAAGGGATTTACGAGCATTGAAAATTACTTAGTTCTCTTCTTTGTAATATTAATTTTATCCAATATATAATTTGTAAAAATTCATCCCTAGCTCCATATTTTTTTAACATTTCATCTCCTTGAATGTTTTGTGCCCAATTTTTTTTTTTTTTTTTTTTTTTTTTTTTTTAAAGTTCTCGTATAGCAAAAGTTGTTTTACTTTTAAACTAAACCATCATACGCCTCAATTTGAATGTTTCATACTCAAATTTGTAAAACAAGTGCTAGTGTAGCAGAAGATTATTATAAATTCACGTTTAAAAAAATCATATATAGTTTACACTTTATATCATTCTATATCAATTTGTACTCAAAATCCACGTGTTTTTCGATAATATGTATTTATTTTGACAAAACAAAATGAAAAAAGAAAAATAACCTAAGTCTGTCATGGGAAGACGATTGAAAAACAAATGGCCAGAGAATTAATGAAACAAAAATTTTATGAGCTGAAAAACAATTAATATTTGAAATTAAGAAGTGTAGAGAAATTTGTCCTAGAAAAGAAATTATATTTACAAATTGAGCATATAGGTACAACTAAAATTGTACAAAATTCTTACAACATAAAAAATTCAATACACAAATTTTATTGATCAAATCTCATAATACATTGAATATAAAATTTCACGATAATATAAAAATCTCAATATAATTATAATCAATATCATTTTATAATGGGTTAATTCCAAATTTAGTCTCTCATTGTTTGACGTGATCCCGATTTTGTCCCTCATTTTTGCAATTGACCCAATTTGGTCCTCTAATTTTCGAACGTTTTCCGAAATCGGTCCTTCCGTCTGTTAATTTAGACGTAAAATAGACACGTCGACTTGTTTAGCCGGTGTAAGTCACCTGTTGTATGGGTTTCTTTTCTTCTTTTTTTTTGGCTACCAATTATGTCCCAAATTTGTTGACCTAGAAACAACAATCGAACACTTCTCTTAATTTGTCTAGGGCCTTCTTGCAGAAGAATCACGCTCGAATTTTTCATCGACGATGTATGTAGCTAGCGTCTTCCCGCGTCTTCTTGCGGAAGAATCATGCTCGAATGCTCCACAGATTTACTGCATAATTGCGATGTAGGTTCAAAACCATTTTCCCCAACAATTCTCTTCTGTTCAACCTATTAACAAGTACCCGTAATTATTGGAATATATTCTATATCTTGGAATATATTCTATATTATCTTTTGTATATTTTGTATATTGTATTTTATTTTATTCTTCTTAGGTTTCTAGGTCTATATAAACTCTTTTTGTATTCATTATTGGGAATATATCAAATAATATTATTTCATCAGTTTTTACATGATATCATAAGTCTCTGGCATATGACAATAAAACCTAATCCTACTACACCAAATAGCCGTCGTCGCAGCTTCAATGGCCGCCACTCCAGCCGCCGCCCCTGCTACTCCAATCTCCTTCAATGTTGCTGCTCATGCGCCCTTGGAGCTCAGCTCCTCCAACTTTCTCTCATGGCGTCTGTAGTTCACGACCCTCCTTACTGGTCATGATCTTCTTGGATTTGCTGATGGTTCTCCAGCAAGATTTGTCACGACTGCCACCAATCAAACGTTGAATCCTGCGTACACCGCCTGGATCCGTCAAGATCAACTGTGTTAGAACCTAATGGGGGGGGGGGGGGGGGATTTAGGTTCTATTGGCAACTTTAGCAATTTAAAGCGATTATGCAAATACGCAAGCGGAAGACTTAAAGCAATCAAAAATAAATGCGGTAAATAAATGCGTAAAAGAAATAAAGCGATAAATGAGATATAATATGTTTATGGAAGTTCGAAGATAAATCGTCTACGTCTCCCCTTCTTGGTTAAGATCGATTAACCAAGGATCCACTAGCACTTCGAACGACTTGGCTTTGATGGCTCCAAGTATAGCCTTACAACTTGACACGATCATCGCACCGATACAACTCAACACTTGGCCTTAAGGGATCCAAGGATAGCCACAACACTCGTAAATATACTTGACTTCACACACAAGTGTTTACAATAACCGAGCAACCAACTCACGAATGAACTTATACAAACAACCCTCGATTTTGAATATATATCTCACAAATATTTTTTTTAACTCTTGTAGGAGATGAACTTGCTTGCAAAGAGAGTTGAGAGTGAATTGGTGAGTTGAGAAGGCTTCAAATGACATGTATTTATAGGTGCCAATCCGAACGGGTTCGGGTCGTCCGAATGGGCCTTCGGGTCGTCCGAACATTGTCTGATTGAAATTCAAATTCTTACGACTGGTGAACTGTTCGGGTGGTCCGAAGTCATCTTCGGGTCGTTTGAACGGCGACATTAAATTCATTCCGGCAAATTTTCTTCCGACAAAATCTTCATGGCCGTAAAGGAGTTCGGGTCATCCGAATTTGTCTTCGGGTCGTCCGAAGTAGTCATTTCGTGGCCTCCGAGAGTGCCTCCGATCCTTATTTAATTCCTGGAAAATCTTCGGGTCGTCCGAACTCACTTCGGATCGTCCGAAGTAGTCTTCGAAGTCTCCGAACTTGTCCTCCGATCTTTATTAAATTTTGGAAATACTTCGGAGCTTCCGAAGTTGTCTTCGGGTCGTCCGAACCTGGACAGATTCGAACTTTTGAATTTTTATTCCCAATTTTTGATTATCGGTTCTTGCTTCCAATATTGTCTATACTCAAAAATATTATTACCTGCAAATTTCTCACTTTAAACTGTTAGTAACGATTAACCGAGTTTTGTAATCATCAAAACAATTTAATTATGAGAATTGTTAATGCATTAAAAACATTAATCTCATTACACGAGATTTGTATGCGTTCAAGGCGTAACAATCTCCCCCTTTTTGATGATCACAAAACTTGGTTAAATAAGATAAATAAAATAAGACAATAATATAATTAAACAAATTTACTCAAATATTGTTTAAGCTATAATAATTAAAACTCCCCCTCAATTTAATGAGTAATTATTTAACCAAATTAATTCTCCCCCTTTTTGCGATAATCAAAAAGCAATTAAAAGACAAGAAAATTAAATTACACAATAATTTCATTAAACTAATTTAGAAATTTTTACATTAAAAGCATAAACAAGTACAACTTAAAATGCAAAAATAAAATCTAAGAGTCATCATCGTGCTGCGGCGGAGGATAGCGAGAGAAAAAGTCATTGAAGCGAGTCTCCAGCGAGGCAACTCTCATAGTCAATGCATCCATAGAGGCAGTAGAAGATGCAAAGTGGCTGGCTAGATTCCCTTCAATGCGCTGAAGAGTCTCGAAAAGAAGATCAGTCTGAGGAGCGGGGGTCGCAGGAACTTCGGGTAGCTCAAATGGAAGCTCGCCAAGATTTCTTGGAAAAGTATGAAAACTAGAAGAAAAAGGTCCTCCTTCTTCGGCAGGCGACCCATTGGGAAAACCCTTAGCTTGAGAAGTGAGTGAAAGACTCGAATAAGGGAGTGAAAAATGTTTGTTCGGAAGATATTTTTTAAAGGCACGAGTTGGGTCATTAACCCAACAAGAAAGGACAGGATTCCAAGATAGTTCCATCTTGATAATCTAAGAATGGTTGAAAGTGTGGAAATCAGAGATGGGAAGAGCATTTGTGTCATCAAAAGAGATGTCAAAATGAGTCAAAATGCGGTTGATGACACGAGCAAAAGGTAGAGAAACTTTCCTCGTGGCTTTAGCCGCATTATGCATAGCCTGCATAATGAATCGAGGAAGGTTTAAAGGACGGGAAGAGACAATATGGTAGAGAACATAAAGATCAAGATATTTGCAGGTGGATGAGTCTCCACTGCGCGGAATGATGGAAGTAGTGATCAATTTCTGAATGATTTGATCGTCGGCAACAGTGGCTGGACGACCAAGAATGGTAGAAAGAACCTCATCTCGATCAAAAGTAGAATCATCAGTGGGCCATCCCTGACCGAAATAGTTGCTGGGTCCCAGCAAAGGAAGATCAAACCACTCGGCAAATTTGGAGACAGAAAAGTGAATATGCCGACCCTGGACAATCGTGGCGATATGAAGCTCCTCGCCAAGTTCGAGTTCCAGGTTGGCGTAGAACTCGTAAAGTAACTCTGGAAAGATGGCATCCGAAATGGAAGGCTGGAAAAAGGATTCCCAATGCTGGGCAGCAATGAGAGGCAATAAAAGCAGATGTGATGTCGCAAGATAGGTGACATCGAGAATACGACCGGGTAAAATCGGTCGAGTGGGATAATCCTCAGGGATAGGACGAGAAATAGCCGGTAAATTTGGATCATGGATATGGATTGGGCGGCTAGAGCTAGCTTGATCACGACGGCGTTTGGCAGGCATTTTTTAGGCTAGATTTCGGATGAGAGAGGAGAAAATAAAGTTTTTAGGGGTGAAGAATCGGATGGCCCGAGGGGGGTATATATAGCAGAGGGTTCGGATGATCCGAACTGGGTTCGGACGGTCCGAACCTGATTACCGAGGGAATAAGATTGACAGTCTGTAATTCAAGTTCGGAGGACCCGAAGTACATTCGGATGGTCCAAACAGTACATTTTTAAGTTCGTGACGTCCAAAGTTCTTCGGAGGGCCCGAAGCTGAGGCGGTCAAAATTCAAAGTTTTACCGCCCATAGTTCGGACGATCCGAAGCTTGGTTCGGAGGGCCCGAATTGGCTTATCAGGAGGGAATTTTGAAAGTCTTGAATTGAATGGGCGCGAGGCAGTTCGGACGATCCGAACTATGGTTTGGGTGGTCCGAACCAGCCGAAGTTTCAAAAATTCGAAAATAAGATAAACTCTCGGACCCTTAAATTAAATTTTGCAATTTTAAGTATTAAATCAAATAATTCACATAAAATGTGAGCTTTTTAATTTTGAATAAATATAATTGATTTATATTATCCAAAATTAATTTACTCGATTTTAATATTAAGCTCCCCCTTAATATGACATTAAATTTATTTATGTTCGTAAGTGTTTACAACTCAATCATGCCAAGTTCACCATGCAAACGAATAAAATTATTTTCATCTAGTGGTTTTGTAAAAATATCGGCAATTTGATTTGACGTGTCAACATATTGAAGTTCAACTTCATTTCGTTCGATGTGGTCACGAATAAAATGATGACGAATGTGAATATGTTTGGTGCGCGAATGTTGAATCGTATTCTTTGTAAGACAAATGGCGCTAGTGTTGTCACAGAAAATAGGGATTTTTGAAAAAGAGACGCCATAGTCGAGCAATTGATGCTTCATCCAAAGAATTTGCGCACAACAACTACCAGCAGCCATATATTCGGCTTCGGTTGTTGATAACGCAACACAATTTTGCTTTTTCGAAAACAAAGAAACTAAACAGTTTCCTAAAAAGAAACAAGTTCCACTAGTGCTTTTTCGGTCCACCTTATATCCACCAAATTCGGCATCACAGTAAGCTTTTAAATCAAAGAAAGAATTTTTCGAATACCATAAGCCGAGATTTGGAGTATTTGAAAGATATTTGAAAATGCGTTTTAAGGCGAACAAATGTGATTCCTTTGGACATGATTGAAATCGTGCACACAAGCAAACACTAAACATAATGTCTGGTCTACTAGCAGTAGCATATAATAAGGAGCCAATCATACTACGAAAGGAAGATTGATCTACAGTTTTACTATTTTCATCCTTGTCGAGTCGGATTGCTATGCTCATCGGTGTGGATGATGATTTTGTGTTCTCCATCCCAAATTTCTTTAGAATCTCCTTGATGTATTTGTTTTGGTTCACAAAGAACCCATCCTTGCACTGTTTGATTTGCAATCCGAGAAAATAGTTAAGTTCCCCCATCATGCTCATCTCAAATTGTTCCTACATAAGCTTGGAGAAATCTTGACAAAGAGATTCGTCAGTAGAACCAAATATTATATCATCAACATAAATTTGCACAATCAAAAGATCATTTTTGACATTCTTGGTGAATAAAGTAATGTCGATCTTTTCTCTTGAAAAACCATTTGAAAGTAAGAAAATAGACAGCTTATCATACCAAGCTCTAGGAGCTTGTTTCAATCCATACAAAGCTTTGTTTAATCTATACACATGATCAGGCAGTAAAGCATCAACAAAGCCATCAGGTTTTTCAATATAAACTTCTTATTTTAATTCACCGTTAAGAAATGCACTCTTAACATCCATTTGAAATAACTTAAAATTTCTAGAGCAAGCAAAAACAAGTAGCATGCGAATGGATTCTAGTCTAGCAACAGGCGCATATGTCTCATCATAATCAATGCCTTCTTATTGACTATATAACCTTTCACTACAAGCCTAGCTTTATTTCTAGTAATAGTGCCATGCTCATCAAATTTATTCCTAAACACCCATTTAGTTCCAATAATAGATCTATCATGCGGTCTAGGAACAAGATACCAAACATCATTGCGTTTAAACTCATTCAACTCATCTTGCATAGCAATAATCCAAGAATCATCTAATAAAGCATCATCAATGCACTTAGGTTCAACATGTGAAACAAAAGCAAGATGATTGCAAATATTATTATAAGAAGAATGAGTGGTTACTCCCTTCGAATGACTTCCAATGATAAGATCCATAGGATGATCTTTGTGAAGCGTTCAATCCTTCGGAAGTGGTGTTTTCTCAACAGAAACATCTATATCATTTAGACTTGAGGAAGCCATCTCTTCTTCGAGAATTTCTACATCATCGTTAGTAGTACGAGAAACTATAGATTTATCAAATATAACATGCATTGATTCTTTAACAAGTAAAGTGCGCTTATTAAATACTCTAAAAGTCTTACTTGTAGTAGAATATCCAAGAAAAATACTTTTGTCGGATTTGGAATCAAATTTGCCAAGGTTGTCCTTACCGTTATTATGAATATAGCATTTGGAACCGAAAACTCGAAAGTATGAAATGTTAGGCTTTCTCCCTCTCCATAATTCATATGGAGTTTTCTTGAGAATTGACCTTATTGATACACGATTGATAATGTAGTAGGCAGTGTTCATTGCTTCAGCCCAAAAATATTTTGGTAGAGAATGCTCACATATCATGGTCCTCGCAATCTCCACAAGTGTCCTATTTTTCCTCTCAACGACCCCGTTTTGTTGAGGAGTCCTAGGACAAAAAAAATTGTGACCGATGCCTTTCTCTTCACAAAAATTTGTAAAACTCTCATTTTGAAATTTAGTTCCGTGGTCACTACGGATCTGCTTTATTGAAAGATTTTTCTCATTTCCAACACGTTTGACAAAAGTTTTAAAATAATCAAAGACATCATTTTTGTGGGCTAAAAACAATGTCCACGTGTAACGTGAGAAATCATCCACAATGACAAATTCATAAAGCTTTCCTCCTAGACTAGCGTTCCTCGAGGGACCACATAGATCTAAGTGAAGAAGTTCAAGGGGCATAGAAGTAGATACAAAATTTTTGCTTTTAAAAGATTCTCTTGTATGTTTGCCAAGTTGACACGCATCACAAACAAAATTTAATTTTAAATTGAGTTTTGGCATACCAACAACTAAATCAAGTTTAAAAAGTTTTTCTATGGTACTAGGACCAACATGACCTAGTCGTCTATGCCAAAGAATGTTGTCATCAACATTCAAGGATACAAGACTTTTAATATTTGATAAAGATAAATTGTTTAAAGAAACCTTGTACACATTTTCACTTTTATATCCTTTGAATTTTATGGATTTGTCAGTCGTGAGTGATATAGTGCAGTGTTGGGGAGTGAACTTGACTTCATAACCTCTATCGCACAATTGACTTATGCTTAGTAAGTTATGCTTAAGCCCTTTCACTAGGAGTACATCATCAATCAAGCAGGATTCAGATATACCTATTGAGCCGATTCCTTCGATAACTCCTTTGCTGTTGTCTCCAAATGTGACAGTTCCTTTCTCCTTTGGTTTGATGGATTGGAGTAGCTCTTTGTTCCCGGTCATATGTCTAAAACATCCACTGTCTAGATACCATATGCTTGGAAGAACAGCTTTCCTATTTCCTTGCAAAAATTTATTTTGGTACCCTTTATTTCTTTTGGGTCCACAGAGTTAGAAAAGGGAAATACAAAATAGATTTCTAAGAGTTCAGTCTCTCATAGCGACATCATCGCCACTTTCCAAGAGTGCTCCCAGTAGTAGGTAGGGCTATGGCCTCTTTAAAAACCTATTTTCTTGGACAGAGCAGCGTTCATCAGGAAGACCAGTCGCAAGTCAAGACAATTTAAACCGGTCTATGATGAACTCCCTTGGATCATGATCTCATAATGCCGACTAATGAGTTGTTAAGTACTCTTAGGCCTCCATTTCATATAGCTCTTTTGATCATATTGAAATTTTAAAGATCTACATTTATGTCTAACATGACCTATTTTACAACAATAAGAACATGTAGGGGGTAATCTCATTTTTGCCTTAGCAATTAGGCTAGTAAAGTCAATTGATTTCTTACCATACCCTAGTCCACCCTTATCAAAACTACATTTCTGCATGCTAAGTAAATTATTCAAATTATTACTACTAACATTGAACTTATCAAAAGATTTTTCTAAGTGAGCTATGTCATCCTTTAATCTTAGGTTTTCATGCTCCTTAGTCTCTAATTCATGTTTGAGCTTTCTATTTTCTTTTCTAAGAGATTTAGCCATATCAAACATGTTTTTATATGCATGTAGTAGTTCGTCATAGGAAGGTACCTCGTCATCGTCGTCGGAGACGATGTCATCACTTTTAGCCATGAGGCAGATGTTTGCTTCCTCCTCGTCATCGTCGCTATCACTCCAACTGGCTATGAGTGCTTTCTTCTTTCCCTTGTCAACTTTCTTCTTGAGAGGACACTCATTTGCATAGTGGCCTTGTTTTTGACAGTTGTAGCAGGTAACTTCTTTGTCCGTCTTCTTTTTGAAGTTGTTTCCTCGCATAAATCTTTTGAATTTTCTTGCAAAGAGTGCCATATCATCATCTTCATCTTCTTTGGATTGGCTAGATAGAGCAATCCCCTTTGCCTTGATATCTTCTTTCTTTATTTCCTTCCTTGTTGACAGTTCCAACTCATGGGTTTTTTGAGTCCCATGAAGTTGATCAAGGTCATAGGAAGCGGTGTCACCTTTGTTGGATTCTATGATAGCCATCCTCTTGGCATCCCACTCCTTGGGTAAGGCGCGTAGAGCTCTCCTCCATACTTGTTTGATTGGATATTGTTCCCCGAGTTGGGCTAGCTCATTGATAATTTGAGTAAGCCTTCGAAACATAGTATCTACATCTTCATTTGATTCCATCTCGAATGTTTCGTATTTGAGTTGGAGTAGATCGATCTTCGTTTCTTTGACTTGATTAGTCCCTTCATGGCATATCTCCAACTTGTCCCATATCTCTTTAGCGGATGAGCACATTGAGATCCGGTTATACTCATTCATATCTAAAGAACAATGAAGAATATTCATAGCTTTAGCATTTTGAGAAATTAATCGCATGTCCTCCTTGGAAAAGTCATCCATTCCCTTAGGAATTTTGACTCCCTCAACCTCTTTCAAAGGTATATAGGGACCTTTCACGGTTACTTTCCAAAGATCATAATTTACGGATTGGATATATAGGGACATTCGGTTTTTCCAATATCCGTAGTTTATGCCGTTGAAAAGAGGAGGATGATTTGTTGATTGCCCTTGAGCATAGTCGCTCGCTAGATTTGCCATGAGAACCTTTTTGAAAATATTTTGAAAAAGGTGGCTTTGATACCACTTGTTAGAACCTAATGGGGGAGGGGGAGATTTAGGTTCTATTGGCAACTTTAGCAATTTAAAGCGATTATGCAAATACGCAAGCGAAAGACTTAAAGCAATCAAAAATAAATGCGGTAAATAAATGCGTAAAAGAAATAAAGCGATAAATGAGATAGAATATGTTTATGGAAGTTCGACGATAAATCGTCTACGTCTCCCCTTCTTGGTTAAGATCGATTAACCAAGGATCCACTAGCACTTCGAACGACTTGGCTTTGATGGCTCCAAGGATAGCCTTACAACTTGACACGATCACCGCGCCGATACAACTCAACACTTGGCCTTAAGGGCTCCAAGGATAGCCACAACACTCGTAAATACACTTGACTTCACACACAAGTGTTTACAATAATCGAGCAACCAACTCACGAATGAACTTATACAAACAACCCTCGATTTTGAATATATATCTCACAAATATTTCTTTTAACTCTTGTAGGAGAGGAACTTGCTTGCAAAGAGAGTTGAGAGTGAATTGGTGAGTTGAGAAGGCTTCAAATGGCATGTATTTATAGGTGCCAATCCAAACGGGTTCGGGTCGTCCGAACGGGCCTTCGGATCGTCCGAACCTTGTCAGATTGAAATTCAAATTCTTACGGCTGGTGAACTGTTCGGGTGGTCCGAAGTCATCTTCGGGTCGTCCGAACGGCGGCATTAAATTCATTCCGGCAAATTTTCTTCCGACAAAATCTTCATGGCCGTAAATGAGTTCGGGTCGTCCGAACCTGTCTTCGGGTCGTCCGAAGTAGTCATTTCGTGGCCTCCGAGAGTGCCTCCGATCTTTATTTAATTCCTGGAAAATCTTCGGGTCGTCCGAACTCACTTCGGATCGTTCGAAGTAGTCTTCGAAGTCTCCGAACTTGTCCTCCGATCTTTATTAAATTCTGGAAATACTTCGGAGCATCCGAAGTTGTCTTCGGGTCGTTCGAACCTGGACAAATTCGAACTTTTGAATTTTTATTCCCAATTTTTGATTATCGGTTCTTGCTTCCAATATTTTCTATACTCAAAAATATTATTACCTGCAAATTTCTCACTTTAAACTGTTAGTAACGATTAACCGAGTTTTGTAATCATCAAAACAATTTAATTATGAGAATTGTTAATGCATTAAAAACATTAATCTCATTACACGAGATTTGTATGCGTTTAAGACGTAACAAACTGGTATTAAATATCCTCATTGTCTCACTGTCTCCATCTTTGATTCCGTTTATTGCTACTGCCACCACATCCGCAAAAGCTTGGAACACCTTTGCCCTCACCTATGGCAAGCCCTCTCGTGGTCGCATAACCCAGTTAAAGACAGAACCGCACAATCCGGTCAAGGGTTCTCAGTCAATCACCGAATTCATGCAGTTAATCAAATCCAAAGCTGATGAACTGGCTCTCATGAACGCCCCTATGGATATTGAGGATCTCACCATCAAAGTTCTTCATGGTCTGGATGATGACTATAAAGAACTTGCACATGCCATTCAAGCCCGAGATACTGCGATCTCGTTTGAGGAGTTACATGATAAGATCCTCAATCAAGCTCATCATGCTGCTCGCCGGGATTCCCAGATAACCCTCATGATTACCGTCAATACGTCTATTCGATAGGCAGGCAACGATCGCCATCCGCCGTCTGCCGCGCACCACCAACCAGCCCGTCCACCTGGCCCCTGGCACTCACGGCCGCCGTACCCGTCTTCTCCGTTGACACCAGGCCAGCGTGTCCCACGCCTCTATCTTGGGCGCTGTCAGCTCGGCGGTCGCTAGGGGAATTCTACCAAACGCTGTCCG
The DNA here is from genome assembly GCF_033568475.1 of Henckelia pumila. Taxonomy (NCBI): domain Eukaryota; kingdom Viridiplantae; phylum Streptophyta; class Magnoliopsida; order Lamiales; family Gesneriaceae; genus Henckelia; species Henckelia pumila. The sequence continues at coordinate 116,441,824 of NC_133123.1, read as the reverse complement.
GACTTTCAGTATCTACCAGTTTATACTCATGCGGTCCCTTTTGGGCACCCTTGTTCCACCGCTGGTCCATCTGCCTCTCCAGCAGCTGCTTACTCTCTTGCGCCAGCTTCTCCATCTTACTGGATTCTTGAATCTGGTGCGACTCATCATGTTGCATCGAATCTTTCCCATCTCTCAATGCATGCCTCTTATGTTGGTTTAGATGGTATTATTTTTGGTGACGACACTGGTCTTCCGATCACTCACACATGTTGTCTCATACCACCCATTAATCCTTCTACTCTCCAATTGTATCATGCCTTGTGTGTGCCCTAAATTAATAAGAATCTTTTATCGGTTTCTCAACTCTGTAAATCTAATGATGTCCTGGTTGTTTTCTCTTTCTCTGCTTTTCAGGTGAAGGACCGTCGCACCAGGGCAATTCTCCATCAGGATCCACTTAAGGATGATGTCTACTCATGTCTGCGTCCACACCATCTTCACCAATGGCGCTTACTTACTCTGTCGTGTCCCTGCCCGTCTGGCATCACCGTCTAGGTCATCCTTTTGATCGAGTCCTTTGTCAGTTAGTCGTGTCTATGTCGTTGTCGTCCTTTAATTCTCCGTTGTGTCATTTTAATTATAACTCTTGCCAGTACAATAAAAGTCATAAATTACCTTTTCAGGATTCTTCACTTTCCTTGTAATTTCCTCTTGAACTTATTTTCTCTGACTGGACCTCCCCCGTTCTCTCCTGTGACGATTATAAATATTATGTTATATTTGTTGATCACTACATCAAATATATTTGGCTTTATTCTTTAAAACATAAGTCGTACGTTCTCATTGTTTTTTGCTGTTTTAAGTCACTTGTGGAAAAATGTTTTGGTCTTCCCATTCTCACTTTGTACACTGATAATGGTTGTGAATTTCTTGCTCTAAAAAATTTTCTTAGTCTGTATTGGATTTCTCATCTGACCACCCCTCCCCATACTCCTTAACATTATGGCTTCTCTGAACGCCGTCATCGTCATGTTGTCAAGTCTGGTCTGGCGCTTTTACATCATGCGTCTGTCCCCACCAAGTTCTGGTTATTTGCCTTTGCCACAACTGTTTATCTTATCAATAGACTTCCTAAACGTAATTTGTCCTACAAATCCTCATTCGAACGCCTGTTCGGTGTCCCCCCAATCTCTCTAAACTTTGTATATTTGGTTGTCTTTGCTATCCATGGCTTCGTCCATATTCCTCTCACAAGCTTACCCAACACTCCTCGCCTTGTGTCTTTCTTGGTTACTCCCTTACACAGAGTGCCTACCTGTGTTATGAGTCCTCATCTGGCAAAATATTCGTCTCGCATCATTTCGTCTTTGTTGAGTCTGAATTTCCCTTTTTCAGTGGTGGTTTTGGTGCTGGTTCCTCTCCAGGAGTGCTATCTGATGTGCAGATGGAGGATTCCCTGGCTGCTGATCCTTCAACCCTCTGTTCACATAAGCCATGCCTTTTGCCCAACACCTGCACCCCTGATCCACCAACCCCGAACCCGCCACCCGTTGAACCCGATCTACCACCTCCGCCTCACCGCACGGCCGAACCCCCCAATCCAATATCTGACTCCAATTCCAACACCCATCCTATGGTTACCCGCTCCAGAAATAATATCTTCAAACCCAACCCTCGCTTTGACCTCACCGCTGTCACTGACTTAACACCATCTGAACCAACCACACATACTTCTGCTATCAAAGACCCCCGCTGGCATGCAGCCATGTCTGAGGAGTTTGATGCTCTTCTTCGTAATCACACCTGAGATCTTGTTCCCTTTGACGTCTCTCAGAATGTGGTTGGATGCAAATGGGTATTTTGGATTAAACGAAAGCCAGATGGCTCAGTTGATCGCTATAAGTCCTGTCTTGTTGCGCAGGGCTTTCATCAGCGTCCGGGTCTTGATTACTTTGATACTTTTAGTTCTGTGGCAAAACTCAAAACTGTTCGCATTTTGTTATCTTTGGCAGTTTCCAATGGGTGGTCTATTAGACAAATGGATGTGAATAATGATGCAGGGTCAGTTAGATGATCGTGTTTATATGGCTCAACCGCCTGGTTTTGTTGATGATTCGCTTTTCTCCTATGTCTGCAAGATGAACAAGGCGATCTATGGTCTCAAACAGGCACCGCATGCTTGGTACACAGCGCTTCGCCAGTTTGTACTCAATGTTGGCTTCACTTGCTCTCTTGCTGACACATCTCTATTTATTTATCGTTCTGGCAACATTACTATGTATCTACTTGTATATGTTGATGATCTGATTCTCACAGGGAATGATTCTGGTGCTCTCCAGAGTTTCATAGATCGCTTAAGCAGTCATTTTTATGTCAAGGATCTGGGTTCCTTGTCTTATTTTCTAGGTGATGAGGTTGATTCTTATGCAGGGGGCCTTTGTCTATCGCAGAAAAAATATCTTCTTGATGTTCTCACCAGGACGAAAATGGCTGACTCCAAGCCTGTTCAATCTCCTCTCTCCACATCTTCGGCGCTGCGTCTGCTGGATGGCTCACCTCCTGCCGATGCCACCCTGTATCGCCAAACAATGGGGAGTCAACAGTACTTATCGTTTACTCGGCCTAATATTGTCTTTGCTGTTAACAAGGTGTCTCAGTTCATGCACTCTCCTTATTCTCTCCATTGGGGAGCTGTCTTCTTTGGCGGCACAGTTCTCTATCCCCGCATGCCTATTGTGATGCGGATTGGGCCGGTGATCTTAAAGATCGCACTTCCACTGGTGCCTATATTGTGTTCTTGGGTCCCAATCCTATCTCGTGGAGATCCAAAAAGCAGGGCTGTTTTGCTCGCTCTTCTACTGATGCAGAATATCGTGTCATTGCCTCTATGGCTGCTGAACTGCAATGGGTTCGATCCCTACTTATTGAACTTGGAGTTGCTGTTGGATCTTCCCCAGTCTCTATCTAATGTGACAATATTGGGCCACATATCTTTGTGCTAATCCTGTTTTTCATTCTCGCATGAAACATATTGCCCTGGATTATCATTTTATTCGTGAGCTGGTTTAGAGTCACCAAATTCGAGTATCTCATGTTTCGTCTTCCGACCTGCAGCTGGATGATGCTTTGACAATGCCACTCCCTATTTCTCGTTTGCGTCTACTTTGTTCCAAGATTGGTATCTTTACGAGTGCACCATCTTGAGAGGGCCTATTGGAATATATTTTATATCTTGAAATATATTCTATATTATCTTTTGTATATTATATTTCCTTTTATTCTTCTTAGGTTTTTAGATCTATATAAACTCTTCTTGTATTCATTATTGAGAATATATCAAATAATATTATTCCATCAGTTTCTACAGTAATCACCATATGATTTGCTGACATGTATCATGAATGACATTTGGAGTCGAGAAAGTTCCTAAGGAAAAAGACATGCTTTATCAATAATTTTGAAATTTGGAATCTCAGTATATAAATATTTTTTGGTTGTGTCCGTTGCACTGTTGCTCAATGTCAATAAGTTTAGAGGTTTTGAGTGATTCTTGAAAGAAAAAGCACTCGACTCCATGGCTATAGTATTATTCTCACCATTTTCTATCTTGCTTTTTGCAAGAATTTGATTAGCTTTTTTAGTTGCAATCCTAGTGGGTGCTTCACTATCTGTATTTTTCCTCATGTTAGTGCTTAGTTTAGCTAGCACCCGTAATCACCATTCAATGTTTCTGACATGTATGATGAATGAAATTTCTCTCTATGCTTACTTGGAGTGTAAATATCAGTGAGTAATTAAGAAGTTTCGCCATAGAAATTGAAATTGCAATCTTGTCTACTGTTTCTCATTGATGTGAAGAGTAATGTAATTTCGTTATTTTCTTTTCCAAACAGAGTGATAAAGAGCCGGTGAAGAACTGAAGCTTCCGCACTTTGTAGTATTTTATTCTCCTTGAAGTAGATTTGTAGATATCGTACTCGCTCTCTCCTTGTTTAATTGCTCAACGTAGTAATCTTGCTTAGATCACACTTCAAATTATGGTACGTAAAATATACACATATGAAGTACTTACTCTATTGCTTATTTACTATTGTAGGACTTCGTGGCCGATCAGATTGTTCCTTTGATGGATATACGATCTTGGTTAAGTTGTAATTATTCCTTTGATGTTGGATTTTAAGATTATTAAATGGTTTCTTTGATGTTAGTGTTGCATTTTGCTTAAAATAGGTTTCCAGGATCACCATTGCAGTGTTCGACCTCGACCTCGCCTTCGAATTCGGCTGCCCCTATTTAAAATAGGATTTCAACTGTTATTTTTATCCATTTTAAGTTATAATGAACTTTTTCCCTTTGCCAATTCGAAACTCATGTGTTTGCTGCTACTGAGCAATTTTCTTGGAAAGACTGGTCAAATATATTTGTACCTAACTAGTCTCCTTTGTATAGGCCCGAGCACTCCCAAAATGAGTCTTAAAACCTGATGGTGTTGGGTTCCTATGTTTTGATTTTATGTATTTCATCCAGAATTGTTTCTAAAGTTGGGACCTCTCATATTGGAATATAACAATTATTTACATTACTTAAAGTAAGGAATTAGAGTAAATGGATAGATTTAGAGTAAGGAATTAATTAAATGGATAGATTTAAGGAAATGGTCGAGAATCTTGGAAGCCACCAAGACACTGGTAAGCAGCAGCTGATGAACATTGAGTATCACTAGATGTGAGTTCGGATACTAGTGCAGAACCAAGTCGATATACACGAACCCAACCACGAAATTAAACAAGAAAGGCTACAGCTCGTGTACTTGTATATTCTCTATATATATTTTTCAAGGCTGACTACTCTAGGCTCTCATTGCCTTTCCATTTTTTTTTATGGGCACAAAACTAGCAAAGTATTGGTTGTGCAGGAGTTATGTTTATTAGCAGAAATTTCTCATTGGGCATATGTGCAAACAAAATAAATTCTCAAAATGAATTTAATCCACACATTAGAGATGTCAAAAATGCATTAAATGATGCTATTCTTTCATTTTCAAAAAAAAAATAAAATGCATTAAATGAAAATTCAAAAATATAATGTTTCAAAACAACACAAACATTAATATCATATAACAACATTAACCAATAAATCAAATGAGTAGTAGCAATAACAAGTTCATGAATCTTCCTCACTGTTAGAAATGAGACTTGGACCTAACTCACCTCAAAAGCTAGCTCAAGAGGTGAGAGTTGTCCTTGTAGAGATTAAGGGCTCCCAGGAATTGTATCCTACCGATGTGGGACAATATTCTAACACACTCCCCACACGCCCAGGAATGAATATCTGGAGCGTGGAGATATTAACGGGTGGCCTAATTATAGGCAGCCCAATTATGGGCGGTCCAACACACACGGAGGGTCTGGGCTCTGATACCATATTAGAAATGAGACTTGGACCTAACTCACCTCAAAAGCTAGCTCAAGAGGTGAGGATTGCCCTTGTCTATATTAAGGGCTCCCAGTACTATATCCTACCAATGTGGGACAATATTTCAACACACCCCCAGGAATGAACATCTGAAGCGTGGAGATATTAACGGGTGATTTAAACGCCCAGGAATGAACATCTGGAGCTTGAAGATTGGCCTAATTATAGGCAGCCCAATTATGGGCGGTCCAACACACACGGAGGGTCTGGGCTCTGATACCATGTTAGAAATGAGACTTGGACCTAACTCACCTCAAAAGCTAGCTCAAGAGGTGAGGGTTGTCCTTGTAGAGATTAAGGGCTCTAATATTGTCCCACATTGGTAGGATATAGTACTGGGAGCCCTTAATATAGACAAGGGCAATCCTCACCTCTTGAGCTAGCTTTTGAGGTGAGTTAGGTCCAAGTTTCATTTCTAACATGGTATCAGAGCTCAGGCCCTCCGTGTGTGTTGGACCGCCCATAATTGGGCTGCCTATAATTAGGCCACCCGTTAATATCTCCACGCTCCAGATGTTCATTCCTGGGCTTGTGGGAGGTGTGTTGAAATATTGTCCCACATTGGTAGGATATAGTACTGGGAGCCCTTAATATAGACAAGGGCAATCCTCACCTCTTGAGCTAGCTTTTGAGGTGAGTTAAGTCCAAGTTTCATTTCTAACACTCACAATTAGTGCAAGGATTCCAATTACATTGTTTCCATGTTTTCATATATCTTCTCAACCCTTGCTGCTTGATCGCGATTCTCACGTGTTAACTCCATTTGAGCATCCAGTAGCTTAGCTATTTTTTTCGGATTTTTCAGCTGTTTCACTTGAACTTGAACTGGAAGTCGAAGTCGAAGAATTGTTGCCACTGAAAGCAAATGAAGCAGCTGCGGGCTGTTTCGACTGTTTTTTCAAAACTTCATCATAAGATTTATCTGCCTCATTCTTGCTCCAATATGATTTGTGTGAAGCGCCACTAAACTTATTCACTTCATTATGTGCTTCTTCTCAACTATCGTAAATATCAGGTTTACGTTCAACAAACATGACATATGTCTTCCCCTAAATTAGAAATAAATTTAAAAGAACATTATTTACAATGACCAAAATTATAAATTACGTTTAAAGATTAAAATTTTCAAATGGCTCACCATTTAGAATGAGTGACCTTAACAAGTCCAACTATGTCAGAATAATATAATCAATAATCAACTGTTAGAATTTTCAAATACAAATACAATACTATAATACTACAACGGAGCAATAGTCCGATCAAACATATTTCATAATATTATGCAAATTTAGTAAAATTCGCACACGGAAAAAAAAGCAACTGTTTAACATCAATCGAGCAAAGCCTAGGAATCAATCAAATTTATACATAGCAATACAAATCTGAATCAAACACACAACGTTATGTGAAAAATTAAAAATATGAAATCAAAATTAATTAACAAAAAAATGAAAGCAGCATATTCCTCAAGAAAAAAACAAAAGCAACATATTTCCCACGAAAAGAAATAAAAAAACGGAAGCAAATTGAATTTAAAACCACCATAGATAATAGCAAATAAAAATATAAAATTAAATTAATATATATGCAAAACCAGCAAGAAGAAAGTAACAAATTTCATGAAAAAATAAAACACATAAAGAGAGAAAACTTATAGTATTATGGGAGAAGGGAGAGAAATCGATCGGGGCTTAGGGTTTGTAAGGATTGGGAAGGAATGGATCAGTAAAAAAATGAAAGAGACCGGCGAAACAAGTTATAGCCATCCATTCCGCCTATTGTAACGTCTAAATAGACAGAAGGACCGTATTCGAAAAACGTTCAAAAGTTGGAAGAGATCAATTGAAAAACAAGAGACGAAATTAGAATCAAGTCAAAAAACGAGAGACTAAATTGGAAATTATCCCATTTTATAATATATATATTAGTTATACCATTAACATCATTCTTACAGATTATACAATAATATTATATATTTTATGTTTGAAAAAATTTATTATATTGATAAAATATATTTTTTCATTTAATATTTATTTTGTAAAATTTTGATTTTTTTAAATTAATTATTTTTTTCTAGGAAATATAATTTTCTACCATATAATTTAAAATTTAAATTATATATAAGTTTTGTTATTATATATTTAAATTAAAATATTATTATTATTATTATTATTATTTTTATTGTTGTTGTTGTTGTTATTGTTGTTGTTGCGGTTGTTGTTTGAATTTTTATTTAATTATTTTGTTAAAAAATTAAAAATTAAAAATCAAAAATTAAATCAAATTGATTGAGATTGATTGAGTTAAGCAGGTTATATGGGTTGATTCGGATTCGGATCGGGTCGGTCAACAATTTTTAAAATGGTACATTACGTCCACCCGACCCGAACCCACAGAATTAACATCCCCAAAAAATATTCTTTCAATAAGCAACATCACGATATTTGGAAAATTGGAACCGTTTTCTTCCCATTGCAAACTATCCTTTTTTTCATAGAAAAAGTTAAAAAAGGTTTCGAAAGTGGGTCGATGTCCACCCGAGCCTTTCGGTTCACTTCGCTTGCAGACAAGCTAATGAGATTGTCCATGTGTTAGCTTGACACTTTCGTTTTTATGCTAGTGTTTTTGTTTGATTGGATGCACCAACGTGTATTGGTGAACTCTTTTATTTTGTATTCTACTGTTTCTAATTCTCAATGAATGATAGTTTTTGAATTTTTTTTTTTTTAAAAAGAAACGAAAACATAAAATTTTTTATTTTTCAAAAAATTCCTTCCACTAAAAAAGGCACATTTAAACCAAAAGATCATATTTTCAAACACAAAGCAACAAGAAAAAATGTATGACATTAATTTGAATGCCTGTCATGTTCCAATTATTATTTTGAATCGAGTTTCAATGTGAAATTTCACATTTAAATGGTCATCATTATTCTTTTGACTTACACAATATGAATTCTTAGTTGAAATTATTTGAATGGTCATCACTATTCTTTTGACTTACAAAGCATGAATTCTTAGTTGAAATTATAGTTGAAATTATTCGCATTTCACATGGAGGGTCGTAAATTTGAAATTTACTTGAATTATGTTTATTCAAATAATAAAATATTTAGAAATTTATGGATTTGAAAGTTTTTTATCTCAAATTCATCCATCCGGACCATCATAAACTAAGATTTTTTACGCATAGTTCTACAATTCAAACATAATATTTCTCGAATGTTAATTCAAGCATCAAAATGACTACACCTTGGAAAGAAATTTTCTCACACTTTTCCTTTCTTACACAGATACACGAGATTTTCAGAAGATCATTGTTTTTAATTCTATGGAACATATTTCACCCACCTAACTTTATAGAAACCAAAACGATGTTGACACTGCAAGGATATATCTCCTATGGGACTATAAAACCACAATTCAAATACAAAAAAAAAAAATCCCAAATATTACATATTTATTTATGACGTCATCTCACCATTACCTTTCCTTGGCTTCAGAAACAGAGGCCAGCTTCTGCAGATTCAACTTCACCACCGTATCGGCGAAGAGACGGGTGTCCTCCTCCGTGTTCCCCTCCGGCACATCCACCACGTACGATTCCAAAACAACGGTCCAGATCTTCCCATCACGCTCCATCCCATGAACGGATGTCACCGACCGGTAATTCCTCAGCCTGTGATCCCCGCCCACGATGCTAAACCCCGTCACGCGCCGCCCTTCGTCCAGCAAATCCAGCCTCTCCGTGCTCGTGGCCGCGGGCAATCCCGATATCACGCTCACTTCCCGCAGGTCTCCCACAGCCATCGCGAACCCCTCCCTCACCGTGCAGCTTTTGATGAAGTGCTTGTAAGTTTGAGGCTTGTCGAAGCGCCGGGCGACGGACCAGACGGTTTCCGGCGGCGCGTGGACGCGCTGGGCGAGCAGGGAGAAGCACTGGAACGAGTTGACTCGGTAGTTGTGTAACTCGTCGATGGCGGGCTTCAGATCTTGGAACTCTTGTTGGGTCAGCCCCGGCGGAAGCGTCCACGGCTCCTCCGCGCCGGAGGCTGAAGATGATTCTTGTTGGTGATTCTCCATTATCGAGCTTTCCACTGATCGAACTTCGGAGAAAGATCGAAAGAAAAAGGGAAAATGGAAACGATTGCGGGAATCTGGGATGCTTTCGGTTTTAGCTTCCTTGTCTTCGTGGCCTCCGCCTATTGGGCTGATGTTTTAACATTTTTCAAAAACAAAATACCAAAAGAAACCCTCGGAAATTATTGTTGTTTTTTCAACCCGTCTAGTCTATCGAACCCATGTATCGCGTGTACCGTATGTAAACATACACGCATCGCGTGTAAAGAATACGTGTATTGCGTGTAACGCGAACATATGCATCGTGTGTAACACTCAGTAATAGAGTGTATGCAACGCGTATAACGTAATTCATGAGTACTGTTATCTGTTTGTTGTGTGTATATATAACACATCGTAGTTATAAAGACATCTCGTTCGGTTATAATATGATGCAAAATTAGTTAGTTATGAGATTGGTGAAACATTGCATTTTAGTCATGCATATTTGCTTTTTTCGATTTTTTTTCTATGTTATCGAATTTCAGTCTTAACTTATATCTTTCGATTTTAATAATTTTTCATCGAAATTATTGATGTGAAATTACACATGTCAACGTATCATTAGTGTCAAACAGTGTCATGTCGAAAAAAATTACTAGAATTGCCCAAAAAACAAAGATAGCAAACTTAGACGAGTCCAAGTATGACACCTACCGAAATTGAAGTTTAAATACTAACTAGCAAAAGATGCATACGCTATGCGTGTGTGGTCAATATGACATAAACCAAATTGATTGCAGTTTTTTTCAACATAGGGGAAGTGAGTGCGGTTATTAATAATGTGATAGAATGCAGTTATCAAAATGCAAGGTAGTTTTTTTTCGTTTTTGTTTTTCACTTATTTTTACCCTCTTTTTTCCAATGTAAATATATAAAATTTTAAATAACTACCAAGAGTTAAATGATAAATATACTTTGTTGTTATCAAAACGTACCAAAATGGTTTTTAAGGTGGCTCAAGTTTTATAAGATAGTAAATATTATGAATTATTTCTTTCTAATTTAGGCTAATTAAATTCAAGTGAGGTGAGATTACTTTAAATTATTGGATTGTATAAATAAACGATACCGTGAAAATTAAGGATATTAGTGTAATTTTTTCAATTGGAAACATAATTAGTTAAAAATGATTATTTATCACACCATTTATTTGTGATAAATTATCAGGTTTAAAGTTTAAATTAGGTAAATATGGATGAGCTTTATGAGTTAATACGGGCCCTCAAAAATTAAGTGTACATGTGATTGCACTTATCATAGCAAGTAAACACAGCTAAAGTAATTAAATAGGATTTAGAATAAATGATTGATAAATAATCATATGTTTGCTTTGATTGATTATGATTAGGAATGATATTAAAATTAAATTATGATTCTAAATTTATCCCTTTGATAATTATAGTTGAAAAATATTATTTTTACTTTTTTATATTATATATATTTAATTTTTTTCAAATAATTTATGATTAAAATATTTGATAATGTTCTTTAATTTTTTCTAAATACTAACGATTTTAATTCAAAATAAATACATATATAATTTTTTTAAAGTGCTTAATGTTTTTTATTATATAATATACATTATCGCAAATATAAGATCATACATTTTTAGTTAGTAATTATAATTATTTAAAATTTTTATATTTAATTGTGTTATTGTTTTATTTTCTTCTAATTTTTGTAAAAAATTTCATGTGAATATTTCTTTTCATACTTCAACAATTATAAATGTAAATATTTTAATGTGGCTAAATGTTAATGTAAATTATAAATAGGCTTTTATAAATGATAGGTGAAAAAGGATAATTATGGTAGCTTAAGTTAAATTAGATGGATGGATAAACAATCACACCAATTAAAAAAGATTAAAAATCATTCCCTAATAATATTTATAACGGGTTCATGTATTTATTATGATTGGTAAAATATCTAGTAAACACTTGATAGAGTATGCTAATTAATCAATCCAACTCTAATCAAGCTAATTAAACGCAGCCCTGTGTTTACTTAGTAGGATTAATTATATATAGATAAATAATACTAAGACTATTAAACTAATTTTATAGGATGTTGAATAATGATGGATAAGAAATCGCATGTTTACTTTGATAGATCAATTTTGTGATTGATATAGTGATTAAGTGACGAGTTACAATTTTGTCATTTGCTTATAATATATAATCTTATTTTTAGTTTTTATTTGTAAAATTGATATTGTGAATTTTATTGAAAAATTTAAATTATTATTAATCCACGTGTAAATTATTTTAATTGATCAAAATTATTGAGTATAAATATTATTTATTTTTTAAAACAAAAATTAATAAATTGAGTTATAAAAAAAATTTCCATGAATAAGGATAAAATCCAAAGAAATTTATTAATCATATCTTAACTTATTAGAATTTTTATTCATGTTTTATAATTTTTAAATGGATCTTTCATATATTAAAATCAAATGAATGTATTAATATATCTTAAAGTATTTGAAATTTATATTAATGTTATATAATATTTTTAAATGGGGTTTTCATATATTATTTTTTTGGGAAGTAAGGATATTTGTGTATTTTTTTCAATTGGAAACATAATTAGTTGAAAATGATTATTTTATCACACCATTTATTTGTGATAAATCATCAAGGCTTAAAATTTAAATTAGGTAAATATGAATAAACTTTATGAGTTAGTACGGGCCCTCAAAAAGTAAGTAAACATGGGATTGATAATATTATTAATATAATCATATTTTTATCATAGCAAGTAAACGCAGTCTTAGGATATTTCAACAATTTTTAAAAATTCTACGCGGACAATCTTGCTGAGGTTAGCTATCAAGACTAGTTTCTTTAACCCCAAAAACAGTTTGGACTACAAAAGTAATGCGGATAAACAGTCTAAATACTTTTGTGATTTCTTTATATTTAATAGGCACGAATAATAAAATATATATGAGCATTTGAAGTAAATAAGACATATGGAAGCTCGAAGCTAACTGCTTCTACGTTTTTCCTTCTTCCACGAAGGAATGAATTTATTAGAAGACTTTGGTTTATACACTCATTTGTATACAACCCACTTCAATCGTAGAATTTATCCCTTGCATAGATCAAATTTCCTAGTTCTCCTCAAATTAATACAACACGTCTTAACACACCAAAAACAACAAGTGAAGTAAATAGCAGTTTAAATGAATCCTAAGATTCAAACAGATGAGCAACTTTTATTCAACAATCTGAGGTAAGTAGTAGAGAGTTGACTCTATGCACCCTTTTTTATCCTTAGAAGATCTAATATATGTCTTGTATGAGTGGGCTAAGTGAGCAGATAATATTTTTCTTGCAAAGTGCTCAGAGAATGCTTTTGATAGCTTGTAAGTTGTTGTGCGGGAAAATATCTTTCTTTCTTTGTAAGCATCCTCTATATATAGGAATGTTTGAGCAACTTTCTACTGGTAGTCTTTCATAAGTTCTTGTTGTAAACGTCTTTTATTCTTCTGTCTATCTTCATAAATGTTTTTCTAAATCGTCTTTTAGTATGCTGCATATCTTCATAAATATTTGCCGGATATTTTCAATTTCAGCGGCACTTTCTTCGAAGTAAATCTCAGCCGTTTTGAGCAGTTGACTTTTTGAGGCTTTTAATGCAGTTGACAGTCTGATTATTTTCCTTTTCTTGACTTGAACTAGTCCGTGATTTTCTTAGAGCAGTTTGAATAAATAGTCATAGAGAGCAGTCTAAAAATTATGTAGAGTAGTCGAAGAACTTTAAGCAATCTCAGAAGTTTTTTGAATCTTTTGAGCAATCAGATATCTTCAAGCAGTCCCAATAAATTTTTTGAGCAGTCGAATGTCCTCAGGAAGTCCCGATAAATCTTTTGTGCAGTCGAGTGTCTTCAACTTGTTTTACAATGTATAGTAGTTTGGTTTGTGATCACCAAAGCTAAGGGTCCAACATAGTTCGAAACACTAAGCAAAAACCCAAGTGATATGGTGATAGCCATATATCCCATATAGAAATTAATGCACAGAAATTTAATTTAACTTTAATATTTAAACCAACTTCCAAACTAGAACAATTTAGAAACAACATGGCTCTAGGTCTCAAACGCGGGGATCATGAAATTTCCCAGTTTGGTTGTAGTGACCCAAGTTTTGTTTTAATATTAAAATATGATTAAGGATCCTTAATTAATAAAATCAAGGTAGTTAAGTTATTACACAGTTTGAAACCAAATAATTGTAGTTTGGACCTTTCGATGTGATCAGAACCACAAAAGTGAGTTCAGAAGCATCGGACTAGATCGAACGATTCGAACTCGAGATCGGATATTCCGAATTCTACCTTGCCAGTTAGTTTGGCGTCAAAAGTATAGTGAACATATATTAGTTCGGATGATACAAACTAGAAATCACATCATACAAACGTAGGTGTCCACTAAGGTGTCAAGATGCTGGTGACACATCCGTGGATGTGTAGTTGGGATGATCTTAAATGGCATTGACCATCCGAACTCTTCCTATAAATAAGCCATGCGGATTTCATTTTTAAGTGAAAATTGGTTTGGTTTTCTCTTGACTTCATTCAATATATTGAGTGTTTTCAGTCATATAACCGAGGGTCGTGCAGTAGCTAAGCACTTCCAAGGTACTAGCGAAAATGTGCCTGAGTTTTGAGGCTCTCGACATCAAAAGACTAATAGTGGATGAAGGTATAGTCTTGAACCCTAAGTAGTTTTTGGGAGTAGTCATTAATCTAGTTAAGACTTTTAGACTAGTAATAGTGATATGATGTTCATTTGATCTGTAGGCTTGGATTGTAGACCCTGTTTACTCGACCTGTCTAGTAGAGGTACATAAGTATTGACTGAGATCTCCAGCGAGTATGTATTTTTTTATGTTGCATTGCATGTGCCATGATATACATGTTTTATTATTTTATAGATATGATGCATGTGCACGTCATGTTGAGCCTGTATCTCCGTCTAGATAGTCATTCTAGTAGGGTCTCTTAGCCTTATACTTTATATATATATATATATATGATCTGACACTGGGAGCCACCGTGATGAAGGGGGCCAATGCTACGGTGATCTAGTCAAGTGTGTGAGCTAGCTAGCGGATATGACCTTAGACAACACTACTCACTCATGGCACTTAGTCTAAGCAGAATTGATCTATTTAACCCAGTATTTTCAATCACATCATTTGCATGCGCATATCAATTTCTATACTCATACTTTATGAACTAGGCGTTATTTGCTCGTGTATTTGGTTTTATGTTGGACACCCCATTCGATAGGGAATGTCTTAGGTTGGACGAAACAGGGTTAGAGGTAGAACCAATGATCGTTTGTGTAGGTTCCTCTTGTTATTCTTTTTTTTTTCTTTTCTGAGAGCCTTCATATACTGCTCGATCGGGTTATATAACTGATATTTGGTTTCAATTGTTGTCGGTTGTATTTTAATGGTTTGATTCTCATTTTATCCAGTTATCATTTTCCATAATTATTTCTGATTAATTTTATCTGTTTAAGCTAATTGCATACGCGATTTCTAGATAGTAGGTTATCTTATTCGGGTCGCTAAATTTATGGTATCAGAGTATGCACAAGATTTTGGGACATAGATAACGCGTTCTGAAAATATTGTTTCTTACTCTTTTTAGTTGGCTAGACACGGTGATGAGAGTAGCCATGACAGTGTCGGACATTGGGCTAATGATGCTCTGGGACATCCCCGAGGACACCATCATCATCGTGAAGGGGTTCGTAGTCTTTATGAGATTCATCGATTCCTCTAGATGGGACCTAAGACATTGGTGGGAGGCAAGACTCTAGATGTACCGGAGGATTGGCTTGAGCATGTGGAAAGTTGTTTTGTAGTGACCCGCACCGTGATCACTACTAATCAGAAGCTTAAGCATGCATTTAACTTAATTAATAAATAATCAGAAATAACAGCGGAAAATCATAAATAAATCCTCAAATAATGATACAACCAACTCGAATAAATACCAGTTAAAATCTTAATCTAAAACTCTTCTGAAAACTCCTGTTACCAAGCCCTGTTCACCGACCAACTACATCTCTCGCTCCTGATCCACCTGCAAACCTGCCCCGCCGAATGGGGTGTCCGAGATAAAAGCAGGGACGTGAGCGCTAACGCCCAGTATGTAAAGTATTGAATATACAAGTCTATATGATACATGAAACAAGAACTATGAATGCTCTGGGTAAACTGGGATCAATTCTGTAAAATCATGCTCAGTACACAGGCGCCTCCAATATGTGCACGCTGCTCCGAAGATCCAGTGGGTGCCACACATACTGAACCCGATCTTGGACTATCACCGTCCTGGGTAAAACCGCACACGCTGCCCCGTTGGTCCAGTGGGTGTCACACGGTACCCGATCGTATAATAACAATAACCTTAGGGCTGAGCGACCCTAGAACAACTGGCTATCTCAAAAGGATAACAGGCTCAACATGGTATGGAAATGCCGCATACAAATCATGAACAGTAAATCATGCATGTCATGACAAATAATAATGCAACACATAATTATTCAACACATAAACATGTATATTCAGCTGGCTATCTCAGTCTGTACTTACGTACCTTAGTTCTACTAGGCAAGCTACACCAACTCTAAAGTCCAAGCCTATAATCCACACTACAATTCAAAGTACTCATGCATTATCAATTTATTCTAAAAGCCTTAACTAGACTATAACATACTCCCTATTTACTATAAGGAGCCAGAGCTATACCTGCGTCCGTCGTCAGCCCGCTGATGACAACTGCCCTAGAACTTGGGCACCGCTCCGCCGCAACTCCGGAGCACTGGCCAACCTCCGGACCAAGGCTAGGACGGCTGGAAACACCCCTAAACCCCTAAAACCAAGCTGGAACCGAGAGAGAGAGAGTGAAATTGTGTGAGAAATGAGGCCCTCGGATGGCCTATTTATAGGCAGAGTTTTGACGGTCCGAACTGGGTTCGAACGGCCCGAACTGCCACTTGTCCGAGCCATTTTAACACCTGGGCTCTGCTGAGTTCGGAGGGCCCAAAGTGGTTCGGAGGGCCCGAACTGGTCCGTATGCTCCGAACTGTTTTGGTCCTTCTGAACTCATTTTTGGACCCCCGGGACCTACCTTACCATTTTTTGACGTTTTGGATATGATTTTCCACTTATTTTAACCAAATAAGGACTCCTTAAACATGTTTTGACACTTTTAAAATTTTATGCCATTTTCTAACATGTTTAAAATCACTTAATCTTGTAAAATGGAACCGGGCTTCTACATGTTTCATGTTATCTAGTGTACTAAGGAGCATAAGATGGAGGCTGTCAGTTTTCTGCTACAGGGACAATCTCGAAAATGGTGGAGATCCGCGTGCGCACATTTGATCCACGAGCAGAGACAAGTACTTTGGGCTGATTTCTGTAAATATTTTTTTTCAATCTTCATTTCCCTCTAGCTCTCCATCAAGCTAAGTTGATTGAGTTGTTGAGTATGAAACAAGGCAATTTTTCCGATCGATTAGAATTAGCAAAGATTTATTAACATGTTATCGTTCTATCCACATAACAATGAGAGTTTTGCTGCCAAGTATGATCATTTCCTGCAAGATCTGAATCAGATGATATTTTATTGGCTTATCGTCTATGATGATCTGACTTCCTATGAGGGCTTGGTTAACCGTTGTCTTCAGGAAGACACAAGTGTGAATCATGCCAAAGCATTGCAGTATCCTCAACCTGCAAGTTCTCTTGGTCCAAGTTCTCATTCGTTCAATAAGAAGGTCACGTCGTCTTCTTCTTCTGGTTTCGATGGAGTGTTCCATTTTGGCTGTAGTAGCCCGATTCCATTTTATAAGATTAAGTGACTTAAACATGATTAAGGAATTGACTAAGGGACTAAATTGAAAAATGTACTCAGACAGGATCAGAGTGTCCGATCTAGAGATCGGACCGTCCGATGCGGTGTCGAATTGAAGCTGACACGTAGAGGAGATCGGAGCGTCCGATAATGGGATCAGAGCGTCAGATCAGTTGTCGAGATAGGTGTTGATAGGATTGCGACATGTGGCGGTGCATGCAGATCGGAGCGTCCGATCTGTGTCTATAAATAGGGGCAGATTTGGCTCATTTTCAACGTTCGAAATCCTCTCATCTTTGATAATGACTCTATTTTAAGGGTTTCGGGACTCTTTATTTATCAGGTCACCGTTATGGTTGGACACTAGTACTAGTATCAGGTCATCATTATCCACTGGGTATAAGAGCCACATCCTGATACGACGGCGCAGCGTGCTATATACCCTGGGCTCGGCTTGTGAGCTTGTTTCTTTACATTAAAAAAAAGTAGCTGTACAGAAGCGGTTTTTTTTTTTACTTTTAAGAATGGTTTTCAACCACTCTTACGTTTTTACCATCGGTTACAAAACTGTTCCTCCTGTTGGCGTCCCTATAGCTTATAGAAGCGGTTTTCTTCACCGTTGGTAAAAGTTGGAAAACCGCCCCTGTTGTGCATTATAGGAACGGGTGGAAACCGCGTCTATACATCGTGAATATAGGATAAATTTCATATCGATTCTAAAGTTTAGAATTTAGGAATGGTTTATAGGTGCTCTTGAAGCTATAGTATGCATGAATGCTTTTAAAATGCTCTTGATATTGTGGGATATAGAAGCGACACTAATCGGCTCTAAAGCCACACTTTTAGATTTAGTCTGAAACCACTCTTGAAGATTTAAGATTGGAGCGGTTTAAAATTGCTCTTCAAATGTGCATTAAGAACAATTTCAAACCGTTCATATAACAATTTATAAGCGTTCTTGGAGCCATGGATTTGGGCCGAAATATGTTCCTAAAAAATGCATATTATAGAATCGATTTCAAAACTCCATGGAACAACTTTTATTAAATAAATTTGCATTAATTTTAATTTGGCTTTCTATTAATTATTTCCATAAATTAATATAATATAAATCACAATACAATTCATCGTTCAATAACAAAAAATTAAATAAATACTAAACAACAAAAATCTGTACATTTAAAATATCAACAACAAAGCAATGTAACATTAGCAAACAAATTTTGTAGATAAAACAAATACTATTAAAACTACGAAAATAAGTTAAATGAAACTTCAATTTAAAATTCTATCTAGAATTAGGATCTGGTTCCACGGGTGGAGGATATCTGCTATTGTTCTGTGTATTTGGTGAAGTACATATCGTCTCAGACATCGAATTTGATGAATGTTCAGGTTCAAACACCTACATGAAAAAAAATTCATAAAAATAAAAATAAATTAATATTGTACAATGTTTAATATTTTTTTTAAATGTAGATAATATATAATCGAATAACTTTCTTGTATGTGTTCCAGTATGCTATCTGGAAGGCAAAATCTTACACAATCATATTAAGCAACGCAAAATATTGATGTGTTTTGAAATAAGATATTTATATTAAAATCATTTTTCTTCAAAAATTTGCACCTTTTAGATGTGGTTATGTTTTTAAATAGCGGTAGATTATCATCAGCAACATCTACAAAAAATTTCAAAATAAACTTAGTGCTTGTAACATCCAAAAAAAATATCAGCAATAAGATAAATATTAACAACTCTAGCAAAACAAGATGACCAAGACATCCCAACCATCACTTTCATCAAAATATTTTCAAATTCAATAAATGAAATAAAATCACCAAATTTCTAAATATCATATGCACTGAATAAAATATTGGACTAAAATATTACATCCAGAATTCGGAATATTACAGAGAAGGGCTGGGAAGCGACGACACAAAAAGAGGAGGAATAATATTAACGTTTTCGGAGAAGGAATGGGAAATTTCTAGTGAAGGAAGAGAGTGCATGGATGGAATGTAAATCAACGCACAAATTATAAATGTGAGAAAGTAGAAATGAGATGCGCGAGCGGGAATTCGAAATTTTAGAAATGTGATCGCATTTGGGAAATTTAGGAATGAGTGGCGCTCGGATGAAAATCATGAATGGTTTATGGTTAATTTTTATTTAATTAATTAATATAAAGAATGATAATGCTATTTTAAAAAACATTGACAACATAAGTAGTAAAATAATTGTTTTGAAAGCTCGAAATTTTGAAATTTACAATTAAATAAATTATATCTAGTAACAAAAATAAAAATAAAAATATTTTAGTTGTGTTCAGCTATGAATTTGAGTAGAATAGCATACGCTCGGTCCTAAACTTATCTTTGGTAAAGTGACAAGTGCTAAATCCTACAATTAGTATCAGTGTCAATGTCATGAGTTCGATTCTCACTGATTGCTAGGAGTACAATTATTGAGAGAGAAATTGAGTGCAATAATTGTCTCTACTTGGTTTATATATATATATATATATATATATATATATATATATATATATATACAATTGAAACGTGACAATTGAGTTGATGTGCGGTTTTAAAGATTTGAGTTGCATCATTACCACAAGTTATAAATTTTGTTAAATCGGAAAAAACTCGATCCTACACAAAGAATATTACTAAAAACTATATATACTAAAAAAGTAAAATAGATTATAAATAATTAATTATATTAAATAATTCTAAGACTACTTATTGAATTTTATTCCTTTAAAACAAGATGAATTTTAAAAATAACTGGCCAATAGCTTTACCGTCCACACAAAAATTAATTACTTTGATAGTATCTTCCTTTATTAATAGTGATAGACATAAAGATATTACAGATGATGAAACCATTTGTAAAACAATATACTTTATTTATAGAAACAATATATAGTAGTAGTTACACAAAACCAATAGGAGCGATTTTATAAAATGTCCCTAAATGGAGAAAAACTATAAGAAATTTATAGAAGCGACACGAATATAATTAAAACTATTTAATAAGAGCGGTTATCCAACCACTCATAGGTAGGGATGTGCATTTTGATCGAACCGAACCAAACCTAAAATTCAGAAAAATGGTTTTCGGTTCGGTTCAGTTAACCAGGAGAAAAAACGAATCGAACCGAAAAACCAAAAATTCAAAAATCGAATCGAATTTTCAGTTCGATTTTTGGTTCAAACCAAATTTTTGGTTCGGTTTCATTTCAGTTCGGTTCGGACGGTTAACCGATCCGTGAACACCCCTATTCATAGGCGTTAAAAAAATATGAGCGGTTTATAGCAGCAATTTGTAAAAGCCGTCACTAAAATAATGTAATAATAGCGGTTTTAAGATCAATCTTAAAAGGTAAAAAAAATAGAAGCATTTTATAGCAACGGTTAACAAAAACTGTTGTTGTTTTTATTTAATAGGCGTGGTTTTTAGAGCAATCTTAAAAGTTGAAGCAATAAAAGCGGTTATTATAAAGCGATGCAAAAAATACTCAATAGGAGTGGTGATAAAACCGCATCTAACTAGTAAAACTATAGAAATGGTTTGATACAAACCGCTGCTATTACGTTACCTTTAGAAGCGTTATGTACAACCGCAGCTGAAAAAACGCTTCTAAAAACCAATTTTTTTGTAGTGATGACGCTCGTGTCTTGCTATCCAGATCACTTGCATGAATGATTATATAATATTTGTATACTCATACTCTCGTGGTGAACATTTTATGCTCATATCCTCATACTGTTTTTGGATATCCCATTTGATGGGGCAGTTGCAGATAGTTTTCCTGATGATTTGGAGGTAAGGTGGTAACCAAAGCAGGATTACAGGGTTGATTACTGATTCTACCATGCTGGTATTAAGTTATTTAGTTTTTCGCAGTTTATCTCTGATTATAATTGATTATTGTTTAATTGCATGCCTAAGTTTTTTTATTAGTAGGTGACGGTGCAGGTCACTAGATTTATGGTATCAGAGCATGCAATAAGATTTTTTGGAACTTAGTATTGATATTTGGGTTATCCTTGTAGATTACAAGTCAGATACAATGACGATAGCTGTAACAGGAGTTGGAATAGCAGGATACCTAGGCTTTTTCAGGATTGTCATTGCCAAGGTTGGCATCAGAGTTTCGCATTATGTGGATACCAGCAAGGTGGAGCTGGAAGAGAAGATCCAGTTATCAAATTCAGGTACTTCTCGGGATTTTTTGGAGCGCATGGAACGATGAGGTCCATCCAGCTTTGACCCAGGAATATATTCCAGTAGACTCTCCACTCGTAGTTGGAAAGATTGTCATGAAGATCCTGCCCGAGATTGGAAGAAGGATGAGGCTCAAGGCAGGGTTAGAGGCAGATCCAGTAACTGCTTGTGAAGTTTCTTCTTGTTAAGTTTCCGGTATTTCTGAGAATTTTTTGATATTGTTCAATTGGTTTATATAATAAATATTTGGTTTCAGTTGTTGTCGGTTGTATTCTGCCGGTTTGATTCTCGTATTATCCAATTATCATTTTCCATAGTTATTCTCTGATTAAGTTAATTACATGTTTGATTTATAGCTAGTAGCCGGTGATCTTGGATGATCGAACTACATTATCGTCTTAGAAAAATATGTAACAGTGTAAACATTTTCCCAAAAACTCTTGCGATACTGTTTCATGGGCCAATTTTGTTAGATAAATTGTAACGTCCTCATTTTTCTTATAATTTAAAAAATAAAATAATCTAAAATAAAATAAAATAAAATGCTGACTAATTTTTTTTATATTTAAAAGTGGGGAAGGGAGAAACATAAGATAAAATATCAATTCTAAAATAAATCGTTGGTTTTCAGCCATAAAATTAAACAACCAGCAACCAATACAAAGTCTAACAAAAATAACCAGGAAGTCATTTTGGTATCTCAAAAATTTAAAATTTCAAACTCCAACAACAATTTAAAAAAAGAACATAAATATATTTTCTTGTGCGGAACTTCATGGTCATGGATAAACGTCTGCTCACGGCCACCACCCTTGCCAGGCTGCACCACTTCAGTCTTCCTCACCTACATCGATGAAGTCTGGTGAGCCTAAAGGCCCAGCAAGTAATACCGGAAATAACAAATACATAAATAATATCTTAAAAACTTTCAGTACAATCGAATTTTTAAAATCCTCAACTTTAACTCATGCAAGCAGATTCACACACATGCATAAAAATCAACACTTACCTTTAAACTTTGCACCTCAACACTTTTTCTCAAAACCTCAATAAAATAAATGAGTTATTTGCATCAAACCCCCATGTGAAATATTGAAAATACACGATTCTCTCTTGTGAAAATTTAATAGGCACCTCATTCCTTAACCTTTCAAAAAATTTGCACGTTTTACCCTTGACATGGAGAGTGTTGAACATGCACGGTGTCTGAGTCTATGCAACCAATTTCTGACAAAATTAAGTTATTGGTACGAAATTGTCCTTCTTAATTCTTTTATATCTACTCAAATTCTATATTCTCAATTCTTCCCTTAAGGCTGCCACAACAGAATACCCATTTTTCTTCCGAACCAAATTTTTTGAGCAGAGAAGGAAAAAAATGTAGTCTTCGAGCAAAGGTCGAAAAGGCCACATGAAACCCAACATTGACTTGATCTTTCCCCCTACGCCGGTATGTTCTTGTCAAGTTCGATCTGATATTAGATTTGTAGCTTTCAAGATTAAGCAAACCAAAGGGATGTTGTATTATTGTTGATCATCCAACCACTGCGGGTTCTTCAAATGGTGCAAGCCAGACTACGCTTCATGGATTCCTGGTGTTGATCCATCTAACAAGGCGTGCAGCGAAACTCGTTCATGGAGTACCCTTGCTAGAACTCCGATCGAGGGAAGTAAATTTTGTACTGGTGAAAACGAGAATGAAGTTAATTCTCGATATGCTCGAGTTGAAATGAGGGATGGTTACATACACGTTGGATGGGTTGCTTGGCAATAGCCAAGTTCATTACATACTAAAATTTCATTACATGGCATTTGATTCTAACACAAAAAAACATAAAAAAAAAACTTTCACAAACCTTTAAAATCCTCAAAATCATGAAAACAAATATTTTTCAACTTGCAAAACATGCTCTTCCATTACCTTTAAATTTTTTTTTTTAAAAAAATAATAACCTTGGAAACCATAATAAAAACTTCATAACCTCAAAAAAATAAACTTGACTTGAAACTTACAAACTTTGCGCTGAGTCTGAACGAGATCTGCATGATGAGAGTGACGCTTATCCCCAGGACCATGCTCTGATACCAAGTTGCAACGTCCTCATTTTTCTTATAATTTAAAAAATAAATAATCTAAAATAAAATAAAATCTTGACTAATTTTTTTTTATATATTTTAAAAGTGAGGAAGGGAGAAACATAAGATAAAATATCAATTCTAAAATAAATCATCGGTTTTCAGCCATAAAATTCAACAACCAGCAACCAATAAAATATAAAAAAAACAACCAGGAATTCATTCTGGTATCTCAAAACTTTAAAATTTCAAACTCCAACAAAAATTTTAAAAAAGAACATAAATAGATTTTCTAGTGCGGAACTTGATTGTCATGGATAGGCGTTTTCTCACGGCCACCACCCTCGCCAGGTTGCACCGCTTCAGTCATCCTCACCTGCATCGATGAATTCCAGTGAGCCTAAAGGCCCAACAAGTAATATCGAAAATAACAAATACACAAATAATATCTTAAAAACTTTCAATACAGTAAAATTCTTAAAATCCTCAATTTTAACTCATCCAAGCAGAGTCACACACATGCATACAAATCTCCACTTTTCTTTAAACTTTGCATCTCGACACTTTTTCTCCACACCTCAATAAAATAAATAATCACACCACAAACATTTTTTTTCTTTTTGACATATGGTTCAGAAAGATTTTTTTTTTTTATTTATAATGGGCACTTGATCAAGCTAATACAAGGAATCCAGGTTTCACCGGGCATCATGACCCGAAGTCCTACATCCAAACGTCGTCATTTTTAGTGGCGGGACATCATGAACAAAGGCCTACATCCACAAACCATCAATCTAAGTGGCGGGGTATTATGACCCGAAGGCCTACATCCACACGCCGCCAACCTCAATTGTAACATCACCACAAGTCATAAAATATTTTACACATTTTCTTTCTTCTCAACACACACAAAAACACAACAAAAACCCACAAAAGACTCACACAAACTCACACTCACACACACACTCACATAGTACACACACCAGCACACACAAATACACACACACACATACACACACACACCAAAAAACACACATACACATGCACACAGTACACACACACAAGTACACACATACAGTAAACACGCGCGCACACAGTACACACATTACACAAATAGTACACGTATACACACAATCTACACGCACAAACATACACTAAACTTTCATATCCATGTACATAATTAATCAAATCGTGTCTAGATCATTAAAAAAAATTATTAAATCCCTTTTAAAATCTATATGGCTTCAACGATACATGAAAAAATGGATATTTACTTGCCTTATACCGGAGTAGAGATGATTCAGAGATGATCCTGCGATCGGAGTGTATCCGGAACATGTTCGAAGTCGATCAAAAAGCGAGTAGAACCAGCTCTAAGCTAGCCGCCTCTCTTCTCTTTCTTGACGTTCACGTGTCCTTTTTTTTTGCTTTCTTTTTTTTTTTGTTTCACACGCTAATCTTCTTCCTTTTCTTTTTCTTATTTCTATTTTTTTGTGACTTACAAGCACGGTCCAACAGTGTTATTAAAACACTCTAAATTCTCACCGTGCTCGGGAATATCTTCTCTAGAATGCATCTCGAAAATCATCACCTAAAATTTCTCATGCCTCAAAAATAAATAAACATTAGCAATTAAAAATATTTATAATGTAACACACATAAAGTTTAAAATTTAAAAAATAAAATAAATGAAATTCATGCGGGCTAGTCGGTCACTTAAATTTCTGGGTGTTACATAAATCTCTGATCGGACGCGATTCATGAATAAAAATTACTTTTATGTAAAAAAAAATATTACGTTTAATTGCAATGAATCGGGTCAATCTGTCTTACGTTGATCAGTAAGACTCTTTCATAAGAAACCTAATCAATCAATTTTTGTTTCTTTCATGACTCATTTTGTCAAAGGGGAGTTAACTACAATCTTATTTGTTATAGCCTGAACTTGGTGTACGAAAACTATAAAAATCAAATATTTCAAATTTCAAGCATATAAATCTTTATACAAATTGGATGCCATCTAAAAAATTAACCTAGTTAATGAATACCGATGAGATAACCATTTATAAACCATTAATTGTGAGAACCTGAAATTTCAGTCAGTTTGGGTCAGCTCAGTAGACTGACCAAATTCAGTTGACTGACCAAATTCAGACGATTCCAAATTCAGTTGAAGACAAAGTCAGGAGACCGAATTCATTTGAGGTCAATTCAGCAGACCAAATTCAGTTGAGGGCCAGTCCAACAGACCAAATTCAGTTAAGGTCCAGTCCAGTGGACCAAATTTAATTGAGGTCCAGTTCAGCAGACGCAGATCAAATTCATTCGAGCTACAGTTGCTGCTCCAGATTTGTAGCTGACACATTAAATCGAAATCATGACAATTAAGGACAATAAATAAGAGTCTGACTATCAGATTTCTCCCTATAAATAGCACTCATATTTCTGATACAATGTTACACAAATCCTAAACATAAGCACCTACAAATTTGAGTGAGTTGAGTGCAAGAAGGCAATCAGTTGAGCAGGTAGTCTGTTGAGCGAGTGAATAATTTCTGAATTTCAAGAACAACCGAAATTCATTTAGCAAATAAGTGGATCTTTTGTCTTAAAAATCCAATACTATGTTTTAAAATAATCCAGCCTATATGTTTCGTTTTCAAAGACAAAATTTCTAATCTTGTATTTGGATGCACTGAAACTTCTGAACTAGTGGTATGAATCTATATTCTAAACATGTCTCAATTCTGATTTATG
The DNA here is from genome assembly GCF_033568475.1 of Henckelia pumila. Classification (NCBI taxonomy): domain Eukaryota; kingdom Viridiplantae; phylum Streptophyta; class Magnoliopsida; order Lamiales; family Gesneriaceae; genus Henckelia; species Henckelia pumila. The sequence goes on along the minus strand of NC_133123.1, from coordinate 116,415,295 downwards.
ATTTCTGACCTCACACTTGAAAGGATAAACATATAAAAGATTGATATCTGTTAGCCATGAAAGTCATAAGTGAATTTAGTGCATACAACGATTATGTTATTTCTGATGAATATATAAATTTATGTATGATATGTATATGTATATGCAATTTCTGTTAAAATGATTTAAAAGCTAGGACAATTCCTTCATTTACTGAGTGACGAGAATATCACTCACCCATCCAAAACCATCCCAGATAAGAATGAAGAGCAATAGAGCATATGGAAGAAGATGAACAAAACCAGTTCTGGGGATGATGAAAGATGATCGTGATTCTGATGTTTAGTTCTGTTTAATATTAGTTGTTGTGTTATACTTTGTGTTTCTGTTTAGTTTTTTTTTTTCAATTGAGCATTGTAAAGACAGTTTGATTTCAGTTTTGTAAAAGACGATGTAGTTCCAAATTATGAATGAATAGACTGGAATATTTATAAATCTGTACATCTAAGACTTGTTGTTTTTGAATGAATGTTTGAGAATAACGCCGGTGTCGATTAACCCTAAGTTTTGGGGCGTGACATTAATGCCCATAACCCAGAGCTGATATAGGCTAAAAAAAGAAGGAAATTGTATTTTTAGTTGTTATGTTTTTCATTTACAATTATAGTCCATTATGTAGTCAGTTTGCAATATTAGTCCCGCGTGTTTAGTTTGGATTTTTTTCCCCCAATTTCAGCCCTATTTTGATCGGAAAATCACAAATTCGTCAGGAGTTGATGATTTGATGTCTAGATTGCTTATGTGGCAAACACAAATTGGGGATCGTCCCTGCAGGGGCTAAAATTCTACTTCAATCTATTTATTTTATTTTATAGAAAGTATTAAATTTCTGGAATTAAAATAACTTATTATCGTTCATGATGTGCCCAAATCTTTCTTTCCTCAAAAACCCTAACTCATACCATCTGCAAGGCTGTAAAAGAATGAAATTAATGCATTTTTTATGCCACCAGAAAATCTCATTCCCCTGAGCCGGTGTTCACGTAGTTGCATACGGTGATTTGTCAGGAGATCAAATATATATATATATATATATATATATATATATATATATATATATATATATATATATCATTTTTGTTTTTTACATTAAAATAATTGTCTATCCCTATAGTGATACTCTTCTGAGTTGGATTAGTTTTATGGATGCCAGTATCGGATGGTAATATTTCTTCAAATTTATTTTCTTTATGGTAATTTTTTTCTTTTTATTGAAATCTAATGTTTTATTTTTTGAGTGGAACAACCCAAATTCATCATTGACAGAGAATAAATCTCCATTCTTTTATTTTCCATAGCATATTACATAACTGTTAGTGCAAAAAAAAAAAAAAAAAAAAACACGAGGTCATTACTTTAGTGATAAAAATAAACACCAAAATAATAAGAAAACATTACGACAATATTTGTTTTGGCGGCATTAATAGACGACAAGAATATATATATATATATATATATATATATATATATATATATAATACATATATATAGTTGTTTGTGTAAGGGAATGGGGGTTGCACATAAATAGTTTAAGGTGTTGACAACACCTACAATAACACCTTGAGTAATTTGCAGCGAAATATAATTTAGGCGTGAATAAAATAAACAAACAACCAAATAAATAGACTTAAATGATTTAATCAAGAGTATAAAATACTCTTGCAACGCCTCAGGGCAAAACTTCACTAGAAACTAATTCAAAGAGTTTTACAAACCCTAAAACTAGTGATTATTGTAACAATCAATTTTCTCCAACATATGAGAAAATAAATAGTAAAAGTTCTCCTAAAAATTCTATATGAAATAGAATAAATAAAACGAAATAAGGAGAAAAATGTTGAAGCCAAAATCACACGAGCAGCACACTCCTTGATCACCGATCTTCGAGTGTTCTTCAAGGCTTCAAGTAACAACGACCGATGCAAGCTGCAGTAGTTCTACAGCTCTTTCTCAACGTATATAAACTCACACGGTCTCTCTATGTATTCGTTCCTCAATTAATTTGTCTCTCTCCAATATATAAACTAGAATCCTTCCTTGTAGATGTTTCCTTGTAGACATAGGATTCTCTAGATTTGTTCATATCAAATCTACACAATATGAAAACAATATATTAGATAAGATATTATAACGAGCTTATCAAAATCTCAAATCAAGTTAATCAAGGAAATAAATAACTTCATGTCCAAGAAAGGCAAAAGATATTTAAATAAAATCTTTTCGAAATAGAATGATTTTAAGGAATAAAATATTCCCTTCAATCTCTTCCTTTTTGCTTTTCTGGACAAAATACATTTAATTCACAAACAGATCAACTAAACTCCCCCTTAATCAAAACTCTCCCTGAATAGATTCTCCCCCTAAGTAGAAACAGAGGTGTTGTCACGAGATGTTGGCAACATCTAGCTACAACACTTCAATTCAGAAAAACATAAGTGCAAGGAGAAATAGAAACAAGAATTCATATCAGAGCGGACATCACAAAAGAATAGTTTTGATTAGGATCAGAGCAAAAAAACACAAAACCTAAGACCAAAAGAAATTTAAACTATACTAGCAAAACCAAAATAAATAAACTATAAGCAAACTAGAATTGATTGCTCTTAGATGAGCCATCAGCTTCTTCTTCTGCTTCACTTCCTTCTCTTCCTTCTCCCTCTTTTTGTTCAGAAGGGCCAGCTCCACTTAATAGGGACTCATAGTGAGCCTTCATCCCTTCGTAATAGGCGAGGTCAGCCTTTGCTTGGATAATCTTCTGATCAGCATGCAGCAGTTGATCTTGAATAAAGGTAGGATCCATTTCTTGAGCAGCAGAAGGGGGTACAAAAACAGCAGTGGCAGAGGGGGTGTTGGCAACACCTGCCACAACACCTGCGGCAACATCTGACTCAGACCAAGGAAGGTATATTTTCCTATTTCCTTTGAGTAATTCAGGTGCGATCTTTAGCAACTCCCCAGGCTCAGTAAGTAGCTCATCATCATCCTTATCAATCTCTTGAGACAGCAACATAGAATAGATTAGAGATGGATAGGGCAGCTTCAATTTTGGTTGAGCACAATCTTCAAGGCCATGACTGTGTCAAACACAAGTCGGCCATAATTGAATGCAATTCCAGTACCAATAGCATACAAGACAGGGGCTTGATGCTTGGTAACCACAGTAGAATTCCCGGAAGGGGTCCAGGTCTTCACAGCAGTTTTGTGGAGAATAGAGTAGAAAGAAGTCAGCTTGGTAGCCTGCAACTTCTTAGGGTGAGCTGGAAAAACAGTGACTTGTCCTCCTGTGACGACAGAAGTCATCTCATCCATGGTAGTCAGTGCAGCATCATCACTGGCAGGAGTCTGGAGAAATCCATTTATAATAGCAGGACTGAAAGAAAAAATCTGCCCACGCACATACACTTTCCCATACTTCATATACCTTGGATCCCTCACAGCTTCAGTGAGATTACAGTAGAACTCTCGCACTAATTCTCTGCAGTAAGGACCAGCAGTAGTAACTGTAGAAAGTATCCTTATCTCAAAAAATTTGATCATGTTCTGAGCTCCATAGCTCTCCACATCAATGTTGTGTTCCTCCAGGAACTCTCGATCAGCATATTTCTCCCAGCATTCAGCAATCTCCTTAGAATAAAAAGTAGCGGAATAGGACGAGTTTACCCGGTATTCTTCGCCCAAGGTGTTGTCCAGGGTGTCGGCAACACCTTCCTCAGCACCTTCTTCTTCCTCATCAGAGTCATCAGAAACTGACTCTTCTTCCAATTCCTTATCAGCATCTGAACCTTCACTCGAATCAGAGCTGGAACTATCAGATGGTTGTGGGCGGTTATCAGCAAATTCCTTGAGCATCTCCTCATCAGGTTCATCCTCGGATTCTTGAACAGTAGCTGCATCAGCAGGTTTTGTGCTTTTAGACTTCTTCATCTTAGCCATGAACTGGGCTATTGACATCTCCTCATCATCAGACAGACCAGGAGGACCAGTAGATGATGGTTCCTCAACGGAAGGAATAGATGCAGATGCATCCTGTTCTTTATCAGCAACAGGTGATGGGGTTTCTGACTCTGTGGAGTCCTTATCAGAAGATGAACTCCCTTCAATTTTTCCTCATATTCAAATAGAACAGGGATGGTTGGAACAGAGGGTCCATGGCACTCGCCTTTCCCCTTTTTCGATGTACCAACTTAAAGTCTTCATCGGAGCTTTCATCCCCAGAGGTAAATTCATTGTCCACCAGAGATGGTCTTGATGGTTGACCCTTCCCACAGAATCTTTTCGAAACAGTGTAATCTGGTTTGTAGCCAGCTTGTCTCTTTGATCTAGGTATTAAGGGTTTCGAAGGAAACACCTTATTCAGCACGCTCATATCTGGCAGATTCTCCACATCAATCTCATTGTCTGGCTCTCCTGGAGCGATGGAGTCCAAGGGGATTGCTTCTTCAGAAACAGGAACAATAGCTTGCTCAATCACGGGGTGTGGTGATGTAGGTGCTGTAACACCTTCCGCAGCATCTTATGTATATCCCATCTCAGAACGGATGTCGTGTGAATCATAACCCTTTTCTGTCATTGGTATATGAGAAAGTGAACACAAAAAAAATTTAGGGAAATTGAAAAACAGGGAGTACGGAGAATACAATTGTGCGAGACGAAGCAAGGAAATAATATATTTCCATAAACAGATAAGAAAACAAATATATAACACACTAGAGCTTTTCCTATTCTAACTCGGATTCTTAGTAGGCCCCAACGGTAACAAAATACCCAATCGTAACTATTCAAAAAACGGTAACAAATCCGATTTAATTAAGCAATAAATCTCTTTGATTTCCACCGATAATCTAGGCCCAAATATTTCACCAAAATTTTCCAAATGTAACTCCTCATCAGATTATAACACCACTGAAACAAAATCCAATCCCATTAAAATTCAAAAATTCAGTAGATAGGGCAAAAATCAAAACTTTTGTTTGATCAGAATTCATAACCTTTCGTCCAAAGATATTCACAAATGAAAATATGCATGTCCTAATTATGTCTAAAAAAAGAGTGTGACATAAAAATAAAATGCAATTATATGCACAAATATGTTGACAAGTGAGGTGTTATCCACGATGTTGGCAACATCTCCCAGCAACACTTCAGGATTCAGAAAAATTTTGATATCCAATTCATTATTTTTGCAGAAGTGGTAGCCTGCACACTAAATGAACGATCTTCAAATGGACCCCTTTAGTTAGCTTTTTCCATTTGCTTCTGATTTTCAATTAAATTTGATGATTGACTCTATTCAAGCTTAATCATTCTTGTTCTTTTGTTATTCTGATTTTGCAAAGTCATTTTTCATTTGGGACATGATCATGGAATACACGAACGTCCCTCCACTACTTCGTGACTTAGTCAGAACTCTTCTTCAATTTATCCACATTAAACTGTAAAATATTTTGCAAAAAATCCTGAGTGAAAACTAGTCAATGGTTACAAAGTATCCAACACATCACAAAACAGAATGAATGCATGAATGCAGTATGCCTAAGATCCTGAAAATGCACATGCATGAAAAGGTGTTGTCACAGGGTGTTGGCAACACTCCTGACAACATCTATGTTCTGTTTATAATGCACACATACTGAGAGACTTCCTTAGACTGGAAAATCTTTCGAAATCCAAATCTTTTGTGAATATATCAGCTAATTGGTCATTAGTTCCAACAAACTCAATTAAGATCATGTTTTTCTCGACCAAATCTCGAATGAAGTGATGTCTAATGTCAATGTGTTTGGTTCGAGAGTGTTGTACTGGATTTTTTGATAAATCAATGGAACTAGAATTATCACAGTACACAATAGGAGTATCACTCTTAACACCATAATCATTTAGCATTTGATTCATCCAAAGGAGTTGTGAGAAACAACTACCAACAACAACATACTCAGACTCGGCAGTAGACAGTGAGACACAGTTTTGTTTCTTACTATACCATGACACTAAGTTATTTCCCAAGTAGAAACATCCTCCCGAAGTGCTCTTTCTCTCATCTAAATACCCAGCCCAATCAGCATCACTAAACCCTACCAAATTAGAATTGGTTTCTTTAGTGTACCACAAACCCAAATTCAAAGTTCCAGCCACATATTTCAGTATACGTTTTACGGCCTTCAAGTGAGTAATTTTTGGGTTAGACTGGTATCTAGCACACAAACAAACACTATACATGATATCAAGTCTATTAGCACTTAAATACAAAAGACTACCAATCATGCTTCTGTAGAGGGTGTTGTCAACACCTTCGGCAATATCCTCCCTAGACAATTTTTCATTAGACCCCATAGGTGTGCGCATGTGTTTAGTGTTGTCATTCAAAAACTTTTTCACAAGATTTTTAGCATACTTGCTTTGACACAAAAATATACCATCATGCATTTGTTTCACTTGCAATCCTAAGAAATATGTTAACTCACCAACCATGCTCATCTCAAATGTAGAATACATGCACTTCACAAAATCATCAAGTTTATCATTTGAAGCACAAAAAATTATATCATCCACATAAATTTGGCAAATTAAGATATTACCTTGAGACTTTTGCACAAACAAATTCTTATCAACTTCACCTCTTTTGAAGCCAATATTGAACAAGTACTCAGTAAGTCTCCCATATCATGCACGTGGTGCTTGCTTCAATCCATACAATGCCTTTTTTAACTTATACACATAATCAAGATGATTTGGATCCTCAAACCCTTTAGGTTGTTTCACAAAAAACTTCTTCATTTAGGATCACATTCAAAAAGGCACTTTTTACATCCATTTGAAAACGTTTCATTCCCATGTTACATGAAATAGCAAGCAAAAGTCGGACAGACTCAATGCGGGCTACAGGAGCAAAGGTTTCATCAAAATCCACCCCTTAAACCTGTGTATACCCTTGAGCTACCAACCTAGCTTTATTTCTAATGATGTTTCCCGACTCATCAGTTTTATTCTTGAAGATCCATTTAGTTCCTATGACATTACCATCAGCAGGACATGGTACCAAGTACCAAACATCATTCCTAACAAATTGTTCTAACTCTTCATGCATAACATTGACCCAAAATTCATTTTTTAAAGCCTCTTCAACCTTTTTGGGTTCAATGTTTGACACGAAACAAGATAATCTTACCTGAGAATACGTAGAACTCATGCACAACAAACCTGCCATCTTTCGATAATCCACTTCCTCTTTTATTTGAGTTTGCAAGTCTCCATGCACATCTCCAATGACCTGTGAGGTTGGGTGATTCTTCTGAATTCTGCTTGGAACATTCTTTCCAGCTTCATTTACCTCACTGTTCTCATCAGTATTCTCATCAGTGGTCTTTTCAACTTTTGATTCTGAATTTTCTGTAGGAGGTGTTGTCGGAGGTGTTGGCAACACTCCTTTGACAGCATCTAAATTTCCAGAATTATCCAGCAGATCATTAACTTCATCCTCAGTTGTTTTCTTCTTTAGATCTGCAAAGTCATCAAAAACAACATTAATTGACTCAATAATAGTCATTGTTCTTAAGTTATACATCCTATAAGCTCGGCTATTTGATGAATATCCCAAGAACATACACTTATCACTTTTTGCATCAAATTTAACAAGATGATCCCTATCATTCAAAACGTGACAAAAACATCCAAAAACATGAAAATATTTAAGGTTTGGCCTCTTTTCCATGAGAATTTCATAGGATGCCATAGTAGTACCATTCCTCAAATAAACTCTATTTGAAATATGACATGCAGTATTCAAGGCTTCAGCCCAAAAACGTTTTGAGATATTTTCAAACTCAGCATCACTCTTGCCATTTCTTGCAAAGTCCTATTTTTCCTTTCAGCAATTCCGTTTTGTTGTGGAGTTTTAGGAGCAGAAAATTCATGAGAAATACCTTTCTTATCACACAAGCTAGCAAAAGAAGAGTTTTCGAACTCCTTGCCATGATCAGTGCGAATGCGGATTACCTTCAGATTATGTAGATTCGTAATCTTAGTGAGCAGTTTCTTGAAGGCATCAAATGTGTCCGATTTTTCTCTCAAAAAATTTACCCAAGTATATCGTGAGAAATCATCCACACAAACAAAAAAATATTTCTTACCTCCAAAGCTTTCAACATCCATTGGACTCATCAAGTCCATATGTAAAAGCTCAAGGCAGCGTGTTGTCACAGATATTGGAAACACCTCATGTGACACCCTAGTCTGCTTCCCTTTCTGACACGCTTCACAAACAAATGGAATACCAGATTTTAAGTTAGGCATACCTCTCACATCATCTAACTTACCTAAGTTCTTTATTGTCTTGAAATTTGCATGACCCAATTTTTGATGTCATAGATCAAACTCATTAACTTTTGTGTGTCTACAAGCCATCTCTTCCCCTAGTTGATAGCAGTTGTCGGATGACCTAGAACCTGTCACGACACAGGGATTTGAATCATAAAAAACTTTGCATAATTTCTTATCAAATTGCACATGCAAATTATCATCACAAACTTGGCTTATGCTTATTAGATTTTCGGTTAATCCTTCAACATGAAGCACATTGCGAAGCTTAGGCAGACCAGCAACATTCAGAGTTCCCTTTCCAACAATGTTTCCCTTTGAACCTCCACCATAGGTCATTTTTCCACTTTTCTGTTCAACATAGTCAGTGAGAAACTTCTTGGAACCTGTCATGTGACGTGAGCTCCCGCTATAAAAGTACCAGGCACCTGAAACATTAGTCCTTAAAGCAGTATAAATCATATGACATTGAATATCAGCTTTTGGTACCCAAACCTTCCTTACATAAGATCTGTTTCTAGAGATGTTGTGGGGAGGTGTTTGTGGGGACCCGGGTTGCTAATCTTATCTTGGGGCAATTTATTAGAATTAACAATTAATCAAGTACTTAAAAGAATTAAAGAACCAAGAGCTAAAATTTTTTTTTTTTTTTAAAGCTACAGTGTCTCGCTCGATCGGCGAAAGTTGCCCGATCGAGCGAGCGAGCTCAAACTAGAAGCTCTCGGGTCCAGTGATTCTTGGCCTCGCTCGATCGGTGAATTTCTACCGATTGAGCGGGCACAAAACTTGATTTCTCTGCCTTGCAAAATAAGGGCCTCGCTCGATCGGTGAACTTCAGCCGATCGAGCGGGCTCCAAACTCAAAAAATTCTGCTACTAACAAAGTGCTATCAAAGGTAGAAACAATAACCATAATCTCTTGTACAATCTACCAAATAAGATACATGCTATCTCATAACATCTAATAAGCTTTCATACACAAGCTAAGACATATTCAACTACTTATACAACATTCTTGTATCTATTCTAACATGGTTCATCAACTCAAAGTACATGTAATGCTGCTAACACCCGTGTCCTCACTACAACTCTATCTCGAGCCATCACTGTCTCTTCTGACTAGCTCCTGCCCCACCTATTGTCATGCACACATACAAAACAAAGCAATAGCCGGATACCTCCGGTGAGAATAAAATCCCAGTATAAATAACAAAACATGCAATAACAATAGCATCTCATCTAATGCTATAAAATAAATGCAATGCATGTTTGAATAATAGGCTATCAAAGCTGATATCAATAAAGATTGGTTATTTGGGATCCCGAGGAATAAAATAACTATCAAACCGCCGACACTCCCAATCGAGGCGGCATCAAGTATTTTAATCCTCTGACTTTGGTGCAATTATAGAGAGTCTTCTGGCTCTGAAAGCTAAGTCTGCAATCCATGCCACTCAACTATAATTCTCCAAACGTCATTTCACACTCTAGGCTAATCTGCCCTTTATGCTTTACAGGCTGGAGTTCAAGATGAATGCAACATAAGCTGTATGCATTAAGACTGTAAAACATCTTGAACATGTAATCACATAATCAAACAAAGAATCAATACTCATATAAATCACATAGAAGCACATAACAAAACAATAACAAGAACGTATGTGATTTACTCGAGAATAATAGCTATCTCGAGGGTTCTATCCCATCTGGATAGCTGTTATTTATACCTTTCGATGTCGAGTCTGAAAGTACTTCAAATCTGTAAATACAATCAACAACAACATGTCAAAATCTGCTCAGCTTCTCAACTTCATTTCAAATACAATACTAGCAAACCTTGCTTCAACTCTTTCTCGGTTCGAATCGGGATTCTCAAATCGTCAATCTTCGAATGAAAGCTGAGAAATAACATATCAAATAACTAACAATATCAGATGCAACTCAAACCATGCTCCTTTTAATCAATCATATCAAAGTCTTGACATTTTGCAAATCGACGGCGTAATGGCTACAAACCGGCAATCCAAACAATATCCAAAACAATCCAACAATCAAGATCACTTATAATCTCATATCAATATCATCAAAAACATCATAATCAGATAGGGTAGGGTTCGAATTTTGCTTCATAAAATCATATAAAATCCGAACGATAGTCTTTTTTCCGAACCGTCTGCGAATACGTAATCGGTACAGCTCATAATTGCTTATATCTTAAAATCATAAATTTCTATCTTCAACATACAAATAAAGTCTGAGAAAGATGAATGAAACTTGTACCAAAACGAAGGTCTCGGAGCGGTGATCGCAGATATATATTTATCTGGATTTTCTGACAACCGGAGCACGAGTTATCGAAGCTTTTCAAGAGCAAAAATGGAGTCTTGGGGTTTTCATCCGTTCTTCCTTTTCTTCTGATGCTTCACGTTGGAATCAGATATATTAAAGGTGAGTTGAGATATATATTAGCCAAATTGCAGTTTAGTCCCTGAACTTTTGGCTATTTGCAATTCAGTCCCGGAGAAGCGATTTAATTCAATTTCAATCCTTTTTAATTTAAGAATATTAGAATTTAATTCTAAACTCTAAATATTCCCAAATTAAATATTCTTGGATTAAAATTAAATAATCCCGGGCCTTAAATTTCTCCCCCACTAAGACATGAGTTCGTCCTCGAAATCATAAGAAAACTGTATAGATAATCTGTATACACATAAGAGAAGGAAATAACATAAAGCAGAATAAGAACTCACGTCAATTAAACAACTCTGGAAATCTCTGTCTCATGTCTGACTCAGTCTCCCAAGTCGCTTCTTCAGTGCCATGTCGACTCCACTGGACTTTGACTAGCTGAATTGTCTTAATTCTGAGCTGTTTATCTTTGCGATCAAGAATCTGAATAGGCTGCTCAAAATAACTGAGAGTATCGTCAAGTTCAGCTTCATCAGGCTGAAGAATATGGGAAGGATCAGGCTGATACTTCCGCAGCATAGAGACATGGAATACGTCATGAATACTAGACAAAGATGGAGGAAGAGCGAGTCGATAAGCAAGATTGCCTATCTTCTCGATAATCTCATACGGACCGATAAAATGTGGAGATAACTTTCCTCTCTTGCCAAATCTGACTGTACCTCTAAACGGAGAAATTTTCAAGAAAACTTTGTCTCCCTGATCAAAAGATAGAGGTCGTCGTCTGATATTTGCATATTTTGCTTGTCTGTCTTGAGCTGTTTTCATTCTTTTCTGTATAAGCTTCACTTTTTCTGTCATTTCTCGGATCATATCTGGCCCAACATCTGGTACGTCTGAGATATCATCCCAATATAACGGTGATCTGCATTTCTTTCCGTACAATGCTTCAAAAGGAGCCATCTCAATGCTCTTCTGATAGCTATTATTATAAGAGAATTCTGCAAGTGGTAATGAATCTTGCCAACTAGTACCAAAATCTAGTACTACAACTCTCAACATATCCTCAAGTGTCTGGATAGTCCGCTCTGACTGTCCGTCTGTTTGAGGATGATAAGCTGTACTCAGATGCAATTGAGTACCAAGATCTTGTTGCAAGCTATGCCAAAAGTGTGATGTAAATCTAGGGTCTCGGTCTGAAACAATAAATTTAGGCCCACCATGTAATCTTACCACTTCTCTGACGTAAATTTCTGTCATCTGATCATGTCTGTACGTCATTCTGTACGGAATAAAACATGCTGATTTCGTCAAACGATCAATAATCACCCAAATGGCATCGCACCCTCTGGATGAACGTGGTAGCTGTGTAACGAAATCCATGGAAATGTGATCCCATTTCCATTCTGGAACTGATAGACTCTGCAATAGACCACCTGGCTTCTTTTTTTCAGCTTTCACCTGTTGGCAATTCAAACATTTAGACACAAAATCTGTGACATTTGCTTTCATCTGTTTTCACCAATACTGTGTCTTCAGATCATTATACATTTTCCTGCCACCAGGATGAATATTGAATCGACTGCTGTGAGCCTCTTTCAATATCTGATTTTTCAAGTCTGAAACATCTGGAACAACAAGTCTGTTATTCACATATAACACATCATCAGCACTGACCTGATATTCAGATTGATGTCCAGATCTGACAATAGCAATTGAATTCTGAATAGTCTGATCCTCTTTCTGTGCTTCTTTGATTCTCATTAACAGTTCTGGCTCAGCTCTTATAGCACAAGCACGAATAGGTCGCATATCTGCTTCAAATATTAATCCAGAAATACAACAATCTTCCACCAATTGAGATACACCTATCGTAGACAAGGATAAAGAACATACCTTTCTACTTAAGGCGTCTGCAGCTGCATTAGATTTTCCTGGATAATATTTAATCTCGCAATCGAAATCTTTCAGTAAATCAAGCCATCTACGCTGTCTCGTATTCAATTCTGATTGCGAAAACAGATATTTCAAACTTTTGTGATCCGAAAAGATGTCAAACTTCTCACCATAAAGATAATGTCGCCATATCTTCAATGAAAAGACAATAGCGGCAAGCTCCAAATCATGGATAGGATATCGAGTCTCGTGTGGCTTTAACTGTCTCGAAGCATAAGCAATAACATGTCCTCGCTGCATAAGCACACAACCCATACCCTTGTGAGAAGCATCACAATATACTACAAAATCACCCGTACCTGATGGAATCGTCAAGACAAGTGCACTTGTAAGCCTCTTCTTTAACTCCAAGAAACTCATTTCACAAGCTTCAGTCCAGACATACGGCTTATTTTTCTGAGTCAATTGTGTAATAGGATTCGCAATGCTGGAGAAATCTCTGATAAAACGTCTATAATAACCTACCAAGCCCATAAAACTCCGTATTTCTGGCACTGATGTAGGTCTAGGCCAATTCAAAACAGCCTCGACCTTGCTTGGATCCACTGAAATCCCATCACCTGAAATAATATGCCCAAGAAACACAACTTTCTGCAACCAAAATTCACATTTCGATAACTTGGCATATAATTTCTCATTTCTCAAAATCTGTAAAATGATTCTGAGATGTTCAGCATGATCATCCACATTCTTGGAATATATCAAGATATCATCAATGAAGATAATGACAAAGTCATCTAAATATTTCTGAAATACTTGATTCATCAATCCCATAAATACTGCAGGAGCATTGGTTAAACCAAAAGGCATGACGATAAATTCATAATGTCCATACCTTGTTCTGAAAGCAGTTTTTGTAATATCTTCATCTCTTACTCTCAGCTGATGATATCCAGATCGCAAAGCAATCTTAGAATAGATGCTCGAACCCTGTAGTTGATCAAACAAATCATCTATTCTAGACAGTGGATATTTATTCTTGATGGTTACCTTGTTCAATTGACGATAATCAATGCATAAGCGCATTGAACCATCTTTCTTTCATACAAATAGTACCAGAGCGCCTCAAGGTGAAACACTCGGCCTAATGTACCCCTTAGCCAACAAATCTTCCAGTTGATCCTTCAACTCCTTCAATTCAATAGGTGCCATTCTGTAAGGAGCTTTGGATATTGGTTGCGTACCTGACATTAAATCAATACTGAAATCTATCTCTCGGGCTGGAGGTAAACCAGGAATTTCATCAGAAAATACATCAGTAAATTCATGTACAACTGGAATATCTGTTACTGCTGGACTGGATTTCAATACATCGACTGCATAAATAAGAAATCCTTCTACACCTCTCTGTAATAAACGGGTCATAGATAACACAGATATCAAAGGGATCTTGGCTCGAGAACCCTTACCATAGAATTTCCATTCAGATTCCGTTTCTGGTCTAAAGCGAACCATTTTCTGGAAACAATCTACAGTTGCCCTGTACTTGGTTAACATGTCTATACCAACAATACAATCGAAATCTGATAATCCAAGTACTATACAATCTATATCAATCACATTCTCATCATATTGCAATGCACAATTTCGAATCATTCGAATAGAGATAATACCTTCACCCAAAGGTGAAGAAATAGAAACAACAGTAGGCAATGGCTCAGACGATAAAGAATGCATCATAACAAATTTTTCAGATATGAATGTATGTGATGCACCTGTATCTATCAAAACATAGGCAGGATAACCATAAATAGAGCAGTTACCTGCTATGACATCGTCAGGTGCTGCCTGTGCCTGTTCCTCAGTAAGTGCAAAGACTCGAGCCTGTTGTCTAAGAGGTTGAGTCACAGTCTGGCTTCCTCCTGCTCTGGGCTGTTGCTGAGGCAGGAATGAATGCATGGATTTCCTTTCTGCCTGAGGTGTTGGTCGAGAAGAACTTTCACCAATAGCTCGTTGGGGACATACTTTGGCATAGTGACCTGGTTGCCGACAAATATTGCAATTACCTGATACACCTTTGCACTGATCAATAGCATGTCGTCCACCACACTTACCACAAAATACTCCTGACTCACCAGTTCTCTGCCCTGTACCAAATTGCCTCTGTCCACTAGAACTGGAAGAACTACTACATGCCCGCTTAAACTATTTCCCTTTAGGATTGAAACGAGAATCCTTTCTGCCACTGCTTCCTCCCTCAAATCTGAGAGATGGTTGCTGAAATTGTGGCGGATTCTGTGGAAGTGATGCTGATACAGGCTGTGGAAATGGCTGGGGAATGAATGGTGTTCCTCGTTGTCGCAATAACCCCGCATCTGCTCCCTTAGCTTTGTTCAAAGCATCGGCAAAAGTATTAGGTCGTCCACTGTTCACCAAGATAAACACATCGGGATTAAGGCCATTGATAAACTGATCTGCCATTGCTTCATCAGTAGCTGCTATATGTGGAGAAAACTTCAAAAGACTTGAAAATTTGGCCACATATTCCTCAATATTCAAGTTGCCTTGCCTTAGATTGGCAAATTCAGCACCCTTATCCTTCCTGTAGGAGACTGGAAAGAAACGTTGATAGAACTCAGTTTTAAAGACAGTCCAGGTGATAATCGTACCTCGTTGTTCCAATGCCCATTTTGTTGTAATCCACCAACTTTTGGCAACTTCATGAAGTTGATGTATTACCAGTCGGATACGACGATCATCTGTATAGTCAAGTGATTCAAACAGCTGTTCTATATCTTCAAGCCAATTCTCACAATCCACTGAGTTTTTTGTTCCTTTCAATTTTGGCGGTTTGAATGACTGAAATCGCTTCAACAAAGTCTCCATTGGAGTAGCAGTAGGATCCAAAAGATCAGCAGATGTACTACCCTGTGCATTCTGGGGTTCAACCGTTGGCGGTGGTACTGGTGCTAGTTCAGCTGGAGGAACCACTAATGGCTGTCTAATGGCCGGTGCTTTACGGGGTGACATATCTGATTGTCAAACAGATTAGTGCATAAACAATATCATATGCAGCAATTTATTCCATCCTTCTCTGATAAGCATTCTCATGCATTCTCATGAGAATTCAGGTTCTGACTGAGGATAATCTGGAATACAATTGCATATATAGCATGCAGTAGCAATAAAAGCACATAATCATGCAATCACATAGTTATTGCAATATAAAGCATGCTAGCATGTAGTGCACATAATCAGATACAACATGTCATCTCATATCATAAGATCAAACAATCAGACAGACTCAATCTACCCCGCTCATTAACTTCTAACTAAATCCAGAAACTTATGCTCTGATACCACCTGTTGTGGGGACCCGGGTTGCTAATCTTATCTTGGGGCAATTTATTAGAATTAACAATTAATCAAGTACTTAAAAGAATTAAAGAACCAAGAGCTAAAAAAAAATAAAATTAAAAAGCTACAGTGTCTCGCTCGATCGGCGAAAGTTGCCCGATCGAGATAGCTCAAACTAGAAGCTCTCGGGTCCAGTGATTCTTGGCCTCGCTCGATCGGTGAATTTCTACCGATCGAGCGGGCACAAAACTTGATTTCTCTGCCTTGCAAAATAAGGGACTCGCTCGATCGGTGAACTTCAGCCGATCGAGCGGGCTCCAAACTCAGAAAATTCTGCTGCTAACAAAGTGCTGTCAAAGGTAGAAACAATAACCATAATCTCTTGTACAATCTACCAAATAAGATACATGCTATCTCATAACATCTAATAAGCTTCCATACACAAGCTAAGACATATTCAACTACTTATACAACATTCTTGTATCTATTCTAACATGGTTCATCTGTTGGAAAACTGGCGAGTTCCCAGACCAATTACGATTGATACCCGGTGCAGCGGAAGTTTAAAAATTTTTCATGGAACGTTTCCATGGTATGGGTATCAACCGTTCATCGATTGAATTACGTGTGTGTAAAATTTAAATAACAATTAAATAAATTTTACCTCAAATCTCGCAACGAGATTAATGGACACCAACAGAACAATTCTGCTCTTGTTGTCTCTCCCTGGAACCGATGAACGCCTTCAATCAGGTCCACGAACAGAGGTTTAATCCCTATGATAGATTGCACTAGAAAATCTATCAGAAGTTTTCTGCGAAGAGAATACACGAATTTGATTCGTTATTCCTTACTGCGATTCAAAATCACAGACCGGAATTTTCTCTGACAGAGTAGGGAGGGGGCGGCCAAAAACGTTTTTGAGAGGCTAGGGTTTTCGAAAAATTGCTCTCAAAATAATGACCTGTTGTGTGTAATTTCTGTACTGAAATAACTTATTTATAATGCAGGCCACTAACACCTTAGGGCCCATTAGTCATAAGCTGGGGCCCGACAAGCAAAGCCCGCTCGTTCAGAAATTAATATAAAATTCATCGTGACTCCGATTGATGAAACGATTTCACCAATGTGCACAGAAACCATTTCTGCACGTTTTAAAGTCAAAATAAATTTTCCTGAATCCGAATTCAGTGGTTTCCAAAAATGTCCATCCCTATGTCATTTTAGGAAATCCTACTCCCTTACTCTTATTTAAGAAGTCCAACTCCTTAGTTCATTAAATTTAACTCTTTAAATTTAACTATCTCAACGGGGATTAAAACTCCATTACACTGTGTGACCCTCAATGGTTCAGGGATACAGCTAGCCGTGGGCTCACAACTCCTTGTGACTCGGAACAACACTTTCCGACTTGCCCAACGAATCATGGTAAAGCGCCTAGCAACATCGCCCCATGATTCCCTAGGTATCACTGATAGTGCCTACAAGAACCAGTAGATTTTGGTTAGCGTACAGTACGGTCCCTTCATCCATATATCCCGATCGAATCAACAACCATTGGTATATCGAGAGTCGCTCAAGATTCGATAACTATGCAATGCATCTTGAAGATCAAATTAGTGACATCGCATGTGCTACTAAGAAACCATTTCTTAAATCACATCAAGTACTCTGGCCAGAGATTTGTCACACTAATATCTCCTCAGATCGCATAGGATATCCACACTCGCAAGTATGTGGTGAATCCTTGACAACAATGCATTGACTCCTATATGTGTCGTAACTGTACCCAATCTCGACACCTGATGACCCCCTCAGAGTCGGTAAACGAGTCAAAGCACAGTACTAGCATATAGAGTCTCCATGATGTTTCAAGTCGTAAGGACTAATGGTGTACAACCAAAACCGCGGACTTTATCCACTCGATAAGTGATAACCACTTGGAAAGTCCGGATAGGGTAGTTCGACTATTCATCCTATGAATATCCATTTGCATGCTTCGAACATCTCCATGTTCCCTACCAATGAAACGTGGTACTCAGCATCGCAAATGCTAGTCTCAAACTCGAGCGATCCTTATCCTTATTATCGGACGGCTCAATCGACTAGGAACGGTTTTAGAATATACAGTGACTATAAGATGTATTTCATGATAGACATCTCCATGTTCTACCACATCTTACATACACTATAGTATATTCAAGGTCTTTATCAAAACAACAATAGTATATCCAAATATAACAATATGAAGTAATATAAAGTCATTGCCATAAAAGTGTAAATAATATTAAACAAAAGATTGTTTATACAAAGAGTCAACAAAGCCCATAGCCACACAGTTGGCTCACTGGGCACCCACTCTTACAATCTCCCACTTGCCCTATAGCCAACTAGTCATACTACGTAGACCCATTGCTTCGCGATGTTTGTCAAACAATGGTCCTGGCAAAGGCTTAGTAAGTGGATCAGCGATATTGTCTGCAGAGGCCACTCGTTCGACACTGATGTCTCCTCTTTCCACAATCTCCCGGATTATGTGGTATTTCCTCAGTACGTGTTTGGATCTTTGATGAGACCTTGGTTCCTTTGCTTGAGCAACGGCACCCGTGTTGTCGCAGTACACCGGGACTGGACCAACAAATTCAGGAATGACGCCCAACTCTTGGACGAAATTCCTCATCCAAACGGCCTCTTTAGCAGCAGCTGATGCTGCAATGTATTCAGCCTCAGTGGTGGAATCCGCTGTGGTGTCCTGCTTGGAACTCTTCCAAGAGACAGCACCGCCATTGAGCATGAACACAAATCCAGAGGTTGACTTCGAGTCATCCACATCACTTTGGAAGCTAGAGTCGGTATAGCCTTCCAGTTTGAGTTCTCGTCCTCCATAAACCATGAACATATTCTTAGTCCTTCGCAAGTACTTAAGAATGTCCTTCACGGCTTTCCAATGCATCTGACCAGGATTAGACTGATATCTGCTCGTGACACTCAGAGCAAATGCTACATCCGGTCTGGTAGATATCATCCCATACATGATACTACCTATAGCTGACGCATATGGTACATGTGTCATATTCTCTATCTCTGCATCAGTCTTGGGACACATAGACTTGGATAGAGAAACTCCATGACACATGGGTAGATGTCCTCTCTTGGACCCATCCATTGAAAACCGTTTCAATATGGTATCGATGTAGGTTGATTGAGTGAGTCCTATCATTCTCTTAGATCTATCCCTATAGATCTGTATCCCAAGAATGTAGGATGCCTCACCCAAATCCTTCATCGAAAATCTACCTGATAACCATATCTTTGTTGACTGCAACATCCCTACATCATTCCCAATGAGTAGGATGTCATCAACATAAAGTACTAAGAATGTCACCGCATCCTTAACTACTTTTTTGTACACGCAAGGTTCCTCCGGGTTCTTGATGAAACCAAAGTCTTTAATTGTTTCATCAAATTTCTGGTTCCAACTTCTTGATGCTTGTTTTAGACCATAAATTGATCTCTGAAGCTTGCATACCTTATGCTCGCTTCCTATGGATGTGTACCCCTCAGGCTGCTTCATATAGATTTCTTCCTTAATGTCTCCATTAAGAAAAGCAGTCTTCACATCCATTTGCCATATCTCATAGTCATACCATGCAGCTATGGCAATAAGGATTCTTATGGACTTGAACATAGCAACTGGTGAAAAGGTTTCATCATAGTCAACTCCTTGCCTTTGAGTATAACCTTTCGCCACCAATCGCGCCTTGTAGGTCAATACCTTACCATCAGGCCCAAGCTTTCTTTTGTAGATCCATTTACACCCTATTGGAACAATTCCATCGGGAGGATCCACTAAAGTCCAGACTTGGTTAGTATGCATCGAATCCAATTCTGACTGCATAGCTTCAAGCCATAAATTCGAATCCGCATCAGAAATTGCTTCCTTGAAGCTTCTTGGATCACATCCAATGTCGGGTTCATCTTGACCCTCTTCAAGAAGAAGACCATATCGAACTGGAGGTCTAGAAGTCCTCTCGGATCTTCTAGGTGCAGGCGTGTCCAGCAATGGTTCCTGAGGTGTGGGATCGTTATTTTGTATTTCGGGTTCTTCTCGAACTTCTTCGAGTTCCATCATCTCGCCTTTCTTATCCAATAAGAACTCCTTCTCCAAGAAGGTGGCATTCCGCGAAACAAACACCTTTGTTTCAGCAGGATAATAGAAATAATATCCGATTGAATTCTTCGGATACCCCACAAAATAACACAAGCTGGATCGACTATCCAACTTATCTCCCACTGTCCGCTTCACGTAAGCAGGACATCCCCAAATCCTCAAGTACGAATACTTAGGAGCTTTGCCATTCCATAACTCGTATGGTGTTTTGTCCACTGCTTTAGTGTGGACGTTGTTCAACAACAATACCGCCGTTTCAAGCGCATAGCCCCAAAACGAAGGTGGAAGCTCAGTGAAGCTCATCATGGATCGAACCATGTCCAACAAAGTTCGATTACGACGCTCCGATACACCATTAAGCTGTGGTGTCATAGGAGGAGTCCACTGAGAGAGAATCCCATTCTCTTTCAGATAGTCCAAAAACTCGGTACTCAAGTATTCTCCACCTCGATCCGATCGAAGTGCTTTAATACTTTTACCTAGCTTGTTTTCTACTTCAGCCTTGAATTCTTTGAACTTTTCAAATGCTTCAGACTTATATTTCATTAAATATAAATACCCATACCTTGAATAATCGTCAGTAAAGGTAATGAAGTAGGTGTGGCCATATTGAGTCCCAACTCTAAATGGTCCACAAACATCTGTATGGATCAAATCCAACAGATTTTGACTACGTTCAGGCTTCCCCTTAAAAGGAGATTTAGTCATTTTCCCTTTTAGGCAGGATTCACAACTAGGTAGAGAGTTAATATCAGACATATCAAACATGCCCTCTCCCACTAGCTTGTTCATCCTCCTTGAGGAAATATGACCTAGTCTAGCGTGCCAAAGGTTTGCCGGGTTTTGACTATCGATTTTCCTTTTGTTTGTTGTCGCCGGTTTGTCAATACAATTTACTGGAACGTCTTTTAGTTTTAAATTGTATAGATCGTTTTCAAGTTGTCCATTTCCAATTAAACATTCATTCTTGTAAATACTGCAAATCCCATTCACAAAATTACAAGAATAACCATCTCTATCAAGCATAGAAATAGAAATAATGTTTTTAATTAAATCTGGCACAAATAAAACATCTCTCAACAATAATTTAAAACCATTCTGCAAAATCAAACAAACATCTCCAATGGCCGTAGCTTCAACTCTGGAACCATTCCCGAGCCTCAGCTGGGTCTCACCCATTCTAAGCCTGCGACTTCTTGTCATCACCTGCAAATCATTGCAAATGTGAGAACCACATCCGGTATCCAATACCCAAGAAGTTGTATTAAGTGACATGTTTATTTCGATATAGAACATACCCTTTGCAGTTCCCAACTGCTCAAGATACTCCTTGCAGTTGCGCTTCCAATGACCCGGCTTCTTGCAGTAATGGCAAACATCCTTGGATTTTCCATCGTTTGAAGCCTTTGTCTTTTGCTTCTTCTCGGGTTCCACTTTCTTGGGTGGGGCAGAACGTTTCTTGCCCTTCATACTTGGCCCCTTCTTAGCAGAAGATGAGGAGCCCACCAAGAAAGCTGGCTTATCCTTCTTAAGTGTGGATTCATATGTAACGAGCATATTGACCATCTCTTCAAGGGTGGCCTCTATCTTGTTCATATTAAAATTTATCACGAATCCATCAAATGAAGAAGGAAGAGATAGAAGCAGCAAGTCCACATTGAGTTCATGCTCCAACACCAAATCAAGGGTCGCTAACTTCTGTATGAGCCAAATCACTCGTACCCCATGATCACGGACCGAAGTCCCTTCACGCATGCGGCACGTCATCAACTCCTTAACAGTAGAGAACCTTTCAGCCCTCGACTGAGCCCCAAAAAGTTCCTTGAGTTGCGTGTGAATGTCAGCAGCATTCACCGTGTCCTCAAATCGCCTCTGGAGTTCATCAGACATCGAGGCTTGCATATAGCATTTGGTCTTGATGTCATGGTCACACCATGCATCAAGTTTGGCCAATTCCTCCGGACTTATGTCAGCTGGTGCTTCCTTCGGAGGTGCTTTCTCTAACACGTAGAGCATTTTCTCCGAAGTTAAGACAATCTTCAACTTTCGGAACCATTCCGTATAGTTGGCGCCAGTCAGCTTGTTTTGTTCGAGGATCGAGAATAAAGGATTTCGCGAATTCATTGTATGAAATACTGAAAAGGAAAAACAGACATATATCAATGATTGTTTAACAATTTACTAAGACATAAAATAGGCGAATTTAATTTTATGAATCTCACTCCCACTATTTTAACGATTTCACCACCCTCTAGTGAAAACGGGAAACTTTTTCCTTAGTGAGAACATGGAGTCCAATTGACAAACTTATGGTCCCGAATAATATCAGCCAACCATAATTCTCAAAAGGTAGAGCCCAATTGCTTCCAAAGCAACCCCCATGTATTTACCTCATGTCCAATAAGGGCCCAATAATATGACGCCGTTTAAAGTGACATGTCAAGATGACCCATCAATATTAAGTTGTGATGGACGGTCGCCATGTGGATCCCCCAATAATATGAGCCGATCCCATGGGAGTTCCACCCAACTTACAACATTTGTCGATCCAATGTACAGCTTTCCGACGAACGGGCCCCCCCAATAATATGAGCCGGACCGTATCCGCGGGTAGCATCACATACATTGACCGTTGATGGAAGGTAGGAACATTTAAACAATATTTAAATTTCCTTTATTTATCTTGATATAAATTTTAAATCATATTTAAAATGAGGGATTTTATTTATAAAAATATTTGTCTCATCATTTTAATTTATTGCATGCATTGCCGGATTCACGCAATTTATGTCTAAACATGCATACAATCATAATATCACATATTATATAGGATGATCGATTCCATTTCTAATTGACCCGTGGTTGCCAATCACGGGTCTTAGTCCAATCCTAGGTAATATGCAGTATGCAAATGCAATCCTATTACATATGCTTCCAATTTACATTTCTTCAGTCTTCATTGTCTGCTGGGCCCACCATCTTCAAATCTTGATCTCCCACTAAATCTAATGTATTTACAATTAAATAACAATGACAAGTAGGGGATACATTTTTAGGGGTGGGAACGGGCTATAAACCAAGCCCACTTTTATTACATATGACATTCATATCGGGCCATAAACCAGGCCCATTAATAAAACCAACAACAATAAAGACAAAATGTAAATTCCTAACATACACCTACAAAATTGGTCATGGCAATCGATCATCCTTATCCAATAACATTTAATTCAAAATTAATTTATTGGATAACATGCTGTGGCAATTCAAATTTAAACAAGATAAAATCATATTTTATATATAAAATCACATTTCACATATAAAATCATATTTTATCTCCATATCAAATAAAATCATATTTTATCTATAAAATCCAATTTTACAAATAAAATCATATTTTATCTAATATATCATAAGATCATATCTTATCATCAATTGTACCAAAATAATTGATTTCAAAATTCAATTTACGGATAAAATATTAAAATTTTCCAAAAATTCAAATTTATCCAAAATCAATTTTAAAATTTACGGACTCGAACAATTCGATCCGAAATCTCGTGAACCAATCAAAAACAATTTTTGACCGGACCAAAAATAAAATTTTAAATATTAAAATTAATAAAAATTAAAAATTAATTTTTCCCGCGGGCCACCCGGGACACTCCCGGGTTGGCCCGCACCCGGGGCGTGGGCCGGGGGCAGCCCGGCTGCCCCCTTAGGGCAGCGCCTGGCGCCGCCCCTGGGCGGCGCCGTGCAGCGCACAGCGCTGCCCTGGGCGGCGCCGAGCGCCGCCCTGGGCGGCGACGGTCGCCGCCTTGGGCGGCGCTGTGCGCCCCCTTTGGGCGGCGCCGTGCGCCGCCCGGGGCAGCAACAATTGCTGCCCCACCGGGCAGCGATCCAATCGCTGCCCGGGTTTTGCCCCGAAAAAAATTTTTTTATTAAAAATATTTATTTTGTTTCATAAACCGAGACTCAAAAATTTTGTACAATTGATTATTCAATCGATTGATCTGAGCAACCTGGCTCTGATACCACTGTTGGAAAACTGGCGAGTTCCCAGACCAATTACGATTGATACCCGGTGCAGCGGAAGTTTAAAAATTTTTCATGGAACGTTTCCATGGTATGGGTATCAACCGTTCATCGATTGAATTACGTGTGTGTAAAATTTAAATAACAATTAAATAAATTTTACCTCAAATCTCGCAACGAGATTAATGGACACCAACAGAACAATTCTGCTCTTGTTGTCTCTCCCTGGAACCGATGAACGCCTTCAATCAGGTCCACGAACAGAGGTTTAATCCCTCTGATAGATTGCACTAGAAAATCTATCAGAAGTTTTCTGCGAAGAGAATACACGAATTTGATTCGTTATTCCTTACTGCGATTCAAAATCACAGACCGGAATTTTCTCTGACAGAGTAGGGAGGGGGCGGCCAAAAACGTTTTTGAGAGGCTAGGGTTTTCGAAAAATTGCTCTCAAAATAATGACCTGTTGTGTGTAATTTCTGTACTGAAATAACTTATTTATAATGCAGGCCACTAACACCTTAGGGCCCATTAGTCATAAGCTGGGGCCCGACAAGCAAAGCCCGCTCGTTCAGAAATTAATATAAAATTCATCGTGACTCCGATTGATGAAACGATTTCACCAATGTGCACAGAAACCATTTCTGCACGTTTTAAAGTCAAAATAAATTTTCCTGAATCCGAATTCAGTGGTTTCCAAAAATGTCCATCCCTATGTCATTTTAGGAAATCCTACTCCCTTACTCTTATTTAAGAAGTCCAACTCCTTAGTTCATTAAATTTAACTCTTTAAATTTAACTATCTCAACGGGGATTAAAACTCCATTACACTGTGTGACCCTCAATGGTTCAGGGATACAGCTAGCCGTGGGCTCACAACTCCTTGTGACTCGGAACAACACTTTCCGACTTGCCCAACGAATCATGGTAAAGCGCCTAGCAACATCGCCCCATGATTCCCTAGGTATCACTGATAGTGCCTACAAGAACCAGTAGATTTTGGTTAGCGTACAGTACGGTCCCTTCATCCATATATCCCGATCGAATCAACAACCATTGGTATATCGAGAGTCGCTCAAGATTCGATAACTATGCAATGCATCTTGAAGATCAAATTAGTGACATCGCATGTGCTACTAAGAAACCATTTCTTAAATCACATCAAGTACTCTGGCCAGAGATTTGTCACACTAATATCTCCTCAGATCGCATAGGATATCCACACTCGCAAGTATGTGGTGAATCCTTTACAACAATGCATTGACTCCTATATGTGTCGTAACTGTACCCAATCTCGACACCTGATGACCCCCTCAGAGTCGGTAAACGAGTCAAAGCACAGTACTAGCATATAGAGTCTCCATGATGTTTCAAGTCGTAAGGACTAATGGTGTACATCATCAACTCAAAGTACATGTAATGCTGCTAACACCCGTGTCCTCACATGCTACAACTCTATCTCGAGCCATCACTGTCTCTTCTGACTAGCTCCTGCCCCACCTATTGTCATGCACACATACAAAATAAAGCAATAGCCGGATACCTCCGGTGAGAATAAAATCCCAGTATAAATAACAAAACATGCAATAACAATAGCATCTCATCTAATGCTATAAAATAAATGCAATGCATGTTTGAAGAATAGGCTATCAAAGCTGATATCAATAAAGCTTGGTTCTTTGGGATCTCGAGGAATAAAATAACTATCAAACCGCCGACACTCCCAATCGAGGCGGCATAAAGTATTTCAATCCACTGACTTTGGTGCAATTATAGAGAGTCTTCTGGCTTTGAAAGCTAAGGCTGCAATCCATGTCACTCAACTATAATTCTCCAAACGTCATTTCACACTCTAGGCTAATCTGCCCTTTATGCTTTACAGGCTGGAGTTCAAGATGAATGCAACATAAGCTGTATGCATTAAGACTGTAAAACATCTTGAACATGTAATCACATAATCAAACAGAGCATTAATACTCATATAAATCACATAGAAGCACATAACAAAACAATAGCAAGAACGTATGTGATTTACTCGAGAATAATAGCTATCTCGAGGGTTCTATCCCATCTGGATAGCTGTCATTTATACTTTTCGATGTCGAGTCTGAAAGTACTTCAAATCTGTAAATACAATCAACAACAACATGTCAAAATCTGCTCAGCTTCTCAACTTCATTTCAAATACAATACTAGCAAACCTTGCTTCAACTCTTTCTCGGTTCGAATCGGGATTCTCAAATCGTCAATCTTCGAATGAAAGCTGAGAAATAACATATCAAATAACTAACAATATCAGATGCAACTCAAACCATGCTCCTTTTAATCAATCATATCAAAGTCTTGACATTTTGCGAATCGACGGTGTAACGGCTACAAACCGGCAATCCAAACAATATCCAAAACAATCCAACAATCAAGATCACTTATAATCTCATATCAATATCATCAAAAAAATCATAATCAGATAGGGTAGGGTTCGAATTTTGCTTCATAAAATCATATAAAATCCGAACGATAGTCTTTTTCCGAACCGTCTACGAATACGTAATCGGTACAGCTCATAATTGCTTATATCTTAAAATCATAAATTTCTATATTCAACATACAAATAAATTCTGAGAAAGATGAATGAAACTTGTACCAAAACGAAGGTCTCGGAGTGGTGATCGCAGATATATATTTATCTGGAATTTCTGACAACCGGAGCACGAGTTATCGAAGCTTTTCAAGAGCAAAAATGGAGTCTTGGGGTTTTCAGCCGTTCTTCCTTTTCTTCTGATGCTTCACGTTGGAATCAGATATATTAAAGGTGAGTTGAGATATATATTAGCCAAATTGCAGTTTAGTCCCTGAACTTTTGGCTATTTGCAATTTAGTCCCCGGAGAAGCGATTTAATTCAATTTCAATCTTTTTCAATTTAAGAATATTAGAATTTAATTCTAAACTCTAAATATTCCTAAATTAAATATTCTCGGATTAAAATTAAATAATCCCGGGCCTTACAGTGTTGGCAACACCTTAGGCAACACCTTCGATGCAGATCTATACATGTAGTCTTCGTGAAGCTTAAAACAGTACGGTTTGATGTGACCAGGTCTATGATAATAGTGACAGATGTACTTACGTTTCCTTCTAGACATTGAAGGAGAAGCAGACCGTGGCTTTAGTTTTGGAGGATCAATTGGTAAGACCTTTTTGCTTGAGCTTTCTGTACTGCTACTTTCCTTGACAAACACAGGGCCTTTCGAACTTTCACCAACCTCAAATATGTTGTTTTCAAAACCTAAACCAGCCGTACCATCTCTTCCCATCATGAGTAACGAATCAAGCTTGGAAGTGCTTGAATTAAACTTGGCCAAAGTAGCATTTGCTTTTCCGAGTTCTTTCTTCACTTGGCTTAATTCCATGTTTTTCTTACTCAGCATGACTTCCAGTCTTGACACATCAGCCTTTAGATCAGAATTTTCCTTTGAAAGAATAGTATTCATCTTATTCCTTTCAACCCAATCAGTATGTAACTCTTCAAACATCATCCGAGCTTCTTCCATAGACATTGTTTCTTCACCTAGATCATTATCACACATATTATCAGTAATGGAAGAATTCAAACAAACTGACCTTTAGGAGATGTTGCGGCCACCTGCGGCAACACCTAAAGGATTGACTTGAAACTTTTTCTTGCTCTCCAGTAGTGCAGATAAGGCAGTGTGGCTTTCTTCATCTTCCTGTTCTTTTTCTTCGGACTCTTCATCACTCAAAGACGTGTTCATCTCTTTCCTAAGCGTATTGGCACACTCATTTGCATAGTGTCCAAAGCCTTGACAAGCATGACATTGAACAGTGTCCAACTTCTTTGACACAAACTTCTTCTTCCCTTCCAACATCAGTCGAGGCTTAGGAGTATCAACAGGTTTCCTTGGTGATTTTTCTGGTCCAGTAATCCTTAAAGTCTTGTTAGAGAACATTGGAGCCTTGAGTTTTTGATCCATCTTTCTTGACTCTTTCATCTTCTTTAGATAATCATTGAATTTCCTAGTCATAAAAGAGATCGAATCATCTTCTAAATCAGATTGATGAACTTCTTGATGAAATTGAACATACTCCTCGTATGAGGGTTTTGAGGCTTGAAGGGCTATAGATTTTCCTTTATCCTTCTCTTGTTCTGTATTGTTCATCTCAAAAACTTGAAGAATGCTAATCAGTTCAGTCATCTTCATCTTTGAAGTGTCTTTTATTTCTTCAAGCGCCCAAATCTTCCCATTGAATCTTTTAGGCAAGGATCGAAGAACCTTGTTCACCATAGTTTCACTAGCAATAGGTCCTCCAAGAGCATGCGCCTCTGTAGCTATCTCTCTAAGTTTCTTATCATAATCAGCAATAGTTTCATTCTCATCCATCCTGATATTCTCAAATCTTGCGTTTAACAATCTCAATCTTGTTCTTCTCACGCAATCAATTCCTTCACAGTGTTCTTGAAGAGCATCCCATGCATCCTTTGTAGTACCTAAAATCTAATTTACAAAATCGCATGCATTAAATTTAATAAATATTAGGATTATTATTTTTAGGTTTAATTGATTTAAATTCTTTATTTGAATTATGTGCTAATAAAATATTTTATTATTTAGTTAAATAATTTTTATTGTACTAACTATTTAATTAATATTTTTTTAATTGCTTAAATTTATGTGTCTAAATGATTTTATTGTGCAATTTAAATTATTTTAATATTTTAAAAGTTTAGGCTTGCATATTTAAATGATTTTAATTTTTAGTTGTTTAGTTTACTCTTTTAAATGATTTTAATTGTTTAGTTTATTCTCATAAAAACGATTCTAATTTTCTAATTTATTCTTTTAAATGATTTTAATTGTTTAGCTTATTTGTTTAAATATTTTCGAGTGTCCAATTTTTTTTTTAATAACCTAAGCTTAGCGATTAGTTATTTTAAATTATTTTAAATGTCTAACTTATTTATTTAAATCATTTTTAATTTTCCAAATCATTTTAAAGCTTTTTATTTTCGCTTGTTTATTTATTTAAAATGCATTTAAACGTTAGTCTAGTTTGTTTAAATTATTTTAATCGCACTGTTTATTATTTAAATATTTTATTTATCGTTATGACATCAAAATATTTAAGTATTAAAAACTAGCATTTTCAAACCCAGTAAATAGAATTTAAGCATTTAACTCTTAAATGTTCAATTTGAGTGTTTGCGAAATTTGGGCCTAACACTTATAAAATACCATATATTATATTTTATGCATTATGTTCCTCATCAACTTAAAATGTGTTGACCGGCCCGAAGAGTTTCACCAAGCCCAAATTTGCATTGGCCATTAAAAGAGTTACAACCCAAAACACCCGGCCCATTTACAAGCACCCTTTCTCCAACCCATCGCGGATCGCAGACTTCACCCCATTTCCTTTCCTCTCCACAGCTCTCGCAATCGGCCTCCCTAGGTTTCCTCTTCCATTTCTTCCGATCGCCACATCAGCTCCATTCTTCCGGCAAAACACCTCTACAGGCGAGCTAATCGAGTTCCTTCCCAGCTCAATCACAGCTCAACCGGGTTTTCCTCCTCATTTCTGATTCTTTTTGTTTAAGGCAAGATTTATGGGCGTTTTGGCCACCAAGTAGATTATTACTTTGCGTGATTGTGTTCCTGCCTGTGTGTGCGAGATTTTTCTAAAGTTATGAGGTTGTCCGATTATTTTTTGCATTTTGTAAAAACTGCTCATGTTCTCTGTTTCTTTGGATTAGTCGTTCGACTCCTTGTTTCCCTTTGGTGTATTTTCTAATTATGGAGCAGGTTTCAGTATCTTTCTGCGCATCTTGATAGGTGTCATGGACCCAAACCTTGGCATACAGCCCATCATGCAAATGGGTCAAGCAGCAAAGCCCAATGACATAACTTACCAACGGTTCAGTCATGGGAAATTCAAGAATAGACAGTAGAAAATCCTATGATATTGATTTTATCTACTTTCCTTGTTAAGCCTTATATAGCATAATTTCAGAATTCAATTATGCAGTAAGCCACGCCTTACCTAAATAAGTGGCTCTTCCTTTGTATTTAAATTGCTGATGGATGAATAAAGAGAGCATCTTCAATTCCAAATAATCCAATCTGCACGAGATCGAGGGGTTCTCTCAAGAAACGAGCCCCTATATTCATTCAAAATAGGGAAGCAAGGCAGAAAAACCCATAAACCAATCACTGATCTAAACGACCTACCTCTCTATCGCCCTATAACTAGATCCGCTTCACAGGTTCATAACAAGTTGGTATCAGAGCCGAGATTTATTTGGCGATTTCCAGACACTCCAGCAGAAAATTACGAGCCTTGTAAATCTGTTCAAGGCCAATATCGAAGAACAAGATCGCCGCCAACAAAACCTGGACCTGCGGCTGGATGAACTAGCCGCTCTCCAGATGTCCATGAGCCGCACCGATAGCAAGGGAAATAATGGATCTTCGGGGTCACAACCCCACGAGCACCGCACAACTAATGAAAATGGAGGAACGCAGAAATTTGTTCCCAAATATTCCAAGATAGATTTCCCCAGATTTGATGGTTTATCTGATCCTCTCAGTTGGATTAGCCGATGTGAGCACTTCTTCCGCCATCAACATACATCGAAAGACTAACGCGTGGGCCTTGCATCTTTTCACCTCGAAGGAGACGCTCAACTTTGGTTTTTGAAACTGGAACGCGACCGCCCTAATCTCACATGGGAAGTCTTCAAAGAATACTGCCACCTGAAAGAGTGGGTGCCCAGTGAGCCAACTTGTGGCTATGGGCTTTGATGACTCTTTGTACAAACGATCTTTTGTTTAATATAATTTACACTTTTATTAATGGCAATGACTTTATCTTTCTTCATATTGTTATATTGTGATATACTATTGTTGTTTTGATAAAGACCTTGAATATACTATAGTGTATGTAAGATGTGGTAGAACATGGGGATGTCTATCATGAAATACATCTTATAGTCACTGTATATTCTAAACTGTTCCTAGTCAATTGAGCCGTCCGATAATAAGGATAAGGATCGCTCGAGTTTGAGACTAGCATTTGCGATGCGGAGTACCACGTTTCATTGGTAGGGAACATGGAGATGTTCGAAGCATGCAAATGGATATTCATAGGATGAATAATCGAACTACCCTATCCGGACTTTCCAAGTGGTTATCACTTATCGAGTGGATAAAGTCCGCGGTTTTGGTTGTACACCATTAGTCCTTACTACTTGAAACATCATGGAGACTCTATATGCTAGTACTGTGCTTTGACTCGTTTACCGACTCTATGGGGGTCATCAGGTGTCGGGATTGGGTACAGTTACAACACATATAGGAGTCGATGCATTGTTGTCAAGGATTCACCACATACTTGCGAGTGTGGATATCCTATGCGATCTGAGGAGATATTAGTGTGACGAATCTCTGGCCAGAGTACTTGATGTGATTTAAGAAATGGTTTCTTAGTAGCACATGCGATGTCACTAATTTGATCTTCAAGATGTATTGCATAGTTATCGAATCTTGAGCGACTCTCGATATACCAATGGTTGTTGATTCGATCGGGATATATGGATGAAGGGACCGTACTGTACGCTAACCAAAATCTACTGGTTCTTGTAGGCACTATCAGTGATACCTAGGGAATCATGGGGCGATGTTGCTAGGCGCTTTACCATGATTCGATGGGCAAGTCGGAAATCGTTATTCCGAGTCACAAGGAGTTGTGAGCCCACGGCTAGCTGTATCCCTGAACCATTGAGGGTCACACAGTGTAATGGAGTTTTTAATCCCCGTTGAGATAGTTAAATTTAAAGAGTTAAATTTAATGAATAAAGAAGTTGGACTTCTTAAATAAGAGTAAGGGAGTAGGATTTCCTAAAATGACATAGGGATGTACATTTTTGGAAATCACTGAATTCGGATTCAGGAAAATTTATCTTGACTTTAAAATGTGCAGAAATGGTTTCTGTGCACATTGGTAAAATCGGTTTATCAATCGGAGTCACGATGAATTTTATATTAATTTCTGAACATGCGGGCTTTGCTTGTCGGGCCTCAACTTATGACTAATGGGCCCTAAGGTGTTAGTGGCCTGCATTATAAATAAGTTATTGCAGTACAGAAATTAGATACAACAGGTCATAATTTTGAGAGCAGAAATCGAAAAACCCTAGCCTCTCTCTCTTATATTTCGGCCGACCCCTCCTTGCTCTGTCAGAGAATTTCCGGTCTGTGATTTTTAATTGCAGTCAGGAATAACGAATCAGATTCGTTTAATCTCTTCGCAGAAAAACTTCTGATAGATTTTCTAGTGCAATCTATCAGAGGGATTTAAACCCCATTCGTGGACCTGATTGAAGGAGTTCATCAGTTCCTGGGAGAGACAACAAGAGCAGATTAATTCTGTTGGTGTCCAATAATCTCGCTTCGAGATTGAAGGTAAAATTTAATAATTGTTATTTAAATTTTACACACACTTATAATTTAATCGTTGAACGGTTGATACCCACACTATGGAATTGTTCCATAATAAAATTTTTAAACTTCCGCTGCACCGGGTATCAATCGTGATTGATCTGACCGCCAGTTTTCCGACAGTGGTATCAGAGCCAGGTTGCTCAGATCAAACGATTAAATTAATCAATTGTACAAAATTTTTGAGTCTCGTTTTTTTTTGAAAACAAAATAAATATTTTTAAATAAAAAAAATTTTTTCGGGGCAAAACCCGGGCAGCGATTGGATCGCTGCCCGGTGGGGCAGCAATTGTTGCTGCCCCGGGCGGCGCACAGCGCCGCCCAAAGGGGGCGCACGGCGTCGCCCAGGGGTGGCGCTCAGCGCCGCCAGGGCAGCGCTCGGCGCTGCCCAGCGCAGCGCTGGGCGGCGCACGGCGCCGCCCATGGGCGACGCTCGGCACCGCCCAGGGCGGCGCCAGGCGCCGCCAGGGCAGCAACTGTTGCTGCCCTAAAGGGGCAGCCGGGCTGCCCCGGCCCGCGCCCACGGGTGCGGGCCGGCCCGGGAGTGTCCCGGGCGGCCCGCGGGAAAAATTAAATTTTTATTTAAAATTAATTTTAATGTGTTAAAATTTTATTTTTGGTCCGGTCAAAAATTGTTTTTGATTGGTTCACGAGATTTCGGATCGAATTTTTCGAGTCCGTAAACTTTAAAATTGATTTTTGGATAAATTTGAATTTTTGGAAAATTTTAATATTTTATATTTAAATTGAATTTTGAAATCAATTATTTTTGGTACAATTGATGATAAGATTTGATCTTATGAATATATTGAGTAAAATATGATTTTATCCATAAAATTGGATTTTGTAGATAAAATATGATTTTATTTGATAAAGAGATAAAATATGATTTTATATGTAAAATGAGATTTTATATATAAAATATGATTTTATCCTGTTTAAATTTGAATTGCCACTGCATGTTATCCAATAAATTAATTTTGAATTAAATGTTATTGGATAAGGATGATCGATTGCCATGACCAATTTTGTAGGTGTATGTTAGGAATTTACATTTGTTTTTATTGTTGTTGGTTTTATTAATGGGCCTGGTTTATGGCCCAGTATGAATGTCATATGTAATAAAAGTGGGCTTGGTTTATGGCCCGTTCCCACCCCTAAAAATGTATCCCCTACTTGTCATTGTTATTTATTGTAAATACATTAGATTTAGTGGGAGATCAAGATTTGAAGATGGTGGGCCCAGCAGACAATAAAGACAGAAGAAATGTAAATTAGAAGCACATGTAATAGGATTGCATTGCATACTGCATATTACCTAGGATTGGACTAAGACTCGTGATTGGCAACCACGGGTCAATTAGAAATGGAATCGATCATCCTATATAATATATGATATTATGATTGTATGCATGTTTTAGACATAATTGCGTGAATCCGGCAAGCATGCAATAATTTGAAATTGATGAGACAAATTTTTATAATTAAAAAATCCCTCATTTTAAATATGATTTAAAATTGATATCAAGATAAATAAAGGAAATTTAAATTTGTTTAAATGTTCCTACCTTCCATCAACGGTCAATGTATGTGATGCTACCCGCGGATACGGTCCGGCTCATATTATTGGGGGGGCCCGTCCGTCGGAAAGCTGTACATTGGATCGACACATGTTGTAAGTTGGGTGGAACTCCCATGGGATCGGCTCATATTATAGGGGAATCCACATGGCGACCGTCCATCACAACTTAATATTGATGGGTCATCTTGACATGTCACTTTAAACGGCGTCATATTATTGGGCCCTTATTGGACATGAGGTAAACACATGGGGGTTGCTTTGGAAGCAATTGGGCTCTACCTTTTGAGAATTATGGTTGGCTGATATTATTCGGGACCATAAGTTTGTCAATTGGACTCCATGTTCTCACTAAGGAAAAAGTTTCCCGTTTTCACTAGAGGGTAGTGAAATCGTTAAAATAGTGGGAGTGAGATTCATAAAATTAAATTCGCCTATTTTATGTCTTAGTAAATTGCTTAAACAATCATTGATATATGTCTGTTTTTCTTTTCAGTATTTCATACAATGAATTCGCGTAATCCATTATTCTCGATCCTCGAACAAAACAAGTTAACTGGCGCAAACTATACGGAATGGTTCCGGAAGTTGAAGATTGTCTTGACTTCGGAGAAGATGCTCTACGTGTTAGAGAAATCACCTCCGAAGGAAGCACCAGCTGACGTAAGTCCGGAGGAATTGGCCAAACTTGATGCATGGTGGGACCATGACATCAAGACCAAATGCTATATGCAAGCCTCGATGTCTGATGAACTCCAGAGGCGATTTGAGGACACCGTGAATGCTGCTGACATTCACGCTCAACTCAAGGAACTTTTTGGGGCTCAATCGAGGGCTGAAAGGTTCGCTACTGTTAAGGAGCTAATGACGTGTCGCATGCGTGAAGGGACTTCGGTCCGTGATCATGGGGTACGAGTGATTTGGCTCATACAAAAGTTAGCGACCCTTGATTTGGTGTTGGAGCATGAACTCAACGTGGATTTACTGCTTCTGTCTCTTCCTTCTTCGTTTGACGGATTTGTGGTAAATTTTAATATGAACAAGATAGAGGCCACCCTTGAAGAGATGGTCAATATGCTTGTGACATATGAATCCACACTAAAGAAGGATAAGCCAGCTTTCTTGGTGGGCTCCTCATCTTCTGCTAAGAAGGGGCCAAGTATGAAGGGCAAGAAACGTTCTGCCCCACCCAAGAAAGTCGAGCCCGAGAAGAAGCACAAGACAAAGGCTTCAAACAATGGAAAATCCAAGGATGTTTGCCATTACTGCAAGAAGCCCGGTCATTGGAAGCGCAACTGCAAGGAATATCTAGAGCAGTTGGGAACTGCAAAGGGTATGTTCTATATTGAAATAAACATTTCACTTAATACTACTTCTTGGGTATTGGATACCGGATGTGGATCTTACATTTGCAATGATTTGCAGGTGATGACAAGAAGTCGCAGGCTTAGAATGGGTGAGACCCAGCTGAGGCTCGGGAATGGTTCCAGAGTTGAAGCTACAGCCATTGGAGATGTTTGTTTAATTTTGCAGAATGGTTTTAAGTTATTTTTAAGAGATGTTTTATTTGTTCCGGATTTAATTAAAAACATTATTTCTGTTTCTATGCTAGATAGAGATGGTTATTCTTGCAATTTTGTGAATGGGATTTGCAATATTTACAAGAATGAATGTTTGATTGGAAATGGACAACTTGAAAACGATCTATACAACTTAAAACTAAAAGACGTTCCAATAAATTATATTGATAAACCGGCGACAACAAACAAAAGAAAAATCGATAGTCAAAACCCGGCGAACCTTTGGCATGCTAGGCTAGGTCATATTTCCTCAAGGAGGATGAACAAGCTAGTGGAAGAGGGCATGTTTGATATGTCTGATATTAACTCTCTACCTACTTGTGAATCCTGTCTAAAAGGGAAAATGACTAAATCTCCTTTTAAGGGGAAGCCTGAACGTAGTCAAAATCTGTTGGATTTGATCCATACAGATGTTTGTGGACCATTTAGAGTTGGGACTCAATATGGCCACACCTACTTCATTACCTTTACTGACGATTATTCAAGGTATGGGTATTTATATTTAATGAAATATAAGTCTGAAGCATTTGAAAAGTTCAAAGAATTCAAGGCTGAAGTAGAAAACAAGCTAGGTAAAAGTATTAAAGCACTTTGATCGGATCGAGGTGGAGAATACTTAAGTACCGAGTTTTTGGACTATCTAAAAGAGAATGGGATTCTCTCTCAGTGGACTCCTCCTATGACACCACAGCTGAATGGTGTATCGGAGCGTCGTAATCGAACTTTGTTGGACATGGTTCGATCCATGATGAGCTTCACTGAGCTTCCACCTTCGTTTTGGGGCTATGCGCTTGAAACGGCGGTATTGTTGTTGAACAACGTCCACACTAAAGCAGTGGACAAAACACCATACGAGTTATGAAATGGCAAAGCTCCTAAGTATTCGTACTTGAGGATTTGGGGATGTCCTGCTTACGTGAAGCGGACAGTGGGAGATAAGTTGGATAGTCGATCCAGCTTATGTTATTTTGTAGGGTATCCGAAGAATTCAATCGGATATTATTTCTATTATCCTGCTGAAACAAAGGTGTTTGTTTCTAGGAATGCCACCTTCTTGGAGAAGGAGTTCTTATTGGATAAGAAAGGCGAGATGATGGAACTCGAAGAAGTTCGAGAAGAACCCGAAATACAAAATAACGATCCTACGCCTCAGGAACCATTACTGGACACGCCTGAACCTAGAAGATCCGAGAGGACTTCTAGACCTCCTGTTCGATATGGTCTTCTTCTTGAAGGGGATCAAGATGAACCCGACATTGGATGTGATCCAAGAAACTTCAAGGAAGCAATTTCTGATGCGGATTCAAATTTATGGCTTGAAGCTATGCAGTCTGAATTGGATTCAATGCATACAAACCAAGTTTGGTCTTTAGTAGATCCTCCTGATGGAATTGTTCCAATAGGGTGTAAATGGATCTACAAGAGAAAGCTTGGGCCTGATGGTAAGGTATTGACCTACAAGGCGCGATTGGTGGCGAAAGGTTACACTCAAAGTCAAGGAGTTGACTATGATGAAACCTTTTCACCAGTTGCAATGTTCAAGTCCATAAGAATCCTTATTGCCATAGCTGCATGGTATGACTATGAGATATGGCAAATGGATGTGAAGACTGCTTTTCTTAATGGAGACATTAAGGAAGAAATCTATATGAAGCAGCCAGAGGGGTTCACATCCATGGGAAGCGAGCATAAGGTATGCAAGCTTCAGAGATCAATTTATGGTCTAAAACAAGCATCAAGAAGTTGGAACCAGAAATTTGATGAAACAATAAAAGATTTTGGTTTCATCAAGAACCCGGAGGAACCGTGCGTGTACAAGAAAGTAGTTAAGGATGCTGTGACATTCTTAGTACTTTATGTTGATGACATCCTACTCATTGGGAATGATGTAGGGATGTTACAGTCAACAAAGATATGGTTATCAGGTAGATTCTCGATGAAGGATTTGGGTGAGGCATCCTACATTCTTGGGATACAGATCTATAGAGATAGATCTAAGAGAATGATAGGACTCACTCAATCAACCTACATCGACACCATATTGAAACGGTTTTCAATGGATGGGTCCAAGAGAGGACATCTACCCATGTGTCATGGAGTTTCTTTATCCAAGTCTATGTGTCCCAAGACTGATGAAGAGATAGAGAATATGACACATGTACCATATGCGTCAGCTATAGGTAGTATCATGTATGGGATGATATCTACCAGACCGGATGTAGCATTTGCTCTGAGTGTCACGAGCAGATATCAAGCTAATCCCGGTCAAATGCATTGGAAAGCCGTGAAGGACATTCTTAAGTACTTACGAAGGACTAAGAATATGTTCATGGTATATGGAGGACGAGATCTGAAATTGGAAGGCTATACCGACTCTAGCTTCCAAAGTGACGTGGATGACTCGAAGTCAACCTCTGGATTTGTGTTCGTGCTCAATGGCGGTGCTGTCTCTTGGAAGAGTTCCAAGCAGGACACCACAGCGGATTCCACCACTGAGGCTGAATACATTGCAGCATCAGCTGCTGCTAAAGAGGCCGTTTGGATGAGGAAGTTCGTCCAAGAGTTGGGCGTCATTCCTGAATTTGTTGGTCCAGTCCCGGTGTACTGTGACAACACGGGTGCCGTTGCTCAAGCAAAGGAACCAAGGTCTCATCAAAGATCCAAACACGTACTGAGGAAATACCACATCATCCGGGAGATTGTGGAAAGAGGAGACATCACTGTCGAACGAGTGGCCTCTGCAGACAATATCGCTGATCCGCTTACTAAGCCCTTGCCAGGACCATTGTTTGACAAACATCGCGAAGTAATGGGTCTACGTAGTATGACTAGTTGGCTATAGGGCAAGTGGGAGATTGAAAGAGTGGGTGCCCAGTGAGCCAACTTGTGGCTATGGGCTTTGATGACTCTTTGTACAAACGATCTTTTGTTTAATATAATTTACACTTTTATTAATGGCAATGACTTTATCTTTCTTCATATTGTTATATTGTGATTTACTATTGTTGTTTTGATAAAGACCTTGAATATACTATAGTGTATGTAAGATGTGGTAGAACATGGGGATGTCTATCATGAAATACATCTTATAGTCACTGTATATTCTAAACTGTTCCTAGTCAATTGAGCCGTCCGATAATAAGGATAAGGATCGCTCGAGTTTGAGACTAGCATTTGCGATGCGGAGTACCACGTTTCATTGGTAGGGAACATGGAGATGTTCGAAGCATGCAAATGGATATTCATAGGATGAATAATCGAACTACCCTATCCGGACTTTCCAAGTGGTTATCACTTATCGAGTGGATAAAGTCCGCGGTTTTGGTTGTACACCATTAGTCCTTACTACTTGAAACATCATGGAGACTCTATATGCTAGTACTGTGCTTTGACTCGTTTACCGACTCTATGGGGGTCATCAGGTGTCGGGATTGGGTACAGTTACAACACATATAGGAGTCGATGCATTGTTGTCAAGGATTCACCACATACTTGCGAGTGTGGATATCCTATGCGATCTGAGGAGATATTAGTGTGACGAATCTCTGGCCAGAGTACTTGATGTGATTTAAGAAATGGTTTCTTAGTAGCACATGCGATGTCACTAATTTGATCTTCAAGATGTATTGCATAGTTATCGAATCTTGAGCGACTCTCGATATACCAATGGTTGTTGATTCGATCGGGATATATGGATGAAGGGACCGTACTGTACGCTAACCAAAATCTACTGGTTCTTGTAGGCACTATCAGTGATACCTAGGGAATCATGGGGCGATGTTGCTAGGCTCTTTACCATGATTCGATGGGCAAGTCGGAAATCGTTGTTCCGAGTCACAAGGAGTTGTGAGCCCACGGCTAGCTGTATCCCTGAACCATTGAGGGTCACACAGTGTAATGGAGTTTTTAATCCCCGTTGAGATAGTTAAATTTAAAGAGTTAAATTTAATGAATAAAGAAGTTGGACTTCTTAAATAAGAGTAAGGGAGTAGGATTTCCTAAAATGACATAGGGATGTACATTTTTGGAAATCACTGAATTCGGATTCAGGAAAATTTATCTTGACTTTAAAATGTGCAGAAATGGTTTCTGTGCACATTGGTAAAATCGGTTTATCAATCGGAGTCACGATGAATTTTATATTAATTTCTGAACATGCGGGCTTTGCTTGTCGGGCCTCAACTTATGACTAATGGGCCCTAAGGTGTTAGTGGCCTGCATTATAAATAAGTTATTGCAGTACAGAAATTAGATACAACAGGTCATAATTTTGAGAGCAGAAATCGAAAAACCCTAGCCTCTCTCTCTTATATTTCGGCCGACCCCTCCTTGCTCTGTCAGAGAATTTCCGGTCTGTGATTTTTAATTGCAGTCAGGAATAACGAATCAGATTCGTTTAATCTCTTCGCAGAAAAACTTCTGATAGATTTTCTAGTGCAATCTATCAGAGGGATTTAAACCCCATTCGTGGACCTGATTGAAGGAGTTCATCAGTTCCTGGGAGAGACAACAAGAGCAGATTAATTCTGTTGGTGTCCAATAATCTCGCTTCGAGATTGAAGGTAAAATTTAATAATTGTTATTTAAATTTTACACACACTTATAATTTAATCGTTGAACGGTTGATACCCACACTATGGAATTGTTCCATAATAAAATTTTTAAACTTCCGCTGCACCGGGTATTAATCGTGATTGATCTGACCGCCAGTTTTCCGACACCACCTTAGGTTTGGGCCCCCAATTTTCTCAAACAAGCTGGGAGAATTATCCAAATTGCGTCAGACAGGATCTGTGGAAGAATACCAACAACGATTCGAACAATTATCTGCCCGGGCCTCTTCTCTCAACAGCGAACAAGAAGTAGCCATATTTATCAGCGGTTTACAAGATCACATCGCAATAGAGGTAGAAATTCATCAGCCCAAGGATTTAACAACTGCAATGGGCCTGGCCCGTTTGTATGATAGACGTCCAGGAACCAAACGATCCGAATTCACAACCACTACAAGGCAACCCCAATCCACAGCCAATCGTCCATCATTCATCAAACAGTTGAGCAGATCTGAGATGGAGGAGCGGCGCGCCAGAGGATTGTGTTTTAATTGTGATGAAATCTTCGTCCCAGGGCACCGATGCAAGAGATTATTCCGCCTCGAGGTAACTGAAGATGAAACTGCTGAAGATGAGGATAAACAAGAGGCATCAGAAACTGTGGGCATTTCTATTAATGCGATTTCAGGAGTTCCAAACTCCCAGACCATGCAAGTGAAGGGGCGTATCCAA
Source organism: Henckelia pumila (assembly GCF_033568475.1). Lineage (NCBI taxonomy): Eukaryota > Viridiplantae > Streptophyta > Magnoliopsida > Lamiales > Gesneriaceae > Henckelia > Henckelia pumila. The sequence continues at coordinate 116,374,115 of NC_133123.1, read as the reverse complement.
TCTTCAAATCTCCGTGTTCTTATTGACTCAGGCAGTACCCATTGCTTCCTGGATTCCACGTTGGTCACACGGTTGGGGCTGGAAATCACCCGTAAAGGAAATCTATCAGTTAAGGTGGCTGATGGCAAACAACTCCACTGTGCAGGTGTGTGTTTGGCAGTGCCCATTCAGCTAGAAGAACATTTATTCCATGTAGATTTCTTTGTCCTAACTCTGGGAGAATTTGATGTTGTCTTGGGTGTTAATTGGCTTCGAATGCTGGGAAGCATTACATGGGATTTTGACAGGATGACGATGGAATTCTGTTGGGATGGAGAACGAGTTACATGGCAAGGAGAATCAACCTTTACATTTACAACCAGAAATTTCTCAGCCAATCTCACAGAAGGTACACGTGATTTCCAATTACAGCATCTTTTAGGGGAATACAACAGCCTATTTGAGGAACCCCAAGGACTTCCCCCATCTCGTGGATTTAGCCACAAAATTGTCCTCGAACACAGGAAAGATCCAATTGCAGTCCGGCCTTATCGATATCCACACACACAAAAGGATGAAATAGAGAAGCAATGTGCTGAAATGCTGGAAAAAGGAATTATTCGGCCCAGTTCATCCCCTTTTTCTTCTCCCGTTTGGCTGGTTAAGAAATCTGACGGATCATGGCGCTTTTGTATAGACTACAGAGCCTTGAATGCAAAAACAGTGAAGGGCAAGTTCCCGATTCCAGTTATTGAGGAATTACTTGAGGAACTTCATGGCGCGGAGTACTTTACCAAGCAGGATCTACGTTCCGGATACCATCAAATTTTAATGGATGCCGCGAGTATCGAAATGACCGCATTCCGCACCCACCATGGCCATTTTGAATTTTTGGTCATGCCGTTTGGGCTTACCAATGCCCCCTCTACGTTTCAGGCACTAATGAATGCAATTTTTAGCAAAATTTTGCGGAAATTTGTGTTGGTATTCTTTGACGACATCCTAGTTTACAGTGCAACATGGGAGAATCATCTGCATCACCTCCATGTAGTGTTTGCCATTCTGAAGCAGCAACACTTATTCTTAAAAACTTCAAAGTGCTCTTTTGCTCAAACACAAGTATCTTACTTGGTACATGTGGTTTCCAAAGAAGGAGTAAGTGTGGATGAAGAAAAAATAACAGCCATTTTGCAATGGCCTCAGCCCATGACTATTCGAGCACTACGTGGCTTCCTTGGGTTAGCAGGTTATTATCGAAAGTTTGTACAAAATTATGGGATTATTGCTGCTCCATTAACCAATATGTTGAAAAAACATGGCTTTTCGTGGTCGGACGACAGCCTTCGTGCCTTCGAAACCCTGAAAAAGGCGCTGACGTCTACCCCTGTGCTCGCTCTTCCTGATTTTTCTGTCACTTTTATAGTAGAATGCGACGCATCAGAATCTGGGCTTGGGGCAGTTCTTCAACAAGAAGGCCAACCCATCGCTTTTTTCAGCAATACACTTGCCCAACGCCATAGAAAACTACCAGCATATGAAAAAGAACTGATCGGGCTCACCAAGGCAGTGCGACATTGGCACTCCTACTTCTGGGGAAGCTCATTTATCGTCTGCACCGATCATTATAGCCTCAAATTCTTGCTGGAACAACGCATCTCGACATCGCCTCAACAACATTGGATAAGCAAATTAATGGGATATGATTTTAAAGTGGAATATCGTGCGGGCAAATCAAATACAGTAGCCGATGCACTCTCACGGCAACACGAAGATGAAGGTTGCTTGCTGGCCATTTCCAAACCTCACTGGGATTTTTTGGCAGCCATCCGAGAGGCACATTCCACTAATTCTGATGTCCAGCGCATAATTCAAGAAATAAATGATGGTGAAACGTTAGGACCATGGGATCTCCAAGACGGTATCTTAAGATTTAAATCCAAGATTTATCTTCCACCACACTCAGCTCTAACAGCACCCATCATTGCAATGATACACGAGGGCTGCCACGAGGGCTATCAGCGTACTCTCCATCGCGTGGGCCGTGACTTTTATTGGCCAGGCATGAAGCGACAAGTTCAAGAATTGGTCTCTAATTGCTCCACCTGTCAGCTCAACAAAACGGAGGCTTTGAAACCAGCGGGACTCCTCCAACCATTGCCAATTCCTCACCACATTTGGACAGATATTTCAATGGATTTCATAGAAGGGTTACCACGTTCACAAGGAAAAAATGTTCTTCTGGTGGTTGTTGATCGTTTTTTAAAATATGGCCACTTTATCGGGGTCATCCATCCGTATACAGCAGTCTCGGTGGCTAAACTCTTCTTTGACAACATATTTAAACTCCACGGGCTACCTGAAAAAATCGTCAGCGATAGGGACGCAACCTTCACAAGTGGTTTTTCGCAGGAACTTTTCAAGTTAAGTGGAAAAAAACTGTGCTTCAGTTCAGCCTATCACCCTCAATCCGACGGACAAACTGAGGCTGTGAATCGCATCTTAGAAATATATCTACGCTGCTTTACAAGGGATCATCCACATAAATGGTTCGAGTGGCTTTCATGGGCTGAATTTTGCTACAATACTAGTTTCCATACTACTCTCAAGGCCACACCTTTCGAAGTGGTTTATGGTCGCAAACCCCCAGCCTTTCGTCCTACATACCAGGCCAAGCACGCATTGCATCTGCTGATCATGCGCTACATCAACGTGACCAGATCCTACACCAGCTCCTTGATCATCTTTTACAAGCACGCAATGTCATGAAACAGAATTATGATGCAAAACATCGAGACGTCGCCTTTGAAATAGGGGATTTGGTTCTCCTTAAACTCCCAGCATACAGACAACAGAGTATTGCATCCCGCAGCAATAACAAGCTTTCTCCTCGCTACTTTGGTCCATTTCAAGTACTAGCAAAGGTGGGACAGGTAGCATACAAACTTCAGCTCCCGGCAGATTCCAAAATACACCCTATTTTCCATGTCTCAACTCTAAAAAAGTTCAAAGGCGGGTCCTTCTCCAATCCAGTCTTGCCTCCAGCTTCCTCAACTGAGTTTCAGCTCTCACCACTGGCCATACTGGACACCCGCATGCGGCAAGGCAGCTCTGAAATTTTAGTGCATTGGCAGGGTCTCTCCCCAGCTGAAGCTTCTTGGGAAGACAGAGAGATGTTCACTGTACGATTTCCTTCTTTCGTGCTTGAGGAAAACCATGATCTCCGAGGAGGGACATATGTCATGGACCCAAACCTTGGCATACAGCCCATCATGCAAATGGGTCAAGCAGCAAAGCCCAATGACATAACTTACCAACGGTTCAGTCATGGGAAATTCAAGAATAGATAGTAGAAGATCCTATGATATTGATTTTATCTACTTTCCTTGTTAAGCCTTATATAGCATAATTTCAGAATTCAATTATGCAGTAAGCCACGCCTTACCTAAATAAGTGGCTCTTCCTTTGTATTTAAATTGCTGATGGATGAATAAAGAGAGCATCTTCAATTCCAAATAATCCAATCTGCACGAGATCGAGGGGTTCTCTCAAGAAACGAGCCCCTATATTCATTCAAAATAAGGAAGCAAGGCAAAAAAAACCCATAAACCAATCACTGATCTAAACGACCTACCTCTCTATCGCCCTATAACTAGATCCGCTTCACAGGTTCATAACAATAGGTTTCTCGAGTTCCCTGTTCTATCCGCTTATTTGGGTTTAGTCGTGCATTTTATTTTCTTTATCCATTTCATAATGTTGCACATATTGGTGCTGGAACTTGTTGTTTTTTTGGTGATGGTTAGTTGTGAGTTAGAGATTACGGTTTAATGTATTCATTTTATCCCTGTTTCAAACTACTCATTGCGTTTGGAGTTTATTGGTTTGATTTCTTGCGTGTTGCTTGGATGGTGATATAGAGGCTGCCATGGTTGAGACATAGCTCACATGGTAGTGCTTAGGATGGGTGAAAATGGCTAGCAAATTGGGAGTGAATGGCTGGTGATTTAGGTGCTGTAGAGGTCGGTTATGAGGGGCAGGGCAGGGGCTGTTCTTGGGAGTCACACTAGGTTTGGGGGAAAGCTGTTCTAATGGTTTAAAAAGAGGTTAGGGGTGGTCGTGTGGTTAGATTATAGGCCGGAAACCTAGAGGAGCATGGGTTAAAGGTCTAAGAGTGGTCCAAGTAGGAAGAGTTGCACTGTTTCTGCCAAAAACAGGGCTGTCCGGTAATGGTTGATCAAGGCGGGGTTGCACTCATGTTTTGGCTAAGGGCACAGGTTTGGGAATAGCCTAGGATGTTAGGGAAACGCCGTTTCAAGTAGGAACTAATTCGGGTAAGTTTTGGTCAATTTCTAGGCTATTGGTTGTTGAGGCACAAAATATAGTTGCTAGGTGTTGCTGCTCGGAAACTTTAATGCCAATAATTATGGGGTAAGAATGGTACTTCGAGGATGACTTTCTAGTTGAGTATAGAGTTCTTGGGAACCATGCTTTCAAGCGGAAGTCGTTTTGACTAAGAATTTTATAATTTAAAAGTTTTGCAAGTAGATTGCTCGGGATACGTCCTAAGTGCCAAAAAGTTAAGGCTAGATTCTTAGCTATGGTTTGTCACCTAAATCACCATCCTTGTCAACTATCTTTCATCATTTACTTGTGAATCGAGTAATCGAGTAAATATTCTCGAAAAAGGTCATTTCCATAAATGCATGCTATATCTTTGAGTCGAGTCAAGTAAGAATGAAAGAAAATATTTTTGAACGAAGTGAGTTGATTGTGACTATAGAAATGACGTGTATGTGTGGGGTTGGGAGACGTTCTGACCTACCTTACCAAAGGATGTGTATGTGTGGGGTTGAGAGACGTCTTGTCCTACCTTACCAAATATAGACGTGTATGCGTGGGGTTGAGAGAAATCTTGGCCTCCCTTACCAAGTATGGGCAAGATGGGTTGGGAAATACCTGACCTCCTTGCGGCATAGTGCACTGCAGCCATGATCATGATCGAAAACACAGGGTCACAATTCAAGGATCTGAGTTCACAGTTACAGATTTCAGTTAAAGTTTCAGTTACAGATCAGTTCTAATTTGACTCGACTTAGTTTATATTCAGTTTCAGTCATGTATGAGATTAAGTAAATTTTAAGAAAGTTCCCAAGTTTAAAGGTGTGAGTTCATTGCATGCATTACATCTCATTCTCATTTATCACTCAACTTTTCGGAGTAAGTTTCAAAGTATATTAAGTACTAGTATTTTAAGTATTAAGCATGTACTTTTAAACCCTCGTTATTTTCCCCATATTCTTGTTGGGCCCCTAGGCTCACTACATCTACTTGGTGCAGGTAAAAGTTATCATCGAGATTGCGGGGTAGGACTTTCGAATGGACTGTGATGCGGGCCCGGCACATCCCTCTGACCATGCCAATCTTCCGCAAAAGTTTATTTTAGCAATTTAAAGTCTTTTATTTTGTTGATTGGATAAATGATATTGTAATAATTTATAGAATTATTTGTGGGCATGTAAATATGTAATTGCTTAATCTTTTGATGTTCGAAATGTCGAATTTCTTCTTCGGTTCTCGTTCCTTTCTCGGTCTAGTTTATTTAGTGTTGTTTGCTTTTCTTTAAAATTTGTTGTTTGTGACAGGTGGTTTGTTATTTAAATAGATAGGTCATGCCGAAATTTTCAGAAAAATCCGCATTTAATTTAATTTAATTTAAAGTAGAGTTTGGGTCGTTTCATCCTTAGCAATAGTGCAGTCAGATATGATTCCATACATCCTCATTTCCACAGTTGCAAAAATTGCATTGAGTGCTTTAGCATTGTAGCTTGAACTTTGTGTTTCCTCGGCAGTACAAGTTTCTTCTTGCTTGATGATATAGTCTCCATCTTCATCTAGCGTCTTTGGAGGAGTCCAACCAGTCAGAATACTTTTCCAAGCACGAACATCCATAGCTTTAATAGTATATCGCATCATATTCTTCCATAGTGCGTAATTCATGCCATCAAGGACCGGAGGTTTCAAGAACGAGTTTGCAACAGATGATGAGTCCATCTTATTCCCTGTAATAAAATAAACAAACCAAGATCAGTTTTAGTGTATCAAGAATATGACTCTGATGCCACTTGTAAGGGAATGAGGGTTGCACATAAATAGTTTAAGCTGTTGTCACAAGGTGTTGACAACACCTACAATAACACCTTGAGTAATTTGTAGCGGAATATAATTTAGGCGTGAATAAAATAAACAGGAAACCAAATAAATAGACTCAAATGATTTAAGCAATAGTACAAAATACTCTTGCAACGCCTCAGGGCAAAACTCCACTAGAAACTAATTCAAAGAGTTTTACAAACCCTAAAACTAGTGATTATTGTAACAATCAATTTTCTCAAACATATGAGAAAATAAAGAGTAAAAGTTCTCCTAAAAATTCTATATGAAATAGAATAAATAAAACGAAATAAGGAGAAAAATGTTGAAGCCAAAATCACACGAGCAGCACACTCCTTGATCACCGATCTTCGAGTGTTCTTCAAGGCTTCAAGTAACAACGACCGATGCAAGCTGCAGTAGTTCTACAGCTCTTTCTCAACGTATATAAACTCACACGGTCTCTCTATATATTCGTTCCTCAATTTATTTGTCTTTCTCCAATATATAGACTAGAATCCTTCATTGTAGATGTTTCCTTGTAGACATAGGATTCTCTAAATTTGTTCATATCAAATCTACACAATATGAAAACAATATATTAGATAAGATATTATAATGAGCTTATCAAAATCTCAAATCAAGTTAATCAAGGAAATAAATAACTTCATGTCCAAGAAAGACAAAAGATATTTAAATAAAATCTTTTCAAAATAGGATGATTTTAAGGAATAAAATATTTTTTTCAGTTTGTGTCGTTAATTTCCGACGGATATATTTTCAGTTTAGTAGTACTTCTGATTATGTCCCTTGTCCCGCGATTTTATCTATAAAGTGGACGCCGAGTAACTGTTTTAGGGCATGTACAAGGGGAGAGGAACAAGGCCGTCTTCAGAATATTAGAGTCTCTAGGCAAATATTCAGGAAAGAGAGCTATATAATTTTTTTAATTAAATATCGATAGAATCACTTCATCTAAAAATCAAAATTTTAAATTTTTGTAACTAAAAATAATAACATAAACAATTGAATCGAAATATAAAAAATAAAACTAAAACTAAAAAAGAACTCGATGAATTCTCAAATATCATTAGTCAGAGATGAATTAATGCATAATACAAATAGAATAAGAATCTCCAAATTAAAGAAGCATAAATAATATATTTTTGTCACAACAAATCTGAAAAAAAATATAAATTATAATTTAAATAGTAACTTAAACAAGGAAATATTATAATCTAATTAAGTAAAAATCATTATCATTGTCGAATAAGCAAATTACAAGATTCTAGTATATCGAAACCAAAAATTAAATCAATTAAAAAAAATCAACCGCAGTAGTAAAATAGACAAAAATAAATCTCATTTAATAAATAAACGAAAGATTATTGGCCCAATTTGAATAAACTAACTCAGTTGAGTGGATCAATTTAACGAAAAAAGTGATTTTTGTTTAAATAGAAAAAGATATTTTTTTTTTACTAAATAAATGATGAAAAAAGTACAAAAAATTGACCACGATTTCGAATTTATACAAAATAAATAGATTCACGTAATATTTTAAATATATAAAAAAATAATACTTAAAAAAAATTAAAAAAAAAAATTGAGGCGGCCCCCCCCCAAGGGGAGGCCCTAGGCACTGCCTAGGCCGCCTCCCCTTGGAGTCGGCACTGGCGAGGAAGCCCAGCGACACTTCAACTTCTCGCCCCTTCAAGGGGCGAGAATCTCGAACGCGGATGTTATCCGCGTGCAAGGAAGTACTGGGCCCTGCGCGGACACCCTCCGCACGCGGTGATGCCCTTGCTTTATTTTTTATAATTTTTTTTTGTTTTAATTGATCAAACGGCTTTCTTTTCTTTTTTAAAATTTTTTTTTTATTTTTTTTAAAATTTCATGGTCAGATTGTTTGTAATTTGAATTTTTTTATTCGTTATGCAAATATTTCTTCCTCTTTTTTCAAAAAAATTGATCAAACAACTATATTTTGTTGTTAGTAATTTGTTTTAATTATTTATACTTTTTTAAATTCGTGTATTTTTGAATTTTTTGTCGTATTTATATTTTAATTATTTGTAATTTTAATTTTTTTTAATTATTTAAATTTATTTTATGTTTAAATGAAAATATATATTTAATAAAATAAAAAAATTAATATTTCAACATCATCACACGCTCGCAGAACCGAGCAATGAAGTTATCATTGCTGACATAATCATGCAATGAAGTTATCAACTTCCTCACACCAATTTCATCTCACCATTGAACTTGCTCACGAAGTTATCACCCTCACTTTTAGTTAATTATAACTTATCAAAACAAACATTAACTACCCACGAAAATTACAGTACACGCTCACTCATTTAAATATATTATAATATAATTAAAATATAGGAGAAAATATTCATATATAGGGTTACATGCTATTTGCTGCCTCACAATCCTAGGGTAATTGAGATCCTATTTATAGAAGCATTGTCTCAATGCAGATTCAAGGGTTGAGATCTATAAATACATGTGGGTCACCCTAACCCGATCGAGTACTAGTTAACTTATAAGCGTGCAATAATCATAAGCTAACAGAGACAAATAAAAGCGCGGAAACAAAAATCATAATTTACAACCCAAAACATGCACATTTAGTCCTAATTTTAATGCACTAAGTTACTCAATCAATAGAATGGTTGCTTCTGCATAGTCGGGCTGTAGACTATAAATTTGGCTAAGAAATTGAGAGAGAAAAAGGAGAGGTGCGAGTTGAAAATGAAATCTCGGTCCCCTATTCATTTTTTAATTATTATTTTCTAAAAAGAAGTATTTTTTCATTTTTCACAATTTGTTTTTATTTATTTTACACCTTATGTAATGTTAGAGAGTTGATGAGTTGGTTTATGTTGATGTGTGTGACATTCATGAAAAATTCTATGTGAGCAATAAGTGTTTGTTTAAGAAGAATAACACGAGATATACTAATGACAATTTGATAAAATGAGAAATAAATAGTCAATTACTTGAAATCAAGTACAACTTGAAGTATATCAAATTCCATAAATATTCAAATCGAATATTTATTCTTTTAATTTAAGAATTCACGGAATTTAATTCTTAAAATCCGTAAATTCTCAAATTAAATATTTTTGGCTCGCCACAAAGTTGAAAACTTTGATAAGTTTGATTTTTGATAAAATGAACTAAAGTGTAAAACAACGCCAAGCTATGAAAAGTTGAGAAAAGTCCTACTGTTTTTTTTAATGACCCCACAAATATTAATAAATAGGTTGAAATTATAGCAACCGCGGAAGCCTTGCCCTCCCATCAGTGCAGTGCTGCCTCACTCATAAATTAATCTTGCACTTGAAGCATCATTAACAAACTCTGAATTCATGTTGTTCCAACGATTCTTGAAAATAACATGACAATAACCAACCACCCAGCTGTGCTTGAATTATTTGTTGAACATTTTCTTGAATTCATCCGAATCGACACTAATTGGTAGTCGCGGTGAATCGCCGCCTCCTCTCGTACCCTTCTCAGAACACAACATAAAGCTCCTACCAATGCTAAACCTTGAAGATCCAAACCCGTTTCTCTTTCAACATACATCTCATAATTGGATTCAACAAAGCTCCAGCTATTCGAACAATATGGCAACTCGGAGACGTCTTCTCGACTAATCTTTCGCCTACAAAGGGGGCACGTCGAGTTTTGTTCGAGCCACCGGTCGACACAACCGATATGAAAAGCATGATTACACTTTGGCAGCAACCGAAGAATCTCAACATCTTCGAATTTCGACAAACAAACCGAGCATTCGAGCCCGTCCCGCGATCCTCTTAGAGAAGAAAATCTGGATGAAGGGAGTGATTCTATCACTGCTTTATCGACCCCTGATGCACTGGATCCCAATCGAAACATCCCATGTCGGACTCGAACGCGCACGCTCACGATCCCACCGTTCGTCCCATTGTGGCAGAATTTGGCATAGAGATGCAGGAGAAGAAATGCAAGTAAAAATGTGGCGGATAGAAAACCGATCGCAAGAGCTATACTTGGCTTGAAATTGGCTGGTTCTCGTGAATTCTCTAGTGCGCGCATGTGTTCTAACATCAATCATGAAAATCAAGAAAATGAAATGGAGGAGAAATTTGATCATGTTCTAATACTAGATTTACTCAGAACTTAAAAGTATACATAATAGATATATAGATGCACCAAAATATTATTTTTTTAACCGTTATATCCTAAATTTTGAAAATAATAATAATAATTCTCTCATGCCCAATGTATGTACAAACCCCATATAACCGTGTCCTCACAACATTAATGTAGCGTATACAATTATATTTTATACGTCTTAATCATCGGACATGTCACATAGCATGTTCGACACGTATTCCTATCGTGTCTTTACCATGTTTGTGTTGTTGTTGATACATCGATCTGACGCCCAACGGACACAATTCAAATCATTTTTTGGAGTAAAATGTTTATTAAAATGTCGTCACAAATAACATAAAATTGATTCAACCGCAAGATGTATATAATAATGGGATTTCTTCCAAAAATTCAAGCTAGAAGCTCGATTTAAGCTTTGAATAAGTGTTTTCTAAGAGACCAGCTATTGTTTCTGGAGTAAGTTAATTTTCTGAGGACTTAAGATCAGAAATTCATGGCTATGGATCCTTAGATTTTTAATTCAAAATATGTATCATGAAACAGACAATTTATGATGTTTTATCAAGATATCAAATTGTAAATAAATCATGGAATTGTAAAATCATATCTCACATGACCAATAAATTTTTCGTTATTATATCTGCATTTATGAGGAATCCAAGGTTGAAGCTAGTTGTAGATTAACAAACACTAATTTCCTTATATGAAGTGCATTGATGGTTAATTCTTGAGCTTCATCTGTTTAAGTTACTGCTACCTTGTGAACTGTAATTTGCTGAAGCATATTCGATTTACTTTATCTATGCCGCCAATAGACATTAATTTCGTTATTGTTGGAATATATATATGTTAGGAATCAAGCAGAAGAGTTTGATATTCCAAGAACTATCAGACAAACAAACATACCAAACAAGAACAATAACACAATCCCAAAAACAGATAAAACCAACGCACACAGATCAAACTCAACACTCACGCGAAAGCAAATAAACGACGCAAGTATTTACGTGGTTCGACAAAGAATTTGCCTACGTACACGAGAGAGCAACACAACCACTTTATTAATCACCAACAGAACAAATCCAAGCTCTAACACCAGAGCTTATTACAGAGACAGCCAAGATAAATTCTAACGCTAGATACAGACTCAATTCAAGCTTTAAAGTCTTAAATTCTTCCCGTCACAATCTGCGCCCTAGTTTTCTTCTCTGAAATCTATGTTTTCTTCTCTCTCAAATATATTCTAAAGTTTGAAGAATTTGATTTTCTGTTCTGTTCGTTGGCGTAGCTTTCATTTGCTTATATATACACCGACTTTCATCTTGGGCTTTAAGTCAAACAACTTACAGCCCAATTAAAAAGTCAGCATGGTCCAACCCGATAAGTCATCTTGCATCACTCTGATCTGCTTTCGTACTTCGATCTGCATTGATCTGCCTTCAAGCTTCCAGCTTTACGGACAATTCATCTGATTTCTAACCAAGTCCCAGTACTCGAGCAATCGATCTGCATGAACTCATCCGAAGACTCATCTGACCATCATCTTCGATCTGATCCCAGAATTCGATCTGACCATGAACTCATCTAATCACTGAATTCATCCGATCTGTACTCTTTGATCTGATATCTTCTCTATTCTTATTCAATCTGATAGAAGAATACTTCAACAATCTCCACCTTGATTCTTTCAGGTTGAATGTTGCTCTTCATCTTAGTCTCCTTGGCTAATTTCCAATCACCGCATTAACTGAGTCCAAACATTTCTTGTACTTAGCATACGACAGTGACTTCGTCATAACATCTGCAGGATTTTCTTCTGATGCTATATTCACAAGGATTACGTCTCCTTTTTCAATCACATCTCTGACGAAATGCATCTTCACATCTATGTGTTTCGATCGTTCATGATAGACTTGGTGTTTCGTCAATTGTATTGCACTTTGATTGTCACAGTGTACTACAACTTGATCTTGTTTCATACCAAGCTCTGCTATCATCCCCTTTAACCACAATCCTTCCTTTATGGTCTCAGTAACAGCTATGAATTCTGCCTCAGTGGTAGAAAGGGCAACCACTGACTGTAGATTAGATTTCCAGGTGATCGTTGTGCCATAAAAGGTAAACACATATCCAGTCAATGACTTTCTCGTGTCTAAGTTTCCAGCAAAATCTGAATCCACATATCCAACCAACGGATCAATTCCATCTTGATGTTTCTCAAACTTCAACCCCAGTCCAGTTATGTTTATGAGATATCGGAGAATCCATTTCAGAGCTTCCCAATGATATGTACCTGGATTAGCCATAAATCTTGGCACAACACTGATTGTGTATGCCAGATCAGGCCTACTACACACCATTTCATATATGAGACTTCCCACTTTACTAGCATATGGAATACCAGCCATTTTCATCTTGTCTTTCTCACTTTCAGGTGACTGGTTCGCAGATAGCTTCAAATTCTGTCCCAGAGGGGTCAAGAAAGATTTGTTTGATTCATGTTATACCTCAGAACAACCTTCTTCAAGTAGTTCTTCTGATTCAGATGAATCTCCTGCCTTTTCCTGTTTCTCACTATGTCCATGCCCAATATTCTCTTAACTTCTCCCAGATCTTTCATCTCAAACTCTGAGTTGAGTTGTTGTTTCAAGGATGATATCTCTGTCCTACTTTTACTTGCAATCAATATATCATCAACGTAAATCAGTAGATACAAGATAACCTGCCCTTCATCTTTCTTCAGATAGACACATCTGTCATATTGGCTTCTCACAAAAATCAAACCTTCTGTTCCACTGCCTCGGACTTTGCTTTAGTCCATACAATGATTTTCTCAGTAAGCAAACATTATCCTGTGTTTTCTGATGTATGAAGCCCTTAGGTTGTTCCATATATATAGTTTCTTCCAGGTCACCGTGTAAAAACGCAGTTTTCACATCCATCTGCTCAATCTCCAAGTCTAGCTGGTTCACCAGTGCTAACAAAATCCGGATGGAACAATGTTTGACCACTGGAAAATAGACCTCATTAAAATCTATCCCTCTACTTGACCATAATCCTTTGCAACCAATCTGGCTTTATACTTGATCTGATCTGTACCAGGAGATCCTTCCTTTTGTTTATAGATCCACTTGAATCCCAATGTCTTCTGATGCTTCGGTCTGTCTACTAACGTCCAGGTTTGATTCTTTTCAAGTTAGTTTATCTCTTCATTCATAGCTTCAATCCACTTGTTTTTATGTTTACTTGCCATAGCTTCATCATAATTATTTGGCTCTGAATACTCCACCTCCTCAGCTTCTGTAAGTGCATACCAAGCCAGATCAGCTTCACCAAACCTCTTAGGAGCTCTGATCTCCCTTCTGGTTCTGTCCCTTGCAATATTATAGGTACTCAAGTCCTCTTTTTGATCACTCGCTGTCACATTCTCATCTTGCATCTCTTCTGACTCTTTTATGCCACAGAAGACTCCACCTCAAACGGTAGTTTGTCATTTACACTAATCTGGTTGTCCTTTCCGTCTGTATTTATTTTATATCCTAGTTTGAATTCATCAAACTTCACATTCATGGTGTTGAAGCACTTTGGACCTCTTGACTCCAGGTTCCAAACCTTATAATCCTTCACACCATCTGGATACCCAATTAATATACATCTGACTGTCCTTACTTTCAACTTGTTCTTTTTCAGATGAGCATATTCAAGACATCCGAATACCCTCAAGTTTGAATAGTCTGCAGGTGTTCCACTCCACTTTTCCATTGGTGTCTTGAAACCAATTGCACTGGATGGACACCTATTGACCAAATAGCACACAGTAGATAATGCTTCTCCCCAGAAGGACTTAGGAAGAGAAGCATTGATCAACATACATCTGACCCTTTCGAGAAGAGTTCTATTCATTCTCTCTGCTAGGCCATTCTGCTGTGGTGTTCCTGCCACTGTTCTGTGTCTGGTAATGCCTTTCTCCTTACATAGCTTAATGAACTTATCTGATAAGTATTTCAATCCATTATTTGTTCTCAGGTGTTTAACTCTTCGATCACTCTTGTTCTCAATTGCCAGCAGTCATTCTCTGAATTTGTCATAAGCTTCATCCTTAGTCTTTAAGGTGAATATCCATACTCTCCTTGAGTAATCATCTATCAAATACATGAAGTATCAGCCTCCACCATGAGTTTCTGTCCGAGAGGGACCCCATAGATATGAATGAATGTAGGCCAATGGTTGCCCAGTTGTGTGACTCCCTTGACCAAATGATACTCTTTTTGATTTCCCAAGAGCCCAACTATCACACAACTCCAGTGATTCGATCTTATCTCCACCTAACAGACCCTGTTTAGACTGCTCATGTAATCCCTTCTCACTTACATGTAAAAGCCTAAGATGTCATAGCTTGGTTATGTCCTGTTGTTCCTGAATACTTGTTGTACTTTCAATAATTGTTTCACCTTGTAGTACATATAGGAGGTTCTTTTTGACAGCCTTCATTATAACCAGATATCATTTTGACACTGAGAGACTTCCTGCTCCAGATTTAAATGAGTATCCCTAAGCATCAATTGTTCCCAATGATATCAACTTTCTCTTCAACTCGGGCACATACCTCACATTAGTGAGTACTCTGTCAATCTCATCATACATCCTTATTCTGATATTCCCAAAGCCTTTTTATTTTGCTTGATTGATTATTCCCCAACAATACCATGCCATGATCAGATTCTTCCAACTTTTCAAACCAAGATCTTATATGACACATGTGAAAGGAGCACCCTAAATCCAGTATCCATTCGTGGTTTACATCTCCTTTACAAACCACCAATACTTCTGCTGAGTCATATCCATCTAAAGCTACGGCCAGAGTACCATCTTCTTTGGGTTTTTCCTATTGATTATCTTTCTTTTCAGGACAATCTCTTCTCATATGTCCAACCTTATGACATGCATAACACTTCACATTTCCCAAATTTATATTCTGGTATCTTCATTGACTCTTCGATCTGGATTTTGGCCTATATTTCCCATTGGATGTCCTCTTATCACTTCTGCCCCTTGCCATAAGACCCTCTCCATGTGATTCAGTGTGTGTGTTTGACTTTCTCTGAAGTTCTTTGAATTGAATAGCCGACATAACTTCTTCCAAAGTTATCGTCTGTTCTCTTCCATATAGCAAAGCATCCCTGAAATTTTCATATGCTTTAGGAAGTGCATTCAGAAGTATCAAAGCCCGATCTTCATCATCAAGTTTTACTTCAATATTCTCCAATCATTCAATATCTTGGTGAATTCTTCGATCTGGTCTTCAAGGTTCTTATCATCCTTGATCACAAAGGAGTAAAACCTCTATTTCATGTACAAACGGTTATCTAGGGATTTCGTCATGTAAAGATTCTCAAGCTTAAGCCATACAGCCGCTGCAGATTCTTCTCTGGCCACCTCCCGAAGATGTCTATCACCCAGGCAGAGAATAATTGCACTGTGTGCTTTCTAGAGTAATTCATCCTTGTTATTTATTTCATTAGACATATTCTCCTTCTTTTTAAGAGCTTCCACCAATCCTTGTTGTATCAGGATTGCCCGCATCTTAATTCTCCAAAGCAAGAAATCGTTCTTGCCAGTAAACTTCTCAATATCAAACTTCATTGATCCCATAAAACTCTGATGGAGCGTCTTCAATCTCCACGCCCATAGCCACCGCCTCTGTCACGCAAGTATTTACGTGGTTCGGCAAGGAATTTGCCTACGTTCATGGGAGAGCAACACAACCACTTTATTAATCACCAACAGAACAAATCCAAGCTCTAACACCAGAGCTTATTATAGAGACAGCCAAGATAAACTTTAACGCTAGATACAGACTCAATTCAAGATTTAAAGCCTTGAATTCTTCCCGTCACAATCTGCGTCCCAGTTTTCTTCTCTGAAATCTCTCTTTTCTTCTCTCTCAAATTTTTTACTTGTTATTAGTTTTTTATTAGACCAAAAAATATTTTTTCGCGCTCTTTTTTATAACAAAAATATTGTTTAAGAGCCCTTCGGTTCGTCGAGCATTTTCGAGTTTCTTTCTCAGGATGTGCCTTTATCTTCACCGGCATACTTATATATTCTAAAGTTTGAAGAATTTGATTTTCTGTTCTATTCATTGGCGTAGCCTCCATCTTCTTATATAGAGAATTACACCGACTTTTATCTTGGGCTTTAGGTCAAACAACTTACGGCCCAATTATAAAGTCAACATGGTCCAATCCAATAAGTCATCTTGCATCAGTCTGATCTGCTTTCATACTTCGATTTGCATTGATTTGCCTTCAAGCTTTCAGCTTTACGGATAATTCATCTGACTTCTAACCAAGTCCCAGTACTCTCGATCTGCATGAACTCATCCAAAGACTCATCTGACCATCAACTTTGATCTGATCACAGTATTCGATCTGACCATGAACTCACATGATCACTGAATTCATCTGATTTGTACTCTTTGATCTGATCTCTTCTCTATTCTTATTCAATCTGATAGAAGCATACTTCAACAATATACATATATATACACACACACACACACATATATTTGATTGCATAGTGGTAGCTTGTGTTTTCAATTTCTTTACTGTTCCTTTAGCTATACAATCTAGAGGAATTTGTTATGTGGCTTGCTTGTTATAGTCCAGTCTCATAATATATTATCATATGAATAGAATGGGGATAACATCTATTTTGGACTCTATTGTTCGTCGTTTCTCTCAAAATGATCCCTTTTTTTGCTGTCAAATTGGTCCCTAATTTTTTTGTAATGTTTTCCAAATTCGTCCCTCCCGTCATATCGACGTTAAAAATTAACGAATAAAAAAGTACATCTCCAGGTAAATATCCATTTCCTCTTCTTTTTGGGTTATAAAAAATTATCCCTAATGTTTCGTAATTATTGTCAATTCGATATATACCGTATATTGACATTTTTACTCAGCCATCGATTGAAACTATTTAAGATATTATAAATGTGTTTCTAAATAAACTATTTAATAAATTCAAATCTATATCAAAAAATATTTTACAAAATCACATCGACTGATAATCACTAAAATTTGAGGGTTCTTATCCAAGATCCGAATCCAACCCGAGCCTAAACATCAATTCCGGTGTGAACCTGAAATCAAGCAAAGACTGTTAGAGGGGACCGAGAGGATGTCTCAACGTAGCCCCTCCGACGTTCAAGTAAAGAGATGAGCTAGGTACCCCTCAAAATGAAAGTAATATGTTGCAAATGAAATGAGCAAACATGGTATTTATAGGGAGAGATGTAGAGGACAATCAACATCTCTCCTTCCACCACCTACTTTCTTAGGTTAATTTTACCACTTAGAGCTGGACATGAGCCCTGATTCTTGGCTATGAAATCGAACTGAGCTCTTCTTATTCGCTAATAAGTTATATGCAATCAAATTTGTCATGGATTTTCATTGTTAAAATCAGAATTTTTAATATTTCTCTTCGAAAACTTATTTACTACTAGCAACCATCGCACGTGATTTTCATGTGTTCGAGAATTTAATTATTTTTAAAAAAATATTAAAAAAATTATCACGGTGAAAAAAATATAGGAGTTTTGATATAAAGTAGAGAGAAGTTGTAAAAAAAAATATGTAAATAATTTAATTAAAATTGATAAATGATGAAATTTGAAAAATGAGATATAGATAAAATGAGATAAGAATGTTATAAAAAAGTGGTGATAATTTAGTCATTTAAGATCTAACATAAAGATATGTGTGTTAAATTTAGGGGTAAAATGAGAAAAATTTTGGTGTGATTTGACACAAAAAAAAAAATGGTTAGTATAAGGGATGAAATTATTAATAGTATAGATAACACAATATATATTGAATTTTGAACTAAATAACTCTTGAGTTTAAGAAATAATTGGCTTGCATGCAAAGGAGTTAAAAAATATTATTCAGAGAGAAAGATTGTATAATTTAATAGTAACACACAAATATAAGAATCGGATTACTATGTTACACAGTTGTGCAATGTTTTTATTAAAAAATAAACAAATTAATTTCAATAACATTGATTTACCTGAGATAAATCGTTGATAAATATGCTTCGAATTAGTGTGTTTCGAATTTGTTGTTATCGTGATTTGGTGCATCCATCGGAGGGTTCTCAATTTGGAAAAATCTTTTTGAAATACTACTTTAGAAGTTTTAAAGGGAGAGGGGCCGAATCTCCATTAGATTTTAATTGTAGATTACGAGAAGGACCGAACTGAGATAATTTCGAAACATTGGAGATCATTTTGATGGCCTGAATAGAAGAAAGACTATTTTGGGAATAATGACAACCAATAGGGATTTAAATATGTATTAACCCATTTCAGAAACTTCAAGGGAGAGACGGACCTTATCTCTGCGAAAAGATGACGATAGAGACCAGATTGAGAATAATTACGAAATATTAGGGATTGGCAGCCCGAAAAGAAGAGGGAATATTTTGGAAAAAGTGGCAAACAAAAGAGACCAAAATAAGCATTAACCCCTTAAGTCAGGATATTAACTATTTAATTAAACAGTACTTTATAAGCTCTAACAACTTATAAACTAATTTAGGAGCTTATAAATTATCACGACTTATTTTAAAAAATAAGATGTTAAAGTGTTTGAATGAACTTATTTTAAACGAATTAAAGATATTGATGTGTTTGACATCTTTTTATTGTCAAAATTATCAAAAATGGTATAATACTATGAATGTTATTTAAATATAGTTTTAAAATTTTATCATAAATATTAAACTTATATTACAAAAAATAAAAAATATTTTATATTTTAATTTATAAAAATTGATACTATTTGGAAATTTCATTTTTTAAAAAATACTTAATAAGTAGAGGACATGTCGGTGATTTATGGAAATACAGAAGGTTATTTTGGAGAAGTAAAATTTTAAAATAAGATATTTTTAAAAAAATAGAGTCACCCTTGTTTTTTTTAAAACAACTTATTTTGACCGCTTATAAGTTGTTTGACCAATTATTTTCAAATAAATTGGAAGAACTTCTAAGCTCCAAAACCGCTTATAAGCTCAGCAAACACTCTCTAAATCAAAGAAGTAATCTTTGTGAATAATTAAACTAATTAAATAAACTAAATTATTCTAAATCTAATAACAAAATTAAATTAAACGATGAAAGCTTACGAGAAATTCAAATTCCAAGAAAATGTCCGAGAACATACAACGGTACCAAATGTCAGTTATTATCACGTAATATATATATAATCAAAGAAGAATTTGACTTCATGATGAAATTCTCTATCTTAACTATCAATCTATTTCTAGAATTAATAATCATATTTTTATTCAACATTTTAATTATTTTTAATTGAATTTAATTGAACAAAAATACATTCAACAACTATGTAATTTTAGTTTTTCACCTAAAATCGCATACTGAAATCGAGTACTATTTCTAGTCGGTTTAACCACGTGCTGATCAATATTTTTGAAACTAATTTCAATCTATTATTTTTCGATTCAAGATGAAATGACAAACATGCAAATAACTGGCTAGATTAAATGCAAGAAATCTACGCAAATATCAATCAATAACATAAAATAAGTTAAAACAAAAATCAATCCAATACATGAGCAAAAATCAACAGTTTGGCCATATCGTAACCCCAGTCAAAAGACGAATTCTCCATAAAATCAAAATTAGATGAAAATCTAATGTTTGAAATCATGAGAAATAAAGAAATAGAATAATAGAAGGAATCTCAATGCTGGCGCGTCAGGTGCGTCTTCTTCCCCTAGCTCCAAGCCCTAGTCGTCGTCTGCAAATTTTTTTAATAAATCCTCAAAATTAGTGTCAAGATTCCCATTTATATTTTTCCATTAAAAACCATATTTTCCTCATTACTTATTGCCCAAGAATGTCTAAAAATCGAATGTAATCAAAAGTTTCCATAAATTCCAGAATTCTACGCGAAGGAAGAAAATTTTTTTACGAATGGCACAGGATCCAAACCAGGTACAAAAGCGGTCCGGACCTCCTCCGTGCATTGTCCGGACATGGGTCCATGCATGAATTTTATATAAATTTTTTGAGATTTTTTTCCTAAGGTGCACGAACTATGGTCCAGACCCGACACAGGGTCTGGATACATATTTTCCAAAATTATTTTGCATTCTTCTTTACGATTCTTCCTCATTTTCTGGATGAATTCCGATGTGGTAGTGCATATTTTGACCTTGTTCCTATTTAAAGATTTCTCCAACATTTATTCAAAGTACAAAACATAAAAATATGGCAATTTAAGCGCAAAACTCGGATTAAAAATTTCTGATAAATACGAAAACGATAAAATAAAGTTATAAACCCATATCAAATCTCCCAAACTTAGCCTTTTTTAGTCCTTGAACAAATAAGAAAAAGAATAGAGATGCAAAACATCAATGATTTACAACACAAAGTGACACAATAAAAACCTCTCAATCTACCAAATCTCGTCACACTTAGTCAAAATATCATACTTAAAAAATCAGAAGTCTCTCTTTCGTTTCAATTGAAAAATCAAACAATACCCAGAATAGATCAACAAAATGGGACATGTGTCATGTGAGAGTCAGAACTTATACTGTAACGACCACTGACTCGAGGATATTTTTTTTTAATATAAATTTAAACACCACATATATGCCCATAAATATATGCGTCATTACTAAAAATAATTTTGTTCCACGTGATATAATATATAATAAATTGATTGAAGTCTAGCATTTTAAAATGTCTGAATAATTTGAAAGAAAGCAAGCGTGCGAAATACGGCATCTCAAAATGTGAAAATACATAGTTCAAAATACCCAAACATAGTCAAATCATAATGTGAGTGGTAAAATAGCAAACATGCACCGTAAATAGTTCAATACAATCTTCAGAATAGTCTCATAAAAGTGCGAAAATAAATACTGCAATGGTCACGGGCAAGCCAGCTAGCAGTGGATGCTCAAAGGTCCTTGCCGCCAGTCGGGACTACGTCATCAACCACTGAATCAAACTCACCTGCACCATTTAGATCTAGTGAGCCTAAAGGCCCAGCATGCTCTATAATATACATATCGAGTACTACTAAATAAAACTACATGTAAGTACATAACGTACATAAAAATAACCTGAGAATTTTAATGCATGCATGAACATAAAATCATATGCATACTACTTAATCGTAACATAATCGTATCATAATTACATAACATAAATATGGCATGTCATAGTCATAAAATCTTTGTTGTGGGTCATATCAGTGAAGTGTAACCTAATTCGATTGATCAATCTATAACCAACGTATGTGGCGGCAAGGGTCACCGAACCTATGGGGTTTTCCTACGCCTCCTATGCCTCGTCACCAAACCTCTGGGGTTCCGAAGGCTCATAAACATAAGTGTCACAAATCACATCAAGTTCCCAAAAATTATTTTTTTTCACATGTCATCAATTTAACGTAAAACATATGCATGACTCGTAAATTAAAAATATTACTTTTTCTTCAAACTTTGCCCGTTAATATATATTTAATTTCTTTTCACAAAAATAATATTCATATCAAAATATACATATACGTCTATTAAATATATATTTACGGGTCATTTGATTTTGTCACGACTGGTTCAAGTTGCTGCCCCTTAACTTAAACCCTGAGACTAAGTCTGATCCAATTATAATTTAACTTAGACCATAATAATACATTTAAGCCCAACTACTTAATTAAGTCCACTTACACCTTAGGCCCAAATATTTATTTACTTCAAAAGCCTCAAATTAAATAATTAATCTTAAGCCTTGCATAAATTTTCTAAGCCCAAAGTAGGCCTAACCAGTTAAGCCCAGATCAAGTATGTTTGACCCAATTAAGTCCAATTTAAACTCAATAACCAATGGGCCCTAAATTAAATTCACCCATCCCAAATTAATTGACCCAGGCCCAAATCTAAGACCTAGAACTTGACCCGCATTATTTTGACCCGAACCCTGACTCCTGACCCGAGTCGACCCGGCCCAGACCCAGTACCCCCCACTAAGGCCGAGCCCAAGCTCGTGGCCCAAAGAAAAATGTCAACCCAGCAACCTTTAACCCCCTTCTTGACTCCTCGCCCGGCCCCTGATTCCCAGCCTTCGACCACCCAGCTCCGGCAACCCATGGCCGGAGCTGCGCCGGCAGGACCGCCCCAAAGTCCTGCCGAGCTAACCTGACCCAGCCCTGGCTCGAGCCATGGAGTACATGGCTCGACCAAGGGCCTAATATCCCATTCTAAAATCTGAAATCTACGCACACTGCACACACCTCCTCAAAACAATCCCAATAGCCAGCCATGCTCCAACAACTCCAGCCCAAAGCTTCACCACCACCGAACCCCTAGGACCCTTCTTAACCCCTGACCCAAAGGCTCGCAGCAGCTCGAACCCGATCAGAAGGCAACAAGAACAGAATCGAGCCAACAAGTTAGAAAATCGAGAAATATGATGCACAACATTTAAAAATCTTGAGTTCAACAACACACACAAATGCTAGCACGGATTTACTCAACCAAACAAACACTATATAACGATCTAAACGGTGGGGGAAAGAAATCGAACATGCCTCAATCCACGAAATACAAGTATAGGAACGGAGCTTGCGACGTGGCGATTGATAAACCGTAAAAATCTTGGAATTTAGACAAGATTTGCGTGTAGTGTGTGCAAGTGAAGAAGCGGCGCAAGGTTCCCTGTTCTCAGAAAAAAAGATCGAGTGAAGAAGATGAAGGTAGTGTTAGGGCTTTTATCGGGCTTTCAAACGCCATAGACTTTGGGCCCAAATAAATATTTTGGTTAATGATTATGGGCTCAGAAAATAATTAAGGAGTTAGCTCAACTCTAATATTTTGAACCTAAATAAAATGGTAAATTTTTGGATTTAAATAAATAGTCTAATTAAAAGTGCCCTAAAAGCCTATAAAATGGCCCATTTAGGTGAAAATGAATTTTTAAAATATTTATATATATATATAACCTAAATTTTCTATAAAATAAACATTAAAATAATTATTTTAGGATCTTAAAATTCTTAGGCCAAAATATTAAATAAAACTTTCATCGCGGTCGACCACTGCCCAGTCTACGCGTTCAAAAATAATATTTTTCTCAAAATTACATAACTCTTAAAATACTCGGTTTAAAATCCTAAATAAATTTAAAACACATAGTTATGATAAATAAAAGTCATTTAAATCATTTATTTATTTTATTATTATTTTATTCTATTTTAAAATATTAAATCTCTTAATTATGCATTACGGTTAACATGAATGAAATTCCAGGTGTTACATATACTCCTCAAAAGTTTATTTGGTTCAAGTATCCATTGAAGTTTATTCATTTTTTTTTTTCAGAAACGCCTCATATGCTCGACTTTCATACCCTTATCTACTAAATGTTGAACGATTATGACTCAGTCAAATACATTCAAAAATCACTCTAATTCTCCATAAATTATTGAATTTCATCTTGACTCAGGATGTCCAAAAATGATCCAAAAGTCAAAGTTTACTCGGGTAGTTTGGGAGGTCCGAATGTGAACCATGGGAGATCGGAAGATCCGAAGTGATCGGACCAAGCAAAATATTTCGGAAGCAAGATCAGAACTTCTGAAGAGTTATTCATGCACACTAGTTACGTGTCACCAACTTTTTGACACGTAATCGCATGCATGAGATCGAAACGTCCGAAGGTGTAGATCAGAGCTTCCGAATAGACAGTTCGGAAAGTAGCATGCATGTAGAGATCAGAGCTTCCAAATGTTTCCTATATACGAGGGCCTAAATCCTCACAATTCAGTGTGTTTTTTTAGGTGTTTGAGTGTGTATCAGTGTATATTCTTAGGGTTTATAGCCTTATACTTGAGGGCCGGACGATAGCGAGGTGCTATGGAGCTTGTAACGGAGATGTGATTGAAACAAGACTTCGACATCAGTAGGCTGACGACAGAATCTTGT
Source organism: Henckelia pumila (assembly GCF_033568475.1). Lineage (NCBI taxonomy): Eukaryota > Viridiplantae > Streptophyta > Magnoliopsida > Lamiales > Gesneriaceae > Henckelia > Henckelia pumila. Next base: position 116,349,782 of record NC_133123.1, on the reverse strand, counting down.
ATATAGTCCGAGATTCTTATTAGTATTAGGGGGTATCTATTAGCTTAGTTAAGACTTATAGACCAGTAATAGTGATATGGTAAATATTGGATTGTAGGCTTGGATCCTAGACTTATGCAACTAGGACTGCCTAAGAGAGGTACGTAAGTATTGACTGGGATATCCAGCAAGTATGCTTATATGTTGCATATTATGTTTCATGATATATATTTTACTGCTTTGGTATATATTATGTTGCATGTGCATATTTATGTTGAGTCGAGTCTACTTCGAGATAATCTTATTAATAGGGTCGCTCAGCCCTACATTCATTGATATACTATCTGGCACTGGGAGACGTCGTGATGACATGGACTGGTGCTACGGTGGATTAGACGAGTATGTGGAGAATTGATGGTACTACATACTCATTGGCGCCCAGACTGAATAGATTCTCTTATAGCCAGTACCCAGTCATTTTCCTGTATCATACTATGTTTGTATACTTGTTCTTATTGTATTGAGCATATTCACTCACATCCATGTTGTTGTATTTTTTGGATACCCCATTCTACGGGGCAGGTATGTAGGTGGACCAGAAGCGAGATCAGTGGTTAGTCGGTGACCAGGAGTTTGTAGCAAGGGTCGTCGGTGGTTTTTAGGTTAAGCTTGTATTTGGTATATAATTTTACTCTGGTTGTTTTCCGCTTAGTTTCTAGTAGCTCTGACTAAGTTTTCTGATTACTATTATAGCATGTTTAAGACTCTAGTTAGTAGGTGATCTAGATATGGTCACTACATTTATGGTATCAGGGAATGCGTTAGTATCTTTGAGACATAATTGAGATTGGTGAGATTGTTAGGATTAACAATTGTGGTTTCTGGTAGATGACCAATTTAGACGATGGTAACATTTGCGACAGAAACGGGCGTGAAAATGAGAATACCCAGAGATATCCCCGTAGTCACTGTCATTGTCACTAAGATGATCTTCGGAGATTCGAATTATATAGGTTCCGAGAGTTTGGACCAAATATGATGATCGAGTATGAGACTATGGGCGTAGCATAGGATTGGGCGAGATTTTCGGGACGCTGCTGTCCATCCTGATTTGACCTAGGAGGGCACCTTTGAAGATTCTCCACAAGCAGTTGGAGAGATTGTCATGAACATCCTACCTCATCTACCAAATAATGGACCCCACAATATTTAAAAGATCCGGTATATTTAGGGATGGCAATGGGTTGGGTCTAAACCCGACCCCACATTGAACCCAATCCATGGGGCGGGTTTAGACCCGGCCAAGCGGGTCCAGATGCGTGTCCGGGATGGGTCCCGGGTTTGGCCGGACCCGCACCGCCAAAAAATATATATATTAAATATAAATATAAATTATATGTGTATATATATTAATAATATATAATTATATTATTTATATTACATAATCAATACTTTATCCCTAATTTGAGTTTATAATATTTTTGGATTTAAATAATTTTAATATATTATGTATTTTTAATATGAAAACGTATTATTATGATTTTTCCTTAGCTTATTAATTATTATGTAAATTAAAATGATATATTTTAACTTGTAAAAACATTTTTTATCTTAAATATTATTAATATAAATTTTAAAAATAAATTTATTAATGATTTGTTAATTTTTGAACTTATTTAAAATTTTATTTAATATAATTTAAATTATATTTAATTTGGCGGGTTCAACGGATCTAAACCGGATTGGATCCGTCGGGTCCACGGGGCGGGGCGGGACGGGGCGGGTCCACGGGGAGGCGGGGCGGGTCTCGGGTTTGCCCAAACCTTCCCCTAACCCGCCTCGTTGTCATCCCTAGGTATGTTAGTAAGATCGTTTAGATATTTGGATGAAGAGGTTTTGCCAAAAATTTGCACAGATGCATAGTGGAGGCAGTCAGCAACCTCACGTTCAAGATCAATGCGGACCAGATGATGATACCAAGATTATTTTGACGGATGAGTTGTATAGGGTATCATAGACGGAATGTAAGATTTTCGCATTTAGTCTGATTATAAGCTATGTATCAGTATTATTGTAACAAGTATTTCTGTGGTAAACATTTGAATTATATGTATTAATGATTCCAGATACTTGGGGATTAGTAAACAATTTCATTTCACTTCTTTCGGTGTGATTTGATTTAGATGCAGTTTGATTCGTTTCTGTTACTTTGAGTTGTAACAAGATTTGTACAGAACCTGGATGTGTGGTTCGAGTATTTCAAGTTTTACCTAAGCATGATTTCAGTGATTGGTTGATTGGTATTTAACTACAATGACTCTGAGAATATCTGTATAATCAGTTTAGAATTATACATGTCTGTTGAATGATTAGTTCTGGGAAGTTTTCCTAGACCAGATGTATTAGATTGAGATATTATTTTTTAGTGTCAGGGATGAATAGTTACATCAGGGGCACAGTTGTATTTTTACAATATTGTGGAGTGTGAGGATTTATGACTATACGTAGAGGAGGCGTGACCTTATGCTAGTGTTTCTCTGGAAGCCTTTCGTGCTTCAGAGGGTGTAAAGGGAAGGCTACCTCAGTCTTGTGGTTTTGCAACAGTCACTGAAGGGTATATCCATAGTGATAGTTGGACTCTCTGGAAGAGATGTAGTTGGTATCAGATTTAGTACAAAAGGAATTTAGTACCATTATCGTCTGACTCCGTTAGAGATATAGATTAAGATTTTATGTTGTCAGAATAGTCTGGGAAAGGATATTCCTATACAAATGAAAGTTCTGAACAGATATGGTACATAGTGAATAGTGGGATTAGACTAGATGGATTCTACTAAATAGATCTAGTTGTTGTTGGGATAGTGCAAGTGATTACTTGTAGTTATCGTCTGACACCATCAAAGATAAGTAAGAGTGAAACTCGGCATAGGATTTCCTTGATTTTCGACATTCTTGGATTAGGTGAATTCTTGCAGACCGTGATGTTAAGAGGTTGAAACACTAAGATCAGATTATGTTGATCAATGGTTTAAGATTCCAGTAGTAATCAAGAACCGAAAAGTGTTTCCTAAACATTGATTAATCTCTACAGGCTAAGCATGAGCTACAATGGATTGATACCCGCAGATGATACCGTTAAGTCTGATAAGTATCGACTTGTAGTTCAGTAATAAGGGAATGTGGACCCTGAGGTAATTGTATTAGTTTTGTAAGCCTGTCGTACTTAGGGACTTAGCCAGAGGAAGTTACATTGAAGAAATTATCAGCTCCACATAGAATGTTGACATTAAGAATTCCTTAACTATTGGTATTTATCAGGAGTGGTTATGTCAAGATTTTGGAATTGTCTTATGTCTGAGAAGAGCAGTTTAGATTCAACTATTGTGGAAATAGAATTTCAACCTTGTACTGCATTATTGTCTGACTCGTCGAAAATAAAAGAAACTAATCAATATGGTCAGAACTTTTGGGTTGAACAGTTTGACTTTACCAACTCGTGGATGTGGTCGAGTAAGAATGTGTTTCTAAGTACTTTTGTAATGGTTACAGATAGTGAAGCCAAGTGACAACCAGGGTAAATACTTCCTTATCAGGAAGAGCCGACTTCTTTAAGACTTGAAATTGTACCAAGCTTGATACCAAGGATCGTCAACCAAGTCTTCTGAGACTATCTTGATTAGTTGTTACAAGGATTATTGCAGAACGTTAGCTTTCGAGGATTTGATCGAATGTGCATTAGTATTCAGAGATTTTCTGCAGTCTTCTTGAGATTCAATTGATGATTATTGGTGAACAAGTGTAATCATTCCAATGGACTCTGGCAGGATTGTAACAATGATTAAACTAATGTTGTTCAACGTTAGTAGTTGAGACCTATGGTGTTTTCAGGTCTGGAAAGGTTGTTGTTGCCAAATTTCTCATGTTTATACGCTCGAGCATTAACGTGATTGATTCAATAGAGTTGTAGACAGTAGCATCACAGATTGCGGAAGAGTTGAGAGAACTTCAAAAGTATTTTATTATTTTTCCACTAACATAGACAAGACTTGGTAAGTCAGGAATTGAACAGACTCAGTGTAACCTATGAGTGAAGATTACTAGTATTCCTGATTGAATACGGATGCAAAGTTTAACACCAAGGACTAGATGACATCAGATGGTTTTGATTGTTAGTACCAGACTTAGTACTAATAGGATTGTGATTCCTGTAAGTTGAGATGTCATGTTTTGCCATCTAAGGCCTGAGTTTTGAACTCATTATCAGGTGAATCTTGCAAGATGTTACGACACTGGTGTAGTCGTTAAGACTTAGTATTTCTGGGGAAGGATGTAACACCCAAGTTAGTCAAATTCCACATGCAGTGTTTATCATTGCAAGGAGAGAATTTTGTACTACTTTTCAGTGTTGTAGGCAAAACTACTATGATGTTTCAATTGATAGAGATCAATTGAAAAAACAAAGAAGAAATTCTTGTTGAGTTCTAGGAGAACTCTATTTCTCAGATTTGTTAGGAAAAAAATGTTATATTTCCTAATTTAGTAATTTTCATGGTTGATCATTGGTTATGATTACAGTTAGTTTTGATCTAGAGTGATCTTCAGTACTATAAATCAGTGGTAGTTCCTATTACAACTTATCATTCAGAGACCGATGGTCAGTCTTAGTGGATGATGCGTACCCTCGAGGACATTCCTAGAGTTTTTGTGATAGATTGAGGGCCAGTCTGGCAGGATCATTTGCCCTTAGTAGAGTTTACTTATAATAACATACACCATCACAACATTGGCATGACACCTTTTGAATCTTTGTATGAGTGTCGTTGACGCAAACCATTGTTTAAGGACGAGGTTGGCGAGTGTCAAGTTGAGGGACAAGAGTGAGTCCAGCAGATCGCAAAAAAAGTATAGTTGATCAGACAGAGAGTTAGAGCTGCCCAGGATTGACAGGCCAGTTATGCCAACACACAGCGTAGACCTCTACAGTTTCAGTCCTGGTTGGATTGGTAATCAACTATTGGTAAAGCAAGACTCATTTGTATTATATCTATAAAGATTCCAATGCAACAGGAATTGCAGACAGTTAATCCTTCAAGATGACACTATTTTCTCAATGTAAACAGATTTTCCAGCTAGATTGAGGATGGTCTGTGCTTCCGAAGAGTTAGGACATGCACACTAGTGACGTGTCGTAAGCATTTTGACATGTAATCATGAGATCGAAACATCCAAAAGTGTAGATCGAAGCTTCCGAACTGGACAGTTCGGAACGTGGCATGCATGCAGAGATCGGAACTTCCGATCGAGGGATCAGAACTTCCAAACGTTGCCTATATATAGGGGAAAAATCCTCACAATTCAGTGTGTTTGAGGTGTTTGAGCGTGTATCAATGTATATTTTCATGGTTTTTAGCCTTATACTCGAGGGTTGGACGATAACGAGGTGCTATGAGGCATGTAGCGGAGCTGTGCTCGGGACATGGCCTTCGACATCATTAAGCTGACGATGGACGAAGGTATAGTCCAAGATCCCTATTAGTATTAGGGGGAGTCTATTAGTTTAGTTAAGGCTTGTCGACCAGTAATAGTGATATGATAAATATTGGCTTGTAGGCTTGGATCCTAGACTTGTGCTACTAAGACTGTCTTAGAGAGGTACGTAAGTAATGACTGATATATCCAGCGAGTATGCATGTTTATATGTTACATATAATGTGTCATGATATATGTTTTACTGCTTTGACATATATCATACTGCATGTGCATATTCATGTTGAGCTGAGTCTCCTTTGAGATAACCTTAGTAGTAGGGTCGCTCAGCCCTACATTCCTTGATATATTATCGGAACCAGGAGACGCCATGATGACGGGGACTGACGCTACGGTGGATCAGACGAGTGTGTAGAGGTACCCAGCAGAGTTTACCCCAGATTGTACTACATACTCATTGGCGCCCAGACTGAGCAGATATCGTGTTAGCCAGTACCCAGTCATTTGCATGCATCATACTATGTTTGTATACTCGTGCTTATTGTATTGAGCGTAATCACTCACGTCCCCATTCAATGGGGCAGACATGAATGTGGATCAAGAGCGATATCAGTTGTTAGTCGGTGACCAGGGCTTGGTATCAAGGGTCGCCGGTGGTTTATAGTTTAAACTTATATTTGGTATATACTTTTACTCTGGTTGTTTTTCGCTTAGTTTCTAGTAATTCTGATTAAGTTTTTTGATCACTATTATTGCATGCTTAAGACTCTGCTTAGTAAGTGATCCGGGTAGGGTCACTATAGCCCATCTCTTTCAATTCTAAGCATGAAAAAATTTATCTATTGGAGCAATTAAGTTTTGTTGTTAACAAATCTTTTAAAGCAAAAACTAATCATGCTAAACTGAACTATCCAAATCAAATTGAACTAACTTTGTCCATGTTCTAAACTAAAGTTACCCAAACTGGTAAAATTACTTGAACTGGACAAGATACTCGTACTGGACAAGTTAACTAAACTGGACTATGCAGTCAAACTCAATTGGAACTCTACTAAATTATTAAATAATATTTTGATCAAGATATCAGTCAGGGTCCAACCAACATTCTATTTTGAACAATCAATTTACCTCAGAGTGCCAACTAAATACTGGATAAGTTTTTTCGTACCCAAACTATTGCATCAGAGATCCAAGTGCAGTACGACTGTAAAACTATCAGAGAATGATGATGTGAACATATGACAAAGCAACGTCTACAAATTTTAGTAATGAATATTTTTTGAAGTTTGTGACCATTGCAGTTTGGAGCCTATAAATATAAATGCAGATAAGTTTTGGGAACAACTTTTGACGATCTGCATTTTCGAAGACAATGCTAAATGTTCAAGTTCTCAAGAAAACGAGCTAAATTGATCAAGCACTTAAAGCATGCTTTAAAAATATTGGTATTTGATCATTCAGGATCACTTTGTGCTAGGAAGTTACGTTGTAAATAATTGTATTTGAAGCAATTTGTATATTGTTTTCATTCAGTTTAGTGGACTAGGAGTTTCAATTTGGCAGTGTTTAAAACCAAACTAAACCCTAAACCCTAAAATCTCCAAATCAAGTGACACGAGGTTTTTGATGTCTCGAGCACGGCTCATTAAACATGAGCTAAACTCCTGAAATTAAAACAAAGTACACAATTCAACCACCAAATGAAACTAAAAATTGATATTAAATAAAATAAAATAAAAACAGTAAAAATAAAATTCTAGTCTCAAACAAATAATCGATCATAATAGTAACAAATAGTTTCCGAAAATAGTGCCAAAAACTTGACCTACGATTTTTTTTGGGAATTCAAGCAAGTTCACTGGATTAAGTAATAGTGTATGGATGAAGAGTCCAAGTATCGATCTCACAGAGTTTAATATTTAATTAGTAGGATATGAACAATTTAATTTAATCTTGGCTAAATTAAAGAAGTAATTCTTCAAGTGGATTTCCACACCGATATGACCTCCAATATGCCGGTATGGTTGAGCTGTTCCAATCGCTGGAGGCATCTAGACTCATGAATTTTTTGAGATTTGGAAACCAGATCTACAAACATGCATTGCCCAAGTTCTTTTAGGCTGCAAAATTCACATATGACACAGTAGAAAGTTCTATTGGAGGGTTTTCGTTCTCTATCACCAAGGCGAATTTCACTGAAGCCTTTGACCTGCCTACCATCGGAGTTACTGAATTCACAGGGCTTACTAGAGATCACCATGAAGTGATGAATGCCAGATACTCCATGAAAAGCACAACAATAAAAAAAAAACCAATGCAATAAAAGGACATCAAGATGGAGTACAGTATTCTGGCATACATTATGGCCAAATATTGTGGAAAAAACAGGTTTATTTGACCTAATCAGAGTTGAAAAGTTTGAGATCATATTTGTCATCTTTGCTGGGAGTCCTATAAATCGGTCCAAAGTCCTGGTCAAAGTGCTGACTTCGATGATCACCATTCCAACCATTCAATCACAAGGATTCATGGTCCAGCTCAATTCTCTTCTGAATCAATGCAATATCATTCTAGGTGCAACTTCTACACTGCACGTACACAAGATACTAAATGATTGGTACATTTTTGTCTATAGAGGCAAAAATATCTTCCCTGAGAAACTGGTAGCTGTTAAAAAAGAAGCTGGACAAGTGGAGGAGATAGTGTAGAAAAAACAGACCAAATCTCATAAGATCCGTCACCCCAAGAGGAAGCTATTTTCAACAGCCTTTGAATCAGAAGAGTCTGATTCAGATAAGATTCATTTGGAAAAATTACTCTCTTTTTATCCTTCTACAGTACAAAAGAAGAAGAGATCCAAGCTGGTGAAACACGTGGTCACACAACCAATCCAACTTGCTCCAATTCCAGTCATCCCCATCTCCAAAATTCGGTCAAGAATTGTAATCACAGAGGAAAATGTGATAAACACAAATTCTGGGCTAGAGAAGTTCAAAGGAAAAGGGAAGGAATTTGTATCAGCGACCATCTCCAGCACCCAGACTGCAATCAATATGGACCTTCAAGAAGTTGAAGCTCGGATACAAAAGCGGTTGAAGTGTTTTGATAAATGGGCTAAGTACAGGACAAAGAATCATTTTCAGCATTTCAAGACTTTAAAGTTTCTAAGAAATCTTGATTCCTTGTAACAGAGAATATGTTAAGATGAAGGTCATAGATCAAGCTCTCCAAAGGCGTATTTTATTGCTACAATGATGAGGTAAAGCATAGCGAGGCAGATCTTGAGGTATAATAGGGCCAATTTTGATTCTAACAACCCAACAACATAAGAAGATTCAGCTGTGATAGCGCTTCTTTAAATGGATACACTTTTCACTAGCCATGATTTCCAAGACAATGAGGCAAGAGTTGAATCTTTCTCTGCCTATGTCGCACCTACATCGAAACAAGCTTAGGGCTTCTCTGAACAAGCTGCTCAACCTAAGTCTTGTTCTCAGCCGATTACTATAGATCATTATAACTCTGCTCAAGTTCAAGATGAGCTCCAGACAGAAACTCCTGCATGCGCATCAAATCAGTCCAGAAGACTCAAAACAGATGAAAACTACTAATTAACCAGATCAATCTACTATTAAGCTGCTCAAAGATCGGTCTATGATTGCGCAAGATCCGTTTGTCCCTATGTAAGAGCGTATTGAAGAAGTTCATATGATGATTGGTGGTGCTCCTTCAGAAAAATTTCCTGGATATCTTCTAAATTCTACATACGAGATGCTCAGGACCATAGAGGATGAATTTCTTGTAGAACTTGGTATCACAACTAAACCAGAGTAGTCACATCCAAAATCTCCAGAAACTCATCTGGAAGTGCCTATGATTGAAGAAAATCCTGGAAGTCCTCACTCTCTGAAGATGATTGTGCCGAATGAAGAGCTTCAGATTGATTTTTATGACCTGTTCTCTACCAAGGATTTTGTTCTTCAACTTAATCCGACAGAAAAGCTTGAAAGTCATGAGCCAAAACAAGTGCACAATAATCCTCCTAAAATCCTTGAAGTTCTTTAGACTGCTATCTCAGAACCAGTTAAACTATGAAAATCAGCCTATCAGTCTAAGAATGCGGGCCAATCCTCTGAGGCCTAGATCATTCCAGAAACTAATCTACTCATTTTTGCGCTAGTAAAGCTGATGGAGACAATCACAAAGTACCAAACAAATAAGATGATCATAGCTCCTGATGCAGACCAGTTCAAAAATTTACTGTTATATCAAGTGGCTCTGATTTTACTAGAGGTCCAATACACTTCCTCCAAACTCAACTCACTTCAGAAATCTCAGTAGTGGACTACTGCGACTTGACCCGACATATCGATAAAGTTCGGTATGAGATGACTAACTAGTTCCAGACTATGGAATCCACCTTTGGATTCCAACTCATCAAGATTATGTACTTCCTTCAAGCTGGTGGTGATGCCAAAAATGGAGAAAGGTGAAAGAATCTTCTTCTAGAAGGCCACCATCACCAACAAAACCAAGTATTGGAAGAAGCCAAGATCGAAGTGGAGGCCGTTGTCTAATTCATATCAAGAAAGTGATCTAGATAAAGAGGAACATGAATGAACTGATCTCGTACCGAAACGATAAGGATTTTGGCATTGTGTAGGTATGGGACTGCACAATTGAGGAGGGCTTAAAAGATTTGATATGTATAATTCATATAAAAAAGTGCATCTTATTTTCGAGAGCTCATCACATAAGAACTCCAAAGGTAAGCTTGCTTGCTTTGAGACAATTATTTGATGGGTGACACTCTAAGAAATTTCTCCGGTTACTTGTGAGTGAGGATATAAGCACACTGAAAAGATACATGTCGGTACAGTGAGGATAGTCATCGAATATGGGACGTTGTCTTCTTTTCGAAAGCTCATCACACAAGAACTCTAAAGTTAAGTGTGATTGAATTGGAGCAATTTTGGGATGGGTGACCCCTGAGAAAGTTTCTTAGGGTGTGTTTGAGTGAAGGCATAAGCACGCTGAAAAGACCCGTCTTGCTACAGTGGGGATAGTCGTCGAATCTGAGACATTAGAAAATAATTGTTGTTGTTGTAATTCTATCAGAAAATATTCTAATTAGGAAAGAATCTTTTATACTGAGTTACTAAGAGTTTTAATCGAGGGAGTGCCCTTGTTGGATTCGATTTGTACGAGAATTGTAAATCAAAATCTTATAGTAGAAATCTTTCTAAAAAGAGAAGAATAAGAGACATAGAAGATTAGCCTTCAAACTTCCATAAACAAATCCATGTTTTATTCTTTATTGCACTTGATTTTTACTAAGTAATCAACTCTTTTTTATTTTATTTTTTTTTTGGGAAAAAAAATTCCGCACTAAACAGTTCAGGTCTTGCACAAACAACTTCGTTAAGCAAAAGAGATAATCCAATTGGTAACACATCTTAATTGTTATCAGATCAAAAATATTTTTAAAAGTATTTATTTACTTTCTCTAAACATATTTTCGATCCTAACAATTGCACTTAATTTTATTAGTGTTATAATAATGCCGATTATATTTTATATAATCAAATCAAAATATTAAAATCAAAATGCAAGGGTATATTTTGTTTTGCTTTATTTAAATTTTAATATAAGAAATCGCAAGGATATATTTGATTGTTCTTTGTATAATATTTTTATTATAATTTTAACATATGAAATCGTAATGGTTTATTTATTATTCTAATGCGATTGTGTATAATTTAATCGATATTATTATCAGACAAATAAATGAAGTGTCAAAATTTTATATTAATTTGAAATCAAATATGGTGAATATTAAAATTTCCTATTTAATCTAAATAATTAACTAAACGTCTCAAATAAGTATGAAAATAAAAAAAATTACAATAAAATGATATTTTTTCAAGTTTTAGTATATAAAATAAAATTATTAATTAAGAGAGTAAATTTGGAATGTTGTAGTAATTTTTTGGATTATAATATTATTTTTATTAAAGTTTTTAATGGAGAGTGTAATATGTAAGAGCAGTAATAATGTTAAGAGGGTGTTCGTTATTTTTAAATATATTTGGTTTTTTTTTTTAATCAGTTTTACAATGGAGAACAAGAAGTCAGTGCATCTCCTGTGATGTAAGTTGGTGGTTTAGAAATTTCATGACTAGACAAGGGTATTATAATAAAATCAACAATGTGAGGGAGTTAAAATAAAGTACATAGGTGCTTCAAGGAGGGTAAGACAAAATAAACCTTATGAGACTGAATTATTATAAAAAAATGAGAATATGAATTTTAGGCCAATTAACCCTTCTACATCAGTAAAATAATAAATATTATCCTGATTGAATTTTTTTATATCAATATCAATTATAAAATGAATCACTATTAAAACTTTCAATATATTGTAAGAGACTTTATGAATGGACTCGATCGTATTTGTAGTGAAAATCAATATTATTTATATTGAAATTTAATTTTTTTTTTATTTAAGAAAATCAGATTAAAAATCATTATCACAAAATCGATGTATTTTGTGGGTTCGGGTGAATAATAACCTAAAAAAGGAACCATCATGCTACACGAATGAAATGACGAAGATACCCCTACGGGTTTTAAACGCGAAGAAATATTATTAATCGAAAAATTGAAAGAGCCGCTTCGCATCAGATTTCTCCCCCATTCTCAATTGGGGTTGTGATTTCCCCCTCCGCATCTCTTTCCCTATTTTTTTATATTTATTGCTTTGTCCACTCACAAATCGCACAAATTTTTGCCGAGCAGCAATGGCTTTCGACAGCTACACCGACAAGAACCTAATTTTTCGCAAACTCATGTCGAAATCCGAGAATAAGGTGAAATTTTGTGTTTTTATGCTGTTTTTTCGATTATGATCGCTTTATTTTATGGGAATTTCGATTGATTCGCTGTTTTAAGTAATTGTGCCTGAATATTTGGTTTATGTGATGATTTTGATTAACTGATGCACATGATGTCGATTTTTGTGCGGTGATGATGGGATCTGATCTAGACCGACGCGATTACGTGTTTCTGATTTCAGATGTGTTTCGATTGCAACGCGAAGAATCCGACTTGGGCGTCGGTGACATACGGGATCTTCTTGTGCATTGATTGCTCGGCCGTTCATCGCAGCCTGGGTGTCCACATAAGCTTCGTTAGGTGATTGTTTCACCGATTTGAGTTTTTGTTATGTTGTTTTCTGTTTGATTTTGAGGTAGATTTTGATTTAGCTTAATTTGTATTTTGCGATTTCATTTTTTAATGTTATAACATATGTGCTGCTATGAAAGATTTCTCAGGTTGTAGAATGTTGTGCATGTCAAAAGGTGAAATCTTGCGAGATTAATTGTATTCTGAGAAATTCAATTCTAGCTTAGTATCTGTGTAATTTCATTAATATTTGACTTCACTGGCAAAGAAAAACTGAGGCCTTGTTTGGTTTGGCCCTGGAGTTCAATTCCGAGGTCAATCACTTTTCGGATTAAATTGTTGTAATATTTTTCTTCCTCATATAACTACATCTCTTTCTGCACATATCACATCAACTTTCAAAATTTATACCCAAATAACATCTCAAAAATTATTTTCTAGCATTTTTCTGAAAATGTTTTAGTTGAGTTGATTGAAAATCTGATCAAACACTACCGGAGTGACTATATTTGATTTTCATATGGTTAGAAACAGTGTAGACTTTGAATTTTTTGACCAATGTGCTAGACATGCTCTTCAGAACTATGAACTTGTTTTTTGACTGGTGTCCTTCGCTCGAATTCAGGTTCAGGAACTTATGTTAATATCTATTTTGAGAAGTCCATGAAATGAGTAGGCTGTTTTTGATTGTCATGTATGGTGACATAGTGTTGTTCTTTTTGTGAAAATTATGTGGATTATGCTAGAGCTATGAATCTAATTTTATTTTAAACTCAGTGCCATCAGCCGCGAGTGAGGGCAGAGAATTATATTGCATTAAGTTTGCTAAATTAAATGATTGAAACCTAAGTCAGTGACTTCATGCTGGTTGTGAGTTTTAGATGAACATTGTGAATTGCAAAAATACTGTACTGCACTATCAGAAAGTATTGGAAGGTTTGTCTCGACTTTTACTAGAAAATTGAACTTTCTTTGCGACAATTTAACATACATTCTAGATGATTCCTTGTTGATTTGGTTGACTTCAGGCTTATTTTTTTACATATTTTGTAAACAGACCAACAAAGTTTTTCATATTTAATGAGTGATCCACATCTATCCATAAGCTTGGAACTGCTAACCTCTGGTATCCTAAAATGTTTCTTTGCCAGCCATTTTGTTATGAATGTAAATAACCGTCTTACGAACTCTCACATGAAGATCTCTCCTTTTTTTTGAGGGTATGCATAATCATGAAGCAGAATATGGTGATTTATCTAAATCAGTATATCTCACTAGGGGAAGTTTGACTTTTGTTTGAGGGCTATGCTAACCCAGCGTTGCAAAATTTCCATATCAGCGGTGGAAATGCTTTTGAACCTACGCTTGGTTGGCTGCTGTGTGGAGAGCTAACCTGAAGTCCTTTACCTGTGCTTGCAGAGATGACTGTATATTCGTTTTGAAATGACTAGTCATATGCTGTATTGTGCGTCAATAGCATACACAAACTACTGTTGACATGGTGAAATGTTTGAATCAGATATGTGGACTGTAATAAGAACTAAGCATTTGAACTTGATAAATCTGGACTTTTGACAAATAATTGCAAGTGAATAGATTAAAAAATGATTAGGCACTCACAGTGTTTATTTAGCATTAATGTTTTGGAGGGTGGAAATGTAGATGAATTTATCTTAAGCGTTGTTTAGGTTATTAATATTTTCAAATGTGCTCGACATCGTGGCAGAACTTTGAAATCTTTTTCAGAGCCTTTTTAATGGATACATCACATGGGTTTCAAAAAAATATAGAAATAATTAATGCAGGCATAAGACCAAAGGTGAATATGCACTCAGCCTCACTAGGATGAGGAAAAAGAAGAAAAGTAAAAAATAGCATCAGACCATATGTGAGTAAAAACAAATTAAATCAAGGAGAAAAATACTTAAAAGTAAGAAAATAATGAGCTAAAGAGTTAGAGTATGTGTTTTGAACATTGCGATTTTCTGGTTCGAGTTCCTGTAGTCTATCATACTTTGGGCTGCGAAGACCTAAAATTTTTGAAGTCGAATGGAAATGAAAATACGTAACATAATTGGCACATAGTAATCTTTAAAGAACCTTCTCAAAATATTGTGTTCTATCTTCATGGAAGCTGACTTTAACTTGCAGGTCAACAAATTTGGATTCCTGGACTCCCGAGCAGTTGAAGATGATGTCCTTTGGTGGAAATACACGAGCTCAAGTTTTCTTCAAGCAGCATGGATGGACTGATGGAGGCAAGATTGAGGCAAAATATACATCAAGGGCTGCCGAATTATATAAGCAATTACTTTCAAAAGAAGTTGCAAAAAGCAATTCAGAAGAGGCCGGTTTACCTTCATCTCCTGTTGCTTCTCAGTCACCTAAGGCTTCTAATGGATTTTCTGATGTTAACTGTAACCTCATTGAAGACCAAAAAAGAAAGTCTTCCCAAGACACTCTGAAAGAAAGTTCTTCGTTTAAAAATGGTTCTGCTGACTTTTCTGCTTCCCCAAGAGCCTCTCATACCGTTTCGATGACTACTGTTAAAAAGCCTCTTGGTGCAAAGAAAACTGGGAAAACCACGGGGCTTGGTGCTAGAAAGCTTACTACCAAGGTAATATGATTTCTGTTATAAATGAAATGTTTTAAAGTGAGTTATAACATGAAATTTTTATAATTTGGTCTTTTGCAACATTATAATCAATTTCTCAATCTATTAAGTGGCCAAATGTTTTATCCGTTGCAGCCTAGTGAAAGCCTTTATGAACAGAAACCGGAAGAACCACCGACACAAGTTTCTTCAGTCACCTCTTCAAATAGTAGCACCCCAGCAGTTGGTTCATCAATTACATCTCGATTTGAGTACAATGACAATGCCCAACCTACAGACGGTACATCTGGAAGTGCTCGAGTTATTAACCACATAGCACCGCCAAAATCGTCCAACTTTTTTGCTGAATTTGGCATGGACAGTGGCTTCCCAAAGAAGGGCACCTCAAACACAACAAAAGTGCAAGTAAGAGAGATATTTTCATTGACGATATGAGAAACTATTTATGTTCTCGCCATTTACTTTGTAGTATTTGAAATGCAGAAGTTTATAATGTGAAGCATGTCCTCATTTGACTTGATTATAAGCAATTAATTAAAGAACAGAAAGTTATTGCTGAAGGGACTATAATGTCTTCACTCTGAATGAAAAGAACAAGATTGTGAATCCTTTGATTTGAAGGAGTGAGAAGTGGCTCTTTGCATTTTTATGTTTCCGAAAATAATTTTTATTGAGATTTACTCACATTTGAAAAAACTCATTATCTTACAATGATCTTTTTTATATTTTCTCCACACAAATCTTGCTCCTTAAATTCTGTGTAATTGTTGCTGGATGTTATTTTGTTAATTTCTTTATCTTTCTATCACCGAGACATGATTGGAGGTTGGTAATTCATCTTTTTCTATCATGCATGATATTTTTGAGTAAAATTCCTATCTCGATACCCATCAGGTTGAGGAAACTGATGATGCAAGGAAAAAGTTCTCCAATGCAAAATCTATTTCATCAGCCCAGTATTTTGGTGATCAAAATAAAGACAAGGAGGCAGATGCTTCAGTTTCCCTGCAGAAGTTCTCTGTATGTATTCATTTTCATCTTATTTTTCACCTTCCCTTGGATTTCATCATCTTTTGGTGTTTGGGGAGTTGGTTATTTGCCTTAGGCACCCCGTTTGGTTCGAGGATAGGATAAATAATATTTGGATAAGTAATATAATGTAATATAAAATAAATAGAAAATGATAGTTAATTTAGTATTTGATTTTATTGATAGATTATAGTTTATTTGATTTGATTGATTGAATTTTATATTAAAAATATAAATTACCATTTTGTCCTTTTGAGAATAAATAAAATATGAATAATATTATTTATAAGGGTAATATAGTAATTTAAATTTAATGATTTGATTGATGTAAGATAAATGATTAATGATTTGATTGATGTAAAATAAATAATTAATAGATGAATAAATAATATGACGAGAAGAACGCGGGATTGGATATGATAAGTTGTACAAGTACTAATTGTACTTGTACCAAACGGTACTTTATTCTACTCTCTGGGTGTTTTTTCATCTTTCTTCTGATATAGTAATATATCGAGGGAATAGAACCTTAGATTCACTACTTGGTATGGGACTGTTTAATATCAGAAATAACTCACATGCTTTTCTGGATTACTAAATTACTAACATCCAATTGCATTTTACGATCATTTTGAAAATTGATGGTTCAGTTGCGTTTTGTAATACAAAACTTAAATACGAGGATAACTTAGTAAATCTCGATTTGTAAGAAATCCTAATAAATCTGAAAGATTTTTTCCCCATTTCAATGGCCTCGCTCGTTCCTGTTGGTTAATTCGTGACGATTAAGCAGTGTGGCATTGTAAAATCTTCAAGATCATACATTTACATGATTACAAACATTTGTCCTCATGTATGCAGGGTTCAACGTCAATCTCTAGTGCTGATTTCTTTGGCCGTGATACTAGTGGTTCTCTGGATGTTTCTGCTAGTGATCTCATTAATCGTCTGTCTTTCCAGGTGCACACAAAACATTATGTCTTTCCATTATCCTTGATATCTTTTGTTGCGAAAATATTGATCTCTCTTTCTTCTGCCATCTGTTTTTACCATTCAAAACATGTGGATGCTGGCCCATTAGACATTGCTAGAGGATATCGATTTTTTAGCAATATATTTAGATTCAAGGGAATTACATGTGAAACAATAGTCGAAAATGTTGTTTGGTTATCTGCTGGGAAGCCCAAACAGATGCTACCATCGATTTCTTTCTTTGCTGAATCATGTTTTATTATCTTGGTCATCAGGCACAACAAGACATCTCCTCTCTGAAGAACATTGCTGGAGAAACCGGGAAGAAACTGACTTCCATTGCATCGTCATTTTTAACAGACATTCAGGACCGAATCCTCTGATGAAATACTTACATATTTTATTAAGAAAATGTTTTGTTATGGATAATGTTTTGAGATTATGTAGTTTGTGGAAGAAAAAAGTTCACAAGTTTTTGTTTGATGAAGAGATTGAAATGAGATTTGAAATTTTATAGCTACATAGCATATCTTCTGCCGTTGCATCTGCTTAAAAAGTTCACAAGAAAATCTTCAGACCCATGGGTTGGTTGGCCCACGGGTCTGAAGGAAAATCTAAAAAACATTAAATTTGTTTTGTATATTATATATGTTGTTGATATATGTTTTTTTTTTTTTGAGAAAGTTGTATTTTTTTTTGTTTAAAATGTATGTCTGTGAAATCAATAATTAGGAAATTTATTGATATAATAATTAGGAATTTATTGATATTTTCATAAATATTTATGAAAGAAATAAAAATTTTAATTAATTATAATTATTTTTTTTTTCCGGCTCTTTTAACCCATAATCTACCTTGGTAGAGGATTTTCATTCCATCGTGATGAGTAGGGGTGCAAACGAATCGAATCGAGCCGAATAATGGTAAAATTTTAAGGCTCGAATTCAACTCGATAAGAGTATATTCGAGTTCGAGTTCGATTCGAAGTTCGATAATTTCAAATATTTTGGCTCGAGTTCGACTCGAAATGAAGCTCGAGTTCGAGTTCGGCTCGAAATATTCGAATCTATTCGTGAACTATTCGGATATTATGGTTCGAAAAGCTCGAAATGTTCGAAAAAAGTTCGAAATGTATATATATTTATTATATAATTATATTATATTAATTAAATATTAAGGTTCGCGATCTATTCGCGAACTATCGAACAGTGTAATTTCGGCTCGAGCTCGGCTCGAAAAAAAGTTCGAACATGTTCGAATTCGATAAGCTCGAATACGAATCAAATATTTATCGAGCGAGCTCATAAAGCTCACGAACATGTTCAATTTGTTTGCACCCTAGTGATGAGCCGTTCTATATTATGTAGTGCTTAATCTTGAATCACCTAATAAACAATTTTATGGCCTGCAATTAGCATAAATAAAATATAATCAGATAAATAGGGAAAATAACTTAAACATGGTTATACGTACAACCCCATCAAAAGAAACTTGTAAATATCAAATGTTTAACAATCATATCGAAAGTCATAGTAATAAAATCGAAACAGTAAATGGATCAAGATCGTCACTCTCGACAGTGTTGCTCTTGCCACCTCAACGAAACAACGACTGCTCCTGCCAGGTCCATCCAACCTAAGATCTGCCCTGTGGAATGAGGTGTCTAAGACAAAACCGAGGACGTAAGCGATAAAACACTCTATACGAGAGTATGGCTATACAAGTGTTATATGAGCATGAATACAAGTGTACGAGATACCAAAGATCGTGACCAAGAACTCTGGTCAATCAAATAGCGTCAGGACATGTAGCATTCTATGCCGTCGTACTAGAAGGTGGCTCTCACATCATATAATCTGTGTAAAATGATTACCTGACCACGTACCAACTCGTGATCAGTGGATCCGATCTCCCATGTGTCCGTGCACTTTTGACACCCCACCATTTGCATGGCCTAGCTTTAATCGGATGGTTCGATCTATGTTTGGTGCTTTCGAGCTCACTTCGGTGGATCTGAATGTTGGAACATGCGTTCTCTGATCACACGGATGTGATACCCGGAGAAGCGGAAGTTTAAAAATTTTATTTTTCGATATGGAACGATTCCATATCGTGGGTATCAAATCCTAACGATTAAAATTGTTGCAAGTAAAATATATAAATAATTAAATATTTTACCTATTCAAACAACGGCTTGATTATGGACACCAACAGAATTTAATCTGCTCTTCTTGTATATCCCGGGAACCGATGGCTTCACGATCAATCTCCGGAATAAGGTCCACGAACAGAAAACAGAAACCCTCTAATTGATTGCACTAGAAATCAATCAGAAGTTTATCGTAGAGAATAAACAGATTTGATCTGTTAATTCGGAATGTAATTTTTCACAAAAATCACAGACCGAATTTTCTCGAAAGGGACAGAGGATTTTCGAAAATCCCCTTGAATTATTTTATGTGAATTTCGAAAATTGCTAGAATTAATTGTGTCAATTTTCGAACACTACACATGTATTTATAGATAATTTTTAGACTAGATTAAGTTATAATTGTATTAGGACTCTAACTCCTTAGGGCCCACAATCCATAACTTAAGCCCAACAAGCCAAGCCCGTTGTTATAGAAATTAATATAAAATTTATCATGACTCCGATTGATAAACCGATTTCACCAATGTGCACAGAAACCATTTCTGCACCTTTTAAAGTCAAGATAATTTTTCTGAATCCGAATTCAGTGATTTTCAAAAATGCTCATTCCTATGTCATTTTAGGAAATTCCACTCTCTTTTAGTTAAGAAGTCCAACTTCTCTTTCATTAAATTTAACTCTTTAAATTTAACTATCTCAACGGGGTTTAGTAATCCATTACTTGTGTGACCCTCAATGGTTCAGGGATACAGCTAGCCGTGGGCTCACAACTCCTTGTGACTCGAAACAACAATTTCCGACTTGCCCAACGAATCATGGTAAGAGCGTCTAGCAACATCGCCCCATGATTCCTTAGGTATCACTGATAGTGCCTGCAAGAACCAATAGATTTTGGTTAGCGTACAGTACGGTCCTTTCATCCATATATCCCGATCGAATCAACAACCATTGGTGCATCGAGAGTCGTTCGAGATTCGATAACTATGCATTACATCTTGGAGATCAAATAGTGACATCGCATGTGTTACTAGGAAAATCGAGTAACCTAAAACACATCATGTACTCTGGCCAGAGATTCGTCACACTAATATCTCCTCAGATCGCATAGGATATCCACCCTCGCAAGTATGTGGTGAATCCTTGACAACAAAGCATCGACTCCTATATGTGTCGTAACTGTACCCAATCCCGACACCTGATGACCCCAATAGAGTCGGTAAACGAGTCAAAATACAGTACTAGCATATAGAGTCTCAATGATGTTTCAAGTAGTAAGGACTAATGGTGTACAACCAAAACCACGGACTTTATCCACTCGATAAGTGATAACCACTTAAAAAGTCCGAATATGGTAGTTCGATCATTCATCATATGAATATCCATTTGCATGTTTTGAACATCTCCATGTCCATTACCAATGAAACATGGTACTTGGCATCACAAATGCTAGTCTCAATCTCGAGCGATCCTTATCCTTATTAGCGGACGGCTCAATTGACTAGGAACTGTTTAGAATATACAGTGACTATAAGATGTGTTTCATAATAGTGATCTCTCTTTATTCACTATCTCATCTTACTTACACTATAGTATATTCAAGGTCTTTATCAAAACAATAATAGTATATCACAATATAACAATATGAAGAAAGACAAAGAAAATGCCATTAATGAATGTAAATTATATTAAACAAAGATTGTTTTATACATAGAGTCATAAAAGCCCTTAGCCACAAGTTGGCTAACCGGGCACCCACTCTTTCACTGAACTCTTTGGAGGTTCTAAACCCAAATCTTTTGGTTTCGAACTGTTTAATAACTTGATTTACTTAAGTAATGACCCTTTAATCTTGTTTAATATTTTGATCACATAAAATGTGTTTGGGTCACTACATTATTCATCTCTTAAGATATTTCGTCCTTGAAATCAAGAATAACAGATAACTGGATAGACACATCTTTATTACATCACATTTGATGTTCAAATTTACAACTCAAGAATACAATTTATTTACAAATACATCCAAAGTAATCAAATAACTCAAAATAACTCTGGATTTTCTACACGCATCCGGCTCTCTAACTCCCAAGTGGCTTCTTCGTTACCTCTGAACTGCCACTGGACAAGGATGAGAGGAATGGTCTTGTTCCGCAACACTTTATCCTTCCGGCCTAGGAAACAAACCGGTCCTTCCATATAGGACAAATCAGAGTTCAACTGAACTTCAGAGGATGCAGGATGTGAGACTCGTCGGTCACGTAAAGTCACAACAGGAATACATGAGACACGTCATGTATACTGGACATATACAGTGGAAAATCTAGTCTATAAGCCAAATCTAAAATAGTTTTATTTTTTTATTATAGGTTTATTCTAAAACTACTTTCGTATATGTATAACTCAAAACATTATTTTCATAGCATTATACTCTTTTTGGCAATTTTGACCATAAAAATATCTTATAATACCAAACATATCAATATCTTTAAGTTGTTTAAAATAAGTTTACCTAAACAATTTAACAACTTATTTTTAAAATAATTCCTGACAGCTTATAAGCTCATAAAACAGCTTTTAAGCTCTAGGAGCTTATAAGCTTTTTTTAATAAAGCAAATCAGTAAACGCTCTTTAGGAAAATCAATAGAAGTTAGGGCTCCGTTTGGACGTGTACTTGTAAAACATTTTTAGTGTTTTATAAGTCAGATGATGCAGGATGTGAGACTCGTCGGTCACGTAAAGTCACAACAGGAATACATGAGACACGTCATGTATACTGGACATATACGGTGTCAAATCTAGCCTATAAGCCAAATCTAAAATAGTTTTATTTTTTTATTATAGGTTTATTCTAAAACTATTTTCGTATATGTATAACTCAAAACATTATCTTCATAGCATTATACTCTTTTTGGTAATTTTGACCATAAAAATATCTTATAATACCAAACATATTAATATCTTTAAGTTGTTTAAAATAAGTTTACACAAACACTTTAACAGCTTATTTTTAAAAAAAGTCATAACAGCTTATAAGCTCATAAAACAGCTTTTAAGCTCTAGGAGCTTATAAACTCTTTTTAATAAAGCAAATCAGTAAACGCTCTTTAGGAAAAATCAATAGAAGTTAGTGCTCCGTTTGGACGTGTACTTGTAAAACATTTCTAGTATTTTATAAGTTAAAAAAAACTTAAAATATGTGTGTTTGGTTAAATTTTTGTAAACTGTTTTTGAAAAAGTTTTTTTAAAAAAGTTTTCTTCAAGTACACCTTTTCAAGAATAATGAGAAGATGTTTTTTTTATGTTTTTTAAAATAAAAACGTGGGTCAAACTAGGTCAAATGGGTCGGGTCATGTGATAAGTGGGTCATTTGTTCAAAATCGTTGTTTCTCTCGCTACGACACCATAGAACCCTAAATCGTTGTAAAACATTTTTAATATTTTATAAGTTAAAAAAAACTTAAAATATGTGTTTGGTTAAATTTTTGTAAACTGTTTTTGAAAAAGTTTTTTTAAAAAAGTTTTCTTCAAGTACACTTTTTCAAGAACAATGAGAAGATGTTTTTTTGATGTTTTTTTAAATAAAAACGTGGGTCAAACTAGGTCAAACGGGTCGGGTCATGTGATAACTGATAAGTGGGTCATTTGTTCAAAATCGTTGTTTCTCTCGCCACGACACCATAGAACCTTAGCTCCTTTCTCCCCATTTTTTTTTTTATCTCAAACTTCCGCTGCCGCCCCCCTCAAATCCTTAATAGTGATGGTGTTAATGCTCTTACTAAGTTCGACGACTCCGATTTCACTCGCTTATAGACCGGGAGACATTCTATTGATTTTGATTATGCGAAGAAGCTGATGAGGTCCGATTTCGAGGGCCGAAGAGACAGTTACATTACTCCGGAGTGAAGGTGTTTCTAGTTTCTGGTTTCAAAAATGAAATAGGATTCAACTCTTTAATTTTGAGTTTTATTTTGCCGTGGAAGGATGAACTATGCCTTTGTGCTTGTAAATTGTTATACATTTCCTCAATTGATTTTTGTGAAGACTATAGTTGACTTAAATTAGTGGTCATTTGGATGGCTAGGATTCACTCTCTAAGTTAATCCTAATCCGATGGCTGAGATCTAATTTGAGTTGGTTACTTAATCTGTTAAGTTGGTTAGCAGCTAAATAAAGCAGTCGGGAACAGATCTTGAGATTAGATAGATGAGATTAGTTGAAGAGTGAAAGAGTATCGTATACTCTGAAAGAAGTCGAGATCTACACCATTGAAGTCAAGCTTATTTCTTCCTCAAAGCTCGGAGATTTGAGACGAGAGCAGAGAATCGAGGAGCTGCTATCTGATTCCAGATTTATTGGCTAAGTTTTACGTTTACTATTATTAGTCAAGTTCATATTGGTCTCGATTGAGGGTGTATCTATTGAAACTCTTGATTCATAGTGAATTCATTTGGAAATAATCCCAGAACCTTGGATGTAGGATTGATCTCAATCTGAACCAAGTAATTGTGGTGTTCTTGTGTTTCTTGTTTGTGTTCTTATTGTATTTTGAGATTGTTTGCTTGTTTTGTATTCTTAGATATTTTATCTCTTGAATTGGATTATTTGGTTAAAATCACAACAAGTGGTATCAGAGCCTCAAGATTAAGATCTTGGGGCCAAAGAACTCGATCTGGGAAATACACTGCTTCTTTGTAACTGATCTTGTAGATAATCTTACGCCTCTTTTATTCTTGTGTGAACTTTCTTAACAAGGATGTCTACTGGTCAGGGATATTCCTTAGCAATGCCTGTTGGAAAACGGTGATCAGATCAATCAGAATTGATACCCGGTGCAACGGAAGTTTTTAAAAATTTTATATGGAACAATTCCATATCATGGGTATCAAAACTTTACGATTAAATTGTGCGTGTAAAAATTAAATAACAATTATAAATTTTTACCTTGAAATCTCGAAACGAGATTATGGACACCAACAGATTACTCTGCTCTTGTTGTATATCCCAGGAACTGATGGACGAACAATTCTTTAATCAGGTCCACGAACAGAAGTTTAATCCCTCTGATAGATTGCACTAAAAAATCTATCAGAAGTTTCTACGAAGAGAATTAACGAATTTGATCCGTTAAACCAGACTGCAAATTCAAAATTCACAGGCCGGATTTTTTCGAGCAGAAAGGGAGGGGGCGGCGGCCACAGTAGGGAAAAATAGGGTTTTCGAAAATATTTTGTGACCTCTGTTCTGTAATTTCTGTACTGCAATAACTTATTTATAATGTGGCTGCTAACAGCTTAGGGCCCATTAGTCATAAGTTCAAGCCTGACAAGCAAAGCCCGCATGTTCAAAAATTAATATAAAATTCATCGTGACTCAGATTGATAAACCAATTTCACCAATGTGCACAGAAACCATTTCTGCATCTTTTAAAGTCAAGATAAATTTTTTGAATCAGAATTCAGTGATTTCCAAAAATGCCCATCCCTATGTCATTTTAGGAAATCTTACTCCCTCTACTCTTAAATAAGAAGTCCCACTTCTTTGTTCATTAAATTTAACTCTTTAAATTTAACTATCTCAACGGGGATTAAAAATCCATTACTTGTGTGACCCTCAATGGTTCAGGGATACAGCTAGCCGTGGGCTCACAACTCCTTGTGACTCGGAACAATAATTTCCGACTTGCCCATCGAATCATGGTAAGAGCGCCTAGCAACATCGCCCCATGATTCCCTAGGTATCACTGATAGTGCCTGCAAGAACCAATAGATTTTGGTTAGCGTACATTACGGTCCCTTCATCCATATATCCCGATCGAATCAACAACCATTGGTAAATCGAGAGTCGTTCGAGATTCGATAACTATGCAATGCATCTTGAAGATCAAATAGTGACATCGCATGTGCTACTAAGAAACCATTTCTTAAAACACATCATGTACTCTGGCCAGAGATTCGTCACACTAATATCTCCTCAGATTGCATAGGATATCCATACTAGAAAGTATGTGGTGAATCCTTGACAACAAAGCATCGACTCCTATATGTGTCGTAACTGTACCCAATCCCGACACCTGATGACCCTAATAGAGTCGGTAAACGAGTCAAAGTACAATACTAGCATATAGAGTCTCAATGATGTTTCAAGTAGTAAGGACTAATGGTGTACAACCAAAACCGCGGACTTTATCCACTCGATAAGTGATAACCACTTGGAAAGTCCGGATAGGGTAGTTCGATCATTCATCGTATGAATATCCATTTGCATGCTTTGAACATCTCTATGTTCCATACCAATGAAACGTGGTACTCGGCATCGCAAATGCTAGTCTCAATCTCGAGCGATCCTTATCCTTATTAACGGACGACTCAATCGACTAGGAACTGTTTAGAATATACAGTGACTATAAGATGTGTTTCATGATAGCCATCCCCATGTGCTACCACATCTTACATACACTATAGTATATTCAAGGTCTTCATCTAAACATCTTATAGTATGTCACAACATAATAATATGATAAAAGATAAAGTAAATGCCATTATAAAAGTGTAAATTATATTAAACAAAAGATTGTTTATACATAGAGTCATCAAAGCCCTTAGCCACAAGTTGGCTCACCGGGCACCCACTCTTTCAATCTCCCACTTGCCCTAAATCCAACTAGTCATACTACGCAGTCCCATTGCTTCGCGATGTTTGTCAAATAATGGTCCTGGCAAGGGCTTAGTAAGTGGATCAGCGATATTGTCTGCAGAGGCCACTCTCTCGACAGTGATGTCTCCTCTTTCCACGATCTCCCGGATGATGTGGTATTTCCTCAGTACGTGTTTGGATCTTTGATGAGACCTTGGTTCCTTTGCCTGAGCAACGGCACCCGTGTTGTCACAGTACACCGGGACTGGACCAACAACTTCAGGAATAATGCCCAACTCTTGGACGAAATTCCTCATCCAAACAGCCTCTTTAGCAACAGCTGATGCCGCAATGTATTCTGCCTCAGTGGTGGAATCCGCTGTGGTGTCCTGCTTGGAACTCTTCCAAGAGACAGCAC
The DNA here is from genome assembly GCF_033568475.1 of Henckelia pumila. Lineage (NCBI taxonomy): Eukaryota > Viridiplantae > Streptophyta > Magnoliopsida > Lamiales > Gesneriaceae > Henckelia > Henckelia pumila. The sequence continues at coordinate 116,323,312 of NC_133123.1, read as the reverse complement.
CGCCATTGAGCATGAATACAAATCCAGAGGTTGACTTCGAGTCAACCACGTCACTTTGGAAGCTAGAGTCGGTATAGCCTTCCAATTTCAGTTCTCTTCCTCTATATACCATGAACATATTCTTAGTCCTTCGTAAGTACTTAAGAATGTCCTTCACGGCTTTCCAATGCATTTGACCGGGATTAGCTTGATATCTGCTCGTGACACTCAGAGAAAATGCTACATCCGGTCTGGTAGATATCATCCCATACATGATACTACCTATGGCTGACGCATATGGTACATGTGTCATTTTCTCTATCTCTTCATCAGTCTTGGGACACATGGACTTGGATAGAGAAACTCCATGACACATAGGTAGATGTCCTCTCTTGGACCCATCCATTGAAAACCTTTTCAATATGGTTTCGATGTAAGTAGCTTGAGTAAGTCCTATCATTCTCTTAGATCTATCTCTATAGATCTGTATCCCTAGAATATAGGATGCCTCACCCAAATCCTTCATCGAGAATCTACCTGATAACCATATCTTTGTTGACTGCAACATCCCTACGTCATTTCCAACGAGTAGGATGTCATCAACATAAAGTACTAAGAATGTCACAGCATCCTTAACTACTTTCTTGTACACGCACGGTTCCTCCGGGTTCTTGATGAAACCAAAATCCTTTATTGTTTCATCAAATTTTTGGTTCCAACTTCTTGATGCTTGTTTGAGACCATAGATCGATCTCTGAAGCTTTCATACCTTATGCTCGCTTCCCATGGATGTGTATCCCTCAGGCTGCGTCATATAGGTCTCTTCCTTAATGTTTCCATTAAGAAATGCAGTCTTCACATCCATTTGCCATATCTCATAGTCATACCAAGCAGCTATGGCAATAAGGATTCTTATGGACTTGAACATTGCAACTGGTGAAAAGGTTTCATCATAGTCAACTCCTTGTCTTTGAGTATAACCTTTCGCCACCAATCGTGCCTTGTAGGTCAATACCTTACCATCAGGCCCAAGCTTTCTCTTGTAGATCCATTTACACCCTATTGGAACAATTCCATCGGGAGGATCTACTAAAGACCAAACTTGGTTTGTATGCATCGAATCTATTTCCGACTGCATAGCTTCAAGCCATAAATTTGAATCCGCATCAGAAATTGCTTCCTTGAAGTTTCTTGGATCACATCCAACGTCGGGTTCATCTTGATCCCCTTCAAGAAGAAGACCATATCGAATAGGAGGTCTAGAAGTCCTCTCGGATCTTCTAGGTATAGGCGTGTCCATCAATGGTTCCTGAGGTGTAGGATCATTATTTTGTATCTTGGGTTCTTCTCGAATTTCTTCGAGTTCCATCATCTCGCCTTTCTTATCCAATAAGAACTCCTTCTCCAAGAAGGTGTCATTCCTTGAAACAAACACTTTTGTTTCAGTAGGATGATAGAAATATTATCCGATTGAATTCTTCGGATACCCTACAAAATAACATAAGGTGGATCGACTATCCAACTTATCTCCCACTGTCTGCTTCACGTAAGCTGGACATCCCCAAATCCTCAAGTACGAATACTTAGGAGCTTTGCCATTCCATAACTCGTATGGTGTTTTGTCCACTGCCTTGGTGTGGACGTTGTTCAACAACAATACCGCCGTTTCAAGCGCGTAGCCCCAAATCGAAGGTGGAAGCTCAGTGAAGCTCATCATGGATCGAACCATGTCCAACAAAGTTCGATTACGATGCTCCGATACACCATTCAGCTGAGGTGTCATAGGAGGAGTCCACTGAGAGAGAATCCCATTCTCTTTCAGATAGTCCAAAAACTCGGTACTTAAGTATTCTCCACCTCGATCCGATCGAAGTGCTTTAATACTTTTACCTAGCTTGTTTTCTACTTCAGCCTTGAATTTTTTGAACTTTTCAAATGCTTCAGACTTATATTTCATTAAATATAAATACCCATACCTTGAATAATCATCAGTAAAGGTAATGAAGTAGGTGTGGCCAAATTGAGTACCAATTCTAAATGGACCACAAACATCTGTATGGATCAAATCCAACAGATTTTGACTACGCTCAGGTTTTCCCTTAAAAGGAGATTTAGTCATTTTTCCTTTCAGGCAGGACTCACAAGTAGGTAGAGAGTTAATATCAGACATATCAAACATGCCCTCTCCTACTAGCTTGTTCATCCTCCTTGAGGAAATATGACCTAGCCTAGCATGCCAAAGGTTTGCCGGGTTTTGACTATCGATTTTCTTTTTGTTCGTTGTTACCGGTTTATCAACATAATTTATTGGAACGTCTTTTAATTTTAAGTTATATAGATCATTTTCAAGTTGTCCATTTCCAATCAAACATTCATTCTTGTAAATATTGCAAATCTCATTCACAAAATTGCAAGAAAAACCATCTCTATCAAGCATAGAAACAGAAATAATGTTTTTAATCAAATCTGGAACAAATAAAACATCTCTCAAAAGTAACTTAAAATCGTTCTGCAAAATTAAATAAACGTCTCCCACAGCTTTGGCTTCAACTCTAGAACCATTTCCGAGCCTCAGCTGGGTCTCACCCATTCTAAGCTTGCGACTTATTGTCATCACCTGCAAATCATTGCAAATGTGAGATCCACATCCGGTATCCAATACCCAAGAAGTAGTATTAAGTGAAACATTTATTTCAATATAGAACATACCCTTCGCAGTTCGCAACTGCTCTAGATATTCCTTGTAGTTACGTTTCCAATGACCGGGTTTCTTGCAGTGATGGCAAACATCCTTGGACTTTTCCATGTTTGAAGCCTTTGTCTTGTTCTTCTTCTCGGGTCCGGTTTTCTTGGGTGGGGCAGAACGTTTCTTACCATTTGTACTTGGCCCCTTCTTAGCAGAAGAAGAGGAGCCCACCAAGAGAACTGGTTTATCCTTCTTTAAAGTGGCTTCATATGTTACAAGCATATTGACCATCTCTTCAAGGGAGGCCTCTATCTTGTTCATATTGAAATTCACCACAAATCCGTCAAACGAAGAAGGAAGAGAGAGAAGTAATAAGTCCACATTGAGTTCATGCTCCAACACCAAATCAAGCGTTACCAACTTCTGTATGAGCCAAATCACGCGTACCCCATGATCACGGACCGAAGTCCCTTCACGCATGCGACACGTCATTAACTCTTTTACAGTAGCGAACCTTTCAGCTCTCGATTGAGCCCCAAAAAGTTCCTTGAGTTGTACGTGAATGTCAGCAGCATTCACGGTATCCTCAAATCGCCTCTGGAGTTCATCAGACATCGAAGCTTGCATATAGCATTTGGCCTTGATATCATGGTCCCACCATGTATCAAGTTTGGCCAACTCTTCCGGACTTATGTCAGCTGGTGCTTCCTTCGGAGGAGATTTTTCTAACATGTAGAACATCTTCTCCGAGGTCAAGACAATCTTCAACTTACGGAACCATTCCGTATAGTTTGCGTCAGTCAGTTTATTTTGTTCGAGAATAGAGAATAGTGGATTGCGCGAATTGATCTTAATGAAATACTGAAAAGAAACAGACAATAATCAGTGATTGTTTAATTAATTTACTAAGACATAAAATAGGCAAAATTTATTTTATGAATCTCACTCCCACTATTTTAACGATTTCACTACCCTCTAGTGAAAACGGGAAACTGTTTTCCTTAGTGGGAACATGGAGTCCAATTGACAAGCTATGGTCCCGAATAATATCAGCCAACCATAATTTTCAAAAGGTAGAGCCCAATTGCTTCCAAAGCAACCCCCATGTGTTTACCTCATGTCCGATAAGGGCCCAATAATATGACGCCGTTTATTGTGACATGTCAAGATGACCCATCAATATTAAGTTGTGATGGACGGTCGCCATGTGGATCCCCCAATAATATGAGCCGATCCCATGGGAGTTCCACCCAACTTACAACATGTGTCGATCCAATGTACAGCTTTCCGACGAACGGGCCCCCCCAATAATATGAGCCGGACCGTATCCGCGGGTAGCATCTCATACATTGATCGTTGATGGAAGGTAGGAACATTTAAACAATATTTAAATTTCCTTTTAATCTTGATATCAATTTTAAATCATATTTAAAATGAGGGATTTTAATTTTGAAAATTTGTCTCATCATTTAAAATTTGTATGCTTGCGGGATTCATACAATTTAGTCTAAACATGCATACAACGATAATATAATATATTATATAGGATGATCGATTCCATTTCTAATCGACCCGTGGTTGCCAATCACGAGTCTAAGTCGAATCCTAGGTAATATGCAAGTATGCAATGCAATCCTATTACATTGAGCTTCCAATTTACATTTCTTCTGTCTTTATTGTCTGCTGGGCCCAACTCCGTCTTCAAATCTTCATCTCCCACTAAGTCTAATGTATTTACAATAAATAACTATGACAAGTAGGGGATATATTTTAAGGGGTGGGAACGGGCCATAAACCAGGCCCACTTTTATTACTCTGCTCTTGTTGTATATCCTAGGAACTGATGGACGAACAATTCTTCAATCAGGTCCACGAACATAAGTTTAATCCCTATGATAGATTGCACTAGAAAATCTATCAGAAGTTTCTACGAAGAGAATTAACGAATTTGATCCGTTAAACCAGACTGCAAATTCAAAATTCACAGGCCGGATTTTTTCGAGCAAAAAGGGAGGGGCGGCGGCCACAGTAGGGAAAAATAGGGTTTCGAAAATATTTTGTGACCTCTGTTCTGTAATTTCTGTACTGCAATAACTTATTTATAATGTGGGCTGCTAACAGCTTAGGGCCCATTAGTCATAAGTTCAAGCCTGACAAGCAAAGCCCGCATGTTCAAAAATTAATATAAAATTCATCGTGACTCAGATTGATAAACCAATTTCACCAATGTGCACAGAAACCATTTCTGCATCTTTTAAAGTCAAGATAAATTTTCTGAATCCGAATTCAGTGATTTCCAAAAATGCCCATCCCTATGTCATTTTAGGAAATCTTACTCCCTCTACTCTTAAATAAGAAGTCCCACTTCTTTGTTCATTAAATTTAACTCTTTAAATTTAACTATCTCAACGGGGATTAAAAATCCATTACTTGTGTGACCCTCAATGGTTCAGGGATACAGCTAGCCGTGGGCTCACAACTCCTTGTGACTCGGAACAACAATTTCCGACTTGCCCATCGAATCATGGTAAGAGCGCCTAGCAACATCGCCCCATGATTCCCTAGGTATCACTGATAGTGCCTGCAAGAACCAATAGATTTTGGTTAGCATACAGTACGGTCCCTTCATCCATATATCCCGATCGAATCAACAACCATTGGTAAATCGAGAGTCGTTCGAGATTCGATAACTATGCAATGCATCTTGAAGATCAAATAGTGACATCGCATGTGCTACTAAGAAACCATTTCTTAAAACACATCATGTACTCTGGCCAAAGATTCGTCACACTAATATCTCCTCAGATTGCATAGGATATCCATACTAGAAAGTATGTGGTGAATCCTTGACAACAAAGCATCGACTCCTATATGTGTCGTAACTGTACCCAATCTCGACACCTGATGACCCTAATAGAGTCGGTAAATGAGTCAAAGTACATTACTAGCATATAGAGTCTCAATGATGTTTCAAGTAGTAAGGACTAATGGTGTACAACCAAAACCGCGGACTTTATCCACTCGATAAGTGATAACCACTTGGAAAGTCCGGATAGGGTAGTTCGATCATTCATCGTATGAATATCCATTTGCATGCTTTGAACATCTCTATGTTCCATACCAATGAAACGTGGTACTCGGCATCGTAAATGCTAGTCTCAATCTCGAGCGATCCTTATCCTTATTAACGGACGGCTCAATCGACTAGGAACTGTTTAGAATATACAGTGACTATAAGATGTGTTTCATGATAGCCATCCCCATGTGCTACCACATCTTACATACACTATAGTATATTCAAGGTCTTCATCTAAACATCTTATAGTATGTCACAACATAATAATATGATAAAAGATAAAGTAAATGCCATTATAAAAGTGTAAATTATATTAAACAAAAGATTGTTTATACATAGAGTCATCAAAGCCCTTAGCCACAAGTTGGCTCACCGGGCACCCACTCTTTCAATGCCCACATCAAGGTTTGAGGTGGAGAAATTCGATGGAAAGAATGACTTTAATCTTTGGAGGTAAAATATGATTGCACATCTCGGCAACTTAGGACTGGATGATGCTCTTCTTGGTGAATCCAAAATTTCGGATACAAAAGAAAACAAGGTAGAAATATTGAAGAAGGCAAGAAATACAATCGTTCTCAGTCTCAGTGATCAGATTCTAAGAAAGGTTGTACGTGAGAAGAGTGCGGCTTACATGTGGCTGAATTTAGAACAGTTGTACATGACAAAGGCTCTACCAAACCGTATATATCTGAAACAAAAGTTCAATAGCTACAAGATGGATGAAAGTAAGACAATAGATGAGAACATAGATGAATTCACTAAGTTGCTGGCAGATCTAGAAAATATGGATGTTAAGATTGATGAAGAGGATCAAGCCATCTTTCTGTTAAATGCATTTCCTAAGTCATATGATCAGTTGAGAGATACTCTTAAGTATGGAAGAGAAACACTCACTCTTGAGGAGGTAACTGGTGCCGCATACTCAAAGGTTAGACTTGAAGGCAAATGGCAAATTCCAAAAACCAGCTGGTGAAGGATTAAATGTGAGAGGTAGGTCTTTGGAAAGAAAATATCACAATGTTAAGTGGAGGCCTCGATCAAGATCAAAATCAAGAACAAAGAGAACTTGCTGGTCTTGCAAGAAGGAGGGACACATTAGAAGATTCTGCCCTTCCAGAAAACAAAGTCAGGGACAAGAAACAACCTCAATTACTGATACATCAAATATATTGGAAGGATATGAAGTCGCTGAAGTTCTATCCATATCATCAGAAGATACTAAAGAGGAGTGGATACTTGATTTAGGGTGTTCTTATCATATGACTCCAAGAGAGGATTGGTTTACAGATATGAGACAGGTTGAGGATGGCTATGTATTGCTGGGAAATAATGAATCCTGCAAAATTCATGGCATTGGATCCATAAGATTGAAAATGTGGGATGGAACAGTAAAGATTATAACTAATGTGATATATATCCCTGACTTGAAAAGGAATTTAATTTCCCTAGGAACACTGGATATAAAGGGATTTAGCTATAAAGCCCAGAATGGCACTCTGAAGGTCTTAAAAGGTTCGTTGGTTATAATGAAAGGAATACTGAATCATGGACTCTATGTACTTCAGGAAACTACTCTAAAAGCAGAGGCAAATGTGTCTATACCATCAAAATACAATACGTTTCTATGGCACCAAAGACTCGGCCATATGAGTCTTAGAGGACTACAAGAGATAAGTAAACAAGGCTCCTAGATTCTGAACAGATTAGTGATCTCAAATTCTGTGAAAATTGTGTACTGGGAAAGGCTCACAGGCTCAAGTTCAATAAAGCCACTCACAATACAAAGCAAGTACTGGACTATATTCATGCAGATTTGTGGGGATCACCTTCGGTACAACTCTCACTCTCAAAATGTCAATATTTTATTTCTTTGATTGATGATTATTCTAGGAAAGTGTGGATTTACTTCCTAAGAACTAAAGATGAAGATTTTAATAAGTTTGTGGAGTGGAAAACTCTAGTTGAAAATCAATCAGGTAATAAAATTAAGACATTGAGGACAGATAATGGTCTTGAGTTTTGTAATCATGTGTTTAATTATTTCTGTGCTAAAAATGGTATAACAAGACATAGAACTTATACTTATACACCGCAACAAAATGGTGTTGCAGAACGCATGAATAGAACCATTATGGACAAAGTAAGATGCATACTAAATGAGAGTGGGTTACCTTCAAAATTCTGGGCAGAAGCTGCATCAATAGCCTGTTACCTCATAAATCTATCACCTTCTTCTGCCATTAATTTTATGGTCCCAGAACATAAATGGTCTAATAAAAAACCGACTTATAAACATCTTAGAACTTTTGGTTGTACTGTATTTGTTCATTCAAACCAAGGAAAGTTAAAACCTAGAGCAAAGAAAGGTATTTTTCTTGGTTATCCAATGGGTGTTAAAGGTTATAAAGTCTGGTTACTTGGTGATCTTAAATGTGTTATTAGTCGAGATATAGTATTCAATGAATGTGAATTTTATAAAACTGACATGCAAGGTGAAGATACAGCCAGCTCTAATCAAGCTGAGCAGAACACTCTTGACAGGAACATTTTGCAAAATCTCAAAACCAATGAAGATCAGAATAAAGGTGGAGCAAATTTGGATACATCATAAGGCTTTTATGACATTAAGCGGGATGCAAACATAACACCAAAAGGTTATGTAGACAAGACAGATTTAAATCAAAGTGAGCACGGTGATTCAAATCAATATCAATCAGTGGATGAATACCTCCTTGCAAGAGATAGAGTAAGAAGAGATATTAGACTGCCATCAAGATTTGTCTCATCTGAATTTACTGATTTTGCACTAAATGTGGTTGACTTAATGGAATTAGAAGAGCCAACTTCTTATATAGAAGCTATGAGGTGCAAATATTGGAATCAATGAAAGATAACTATGAAGGATGAGTATACATCCCTGATGAAAAACAAAACTTGGGTACTGGTTGATAGGCCTAAGGATAAAAAGGTCATAGGGTGCAAGTGGGTATTTAAAAGGAAACCAGGTGTACCAGGGGTTGAAAAACCAAGGTATAAGGCTAGGTTAGTAGAAAAAGGGTTCTCACAAGTAGAAGGAGTGGATTATCATGAGGTGTTTTTTCCGGTGGTAAAACATACATCTATCAGAATCTTGCTAGCAATAACAGCGGTTCAGGACCTTGAGCTCGAAAAATTAGACGTGAAGACCGCTTTCATGCATGGAAATTTAGAAGAAAAAATATTCACGTCTCAACCAGAAGGTTTTGAAGTTGATTCTCAAGCTGGAAGAGTTTGTTTGTTACAAAAGGCTCTCTATGGTCTAAGACAGTCTCCTAGACAATGGTACAAGTGTTTTGATGACTTTATACTGCTACAAGGATTTACCAGATTCAAGTATGATAGTTGTGTGTATTTTAGGTTGGTGCCTAATCATCTTTACATCTATCTTTTGATTTATGTCGATGATATGCTTATAGCATGTGAAGATCATACTGAGATACAAAAGCTAAAGCATCTACTCAACACTGAATTTGAGATGAAAGATCTTGGACCGGCTAAACAGATTTTGGGTGTTGAGATCAGTAGAAACATGAAGATAAGGACACTAACACTGTCTCAAGAGAAGTATACTAACAAGCTAGATACTTGGAATCATTAATATGGGAGAAGCTAAATCAGTAAACACACCAATTGGTGCTCACTTCAAACTAATGGCTGTGAAAGGTGAACAATAGGAGCTGGAATTATCTCATATGAGACATGTACCATATTCAAATGCGGTTGGAAGTATTATGTATTTGATGTTATCAACTAGGCCTGATATTTCCTATGGACTGGGGCTTGTAAGTAGGTTTATGATCAAACCAAGTAGGGAACATTGGCAGCCTGTCAATTGGTTATTTAGATACTTGAAGGGGTCTACAAATCTCAAAATTGTATACTCAAATAATTTTGCAATTGCATGTGAGGTTAAGGGATTATGTGACTCTGACTATGCTTTTGACCTTGACAAGAGAAGATCGATCTCTGGGTATGTATTTACAGTTAGTGGGAATGTAGTTAGCTGGAAATCAAGTATTCAGAATGTTGTAGCTTTGTCTACAACTGAAGCCGAGTATATATCACTTACAGAGGCTGTGAAGGAAGGCTTGTGGATTAAGGGCTTTGTTTCTGAATTGGGTTTTGAACAGAAGACTGTTGCAATCTTTAGTGATTCACAAAGTGCTATAAGTTTGTCCAAAAACTCAGTATTTCACGAGAGAACAAAGCATATTGATGTTAGGCTACACTTTGTGAGAGATATCATCGCTCAAAGGACTGTGAATATCCAGAAGATTGATACTTTTGTCAATCCAGCTGACATGATGACGAAGGTGATACCAGTTAGCAAACTTAATGGAGCATTGAGTATGCTCCGTATGATGAAGTAGGTTGAAATCTGCTTGATGGGATCTCTTTGAATTTGCTATGGACATCTAATTTCAGTCAAAGCTGGAGCTTTGTGAAGACTATAGTTGACTTAAATTAGTGGTCATTTGGATGGCTAGGATTCACTCTCTAAGTTAATCCTAATCCGATGGCTGAGATCTAATTTGAGTTGGTTACTTAATCTGTTAAGTTGGTTAGCAACTAAATAAAGCAGTCGGGAACAGAGCTTGAGATTAGATAGATGGGATTAGTTGAAGAGTGAAAGAGTATCGTATCCGATGAAAGAAGTCGAGATCTATAACATTGGAGTCAAGCTTATTTCTTCCTCAAAGCTCAGAGATTTGAGACGAGAGCAGAGAATCGAGGAGCTGCTATATGATTCCAGATTTATTGGCCAAGTTTTACACTTATTGTTATTATTCAAGTTCATATTGTTCTTGATTGAGGGTGTATCGATTGAAACTATTGATTCATAGTGAATTCATTTGGGAATAATCCCAGAACCTTGGATGTAGGATTGATCTCAATCCGAACCAAGTAATTGTGGTGTTCTTGTGTTTCTTGTTTGTGTTCTTATTGTATTTTGAGATTGTATGCTTGTTTTGTGTTCGTAGATAGTTTATCTCTTGAATTGTATTCTTTGGTTAAAATCACAAGAAGTTTGAATTCTCCTTTTTTGGAAATAGACCATTGTTTTCGTTTTATTTCTGTTTTGTTAAGCAGGTAGTTTATTACTACGAAATTAGTTTTTTCAATGTCTATGTGATCGATCAAGTGGTTCAACTTTGTAGTAGCCCGTACCCTAATTGAGTAATTAAAAGATTATGCTAATTAAATAAATTGGGTATCAAATGGATCGAAAGCTCCAAACAGGATCGGAAGCTCCGATGAGCGATCGGAGGCACCGATAATATTACGTCAGGCATGACGTGTGGCTAGATCGGAAGCTCCGATCAGGATCGGAAGCTCCGATCACCCCTATCCGAAGTCAACAAGTGATATTTTGACACGTGGCAGATCAGGATCTTCGGAAGCTCCGATGGCAGGATCGGACGTTCCGATCGAGGTTCGGACGTTTCGATCGAGGATCGGAAGTTCCGATCGTTGTCTATAAATAGAGGGCCGATGCTTCATTTCCAATTTCCAATTCCGAGTATTTCCCTCTCCTTTCTAGTCTATTCGAGTTGTTCTAGCCTTCCTAGGCTTGACCCGGCGGTCGGCGAGGCGTTCGAAAGTCGTAGCAGAGTTGTGCCCAAGTTCTGGAGGCATCGACATCAAAGGGCTAACGACGTACGAAGGTATAGCTTTTGCTTCCTATAAATATTTAGGAGTATGCAATAGCTTAGTTAAGGCTTTTAGAGCACTTTAATGATAGTAGTATCATTTGACAGTGTAGAGCAGACTATAGGCGTGGACCTAGAGTTGGTAGAGCTTGCACTGATTTGAGGTACGAAAGTACTGTTCAAGATATCCTGACTGAGTATGCATGTATTATGTGACTGCATGATTTATATGTCATTGATTTATGCTGCATTCATTTGCATACTGAGCTATCTCCTTCGAGATGTCTGTTAGTAGGGTTTTTCCCTATCCTGTTAGTGGTTGGACTTCCATCGATTTGGGTCCGACATATCCACTGGTATTATGGTATGGGAGCCACCTCCTGAAGCGACGACACAACGTGCTACATACCAGGGCCCGGTCTGTCTCTGTTATCTGATCCTTGACCTCGAGTTTATAGGGAGTTCACTTTGCATGCATGTATACTCATACTCTCGTGCTGAGCGTCTTATGCTCACGTCTCGTACTCTGTGTTTCTGGACACCCTATTCCATGGGGCAGGTTTGCGATTGGACGAGGCGGGTGGATCCAGGAGGGGCTAGTCAGTGGTTGACCAGCTGGAGCTTCGTCTAGGTTTTATTTCTGTTGTTTTGAGGTTGATACAGCTATTCGATTTGGTTGTATAATATTTGGATAAATTACAGATTCCTTTACTTGGGATTGTATAATGTTTATGGTTTACGCAAGATGTTTCTGATATCTGTTTAATTAAGTTAATTACATGCCTAAGTTCTGTTTAGTAGGTGATCCGGGTAAGGGTCACTACATTTATGGTATCAGAGCATGCAAAGTATTCTTGGGATTTAGTCTCATCATGAGGTATTTTTGTAGATGGCAAATCGTGATGACTAGAGTTCTCATGGCAGTATTGGTGGGCATTGGGGTGATGCCGACCGGGAGCCTCGTCGAAAACGGCGTCATCGTCATCATGAAGACGAGCGTTTCACTGTGCGTCGATTCTTAGCTATGGGTCCTAAGCCCTTAGTTGGAGGTGAGTCTCCGGAGGATGCGGAGAACTGGTTAGACCGCATGGAGACGACTTTTCAGACTTTCCAATGCGCCGAGGAGCAGAAGATGGAGACCCTTGGTTATCTTCTGGATGGACGTGCGCGCAGGTGGTGGAGGTTTACTTCTGCACCTTTTGTTGCGGCGAGAGGAGTGGCCACCTTGGCCGAGTTCCGCACAGCTTTCCAAAAGCGGTATTTTCCTCTTGCACTCCGTCAGTCGAAGGCAGGCGAGCTACTAAGTCTGCGACAGGGAGCCATGTCTATTGATGAGTATCAGCAGAGGTTCTTTGATCTGCTATCCTATTGCCCCGAGATTGCTGATAGCTCAGAGATGAAGTATAATCTGTTCCTTCAGGGCCTTAACCCTGAGATCCATGACCGTGTGGCGGTTGGCGACGACATGTCCTACGAGGGTTTGGTGAGCCGTTGTCACCAGGCGGAGGACAGCATTCGGCAGAACAGGTCTTTCTCTCAATTGAGGCCTGCTAGTTCTTTGGGTCTCCGTGCCCAATCTTTCAAGAAGTCTGGATCTACTTCTTCCTCTGGTTCTGGAGTTGTTGTCCGTTTCGGTAAGAAGGACAAGTGTGATCACTGTGTGAAGAACCATCCATCCGACAAGTGCCGTAGAGCTTCTGAAGCTTGTTTCCGTTGTGGAGAGACTGGTCATATCCGGAGAGATTGTCCACTATCTGGGGGAGGCGGTTCTGGATCTGGTTCAGGATCTGGTTCTCAGGCCACCATACAGCAGAGGTCGCAGGGACAGCCTGTTGGGAGTTCTCATTTGAGGCCACGAGCTTCTGGCCAGGTGTTTGCCCTGAGACATGATCAGGCAGTGGAGGAGAATGAGAAAGTCATCGCAGGTACATTTTTGCTTTATGGTATACCTGCTCTTGTACTAATTGACACTGGTGCATCTCATTCCTTCATTTCTGCACGTTTTGTTAAGAGGCATGAGTTACCATGCATTACACTAGACGTAGTGATGTATGTTTCTACTCCGACGGGCCAATCTGCTTTGGCTAAGCGTCTAGTGATGGGTTGCCCTTTAGAGTTCGAAGAGAACATTCTGTTAGCGAATCTCATGGTCCTGGCGATGGACGACTTTGATTGCATTCTGGGAATAGATATGTTGACTACCTATCGAGCTTCAGTGGATTGCTATCAGATATTAGTACGCTTTCATCCGGAGGGGAGTGAGAGCTGATTTTTCTATGGTGAGGGAGTGCGACCCCCGATGCCTTTGGTATCAGCTTTGAGGGCCTGGCGAGCTCTAGAGTCTGGCGGGGAAGGCTACCTTATCTATGCAGTTGATTTGTCCGCTGAGAGTATTGGGATAGAGAGCATTCCTGTTGTGGATGAATTTCCAGATGTATTTCCTGATGAGATTCCGGGTTTTCCTCCTGCTAGGGAAGTCGAGTTTGGCATAGAGTTGATGCCGGGTACTTCACCTATTTCTCGAGCACCGTATCGTCTGGCTCCGTCAGAGATGCGTGAATTGAAGAATCAGCTACAGGATCTTTTGGACAAGGGGTACATTCATCCTAGTGTATCTCCTTGGGGAGCTCCTGTTCTTTTTGTAAAGAAGAAGGATGGGTCGATGCGGCTGTGCATTGACTATCGACAGCTGAATCGAGTCACTGTGAAGAACAAGTATCCCTTGCCTCGTATTGATGACTTGTTTGATCAGCTGCAGGGCACGTCAGTTTACTCCAAGATTGACTTGAGATCTGGGTATCATCAGTTGAGAGTCCGTGATTAAGACGTAGCCAAGACTGCATTTCGTACTCGCTATGGGCATTACGAGTTCCTAGTAATGCCATTTGGTTTGACTAATGCGCTAGCTATATTCATGGATTTGATGAACCGTGTCTTCAGGGAGTATTTGGACAAGTTTGTCGTGGTCTTCATTGACTACATCTTGGTGTATTCGCGTAATATGGAAGAACATGTTTCTCACTTGCGGTTGGTACTACAGACTCTTCGGGATGATCAGTTGTACGCCAAGCTGAGCAAGTGTGAGTTATGGATGGATCGAGTGGTCTTTCTTGGCCATATCATATCCAGGGAAGGGATTTCTGTTGATCCAAGCAAGATTGAAGCGGTACTTAATTGGTCGCGTCCGACGACAGTTGCTGAGATCCGTAGTTTTCTGGGTCTATCAGGGTATTATCGTCGCTTCATTCTAAACTTCTCTCAGTTAGCTCGACCTTTGACGCAGCTTACCCGCAAGGGTGTGGATTTCGAGTGGTCCTCCGAGTGTGAGGAGAATTTCTGTGAGCTTCGACGACGGTTGACTTCTGCGCCGGTGTTGGCATTACCGTCAGGATCTGGAGGGTATGTGGTATACACGGATGCTTCTCTTCAGGGGTTAGGTTGTGTCCTGACTCAGAATGGGCATGTGATCGCATACGCTTCTAGACAGCTGAAGCTTCATGAGGACAACTATCCAGTCCATGATTTGGAATTGGCAGCCATTGTGTTCGCTTTGAAGATCTGGCGTCATTATCTGTATGGCGAGAAATTTGAGATCTTCACCGACCATAAGAGTCTCAAGTATTTGTTCACTCAGGCGGAGTTGAACATGAGGCAGAGACGTTGGATGGACTTGCTTAAGGACTATGATTGCGAGATTAAGTACCATCCGGGAGCTGCTAATCTCACCGCTGATGCATTGAGTTGCAAGGTGCGACTATCCGCACTTCAGACTTGTTCGATGTCTAGTGCGATCAGTGACTGTTGTACTTCGGGATATACCTTCAAGCATAAGAAAGGTATGCAGAGTATCCAGATGTTTGTGATACTATCTGAGCCAGCTTTGTATTCGTGGATTCGAGATTCTCAGATGTCTGATTCGAAGACCCAGCGTTTAGCTCGTCTAGCTAACGAGGGTATCTCGTCTGGATTTCATTATCAGTCAGATGGCTTTCTGTGTTTGTCTGGTAGGCTTGTGATTCCGCAGGATGAAGAGTTGCGAGAGGAGATTTTGTCTCAAGCACATCGCACTAAGTTGAGTATTCATCCTGGGAGCAACAAGATGTACAAGGATCTACGTACTCGTTTCTGGTGGAAGGGTATGAAACGCAGTGTTTATCAGTTTGTTTCGAGATGTTTGGTGTGTCAACAGGTCAAGACAGAGCACCGACGACCTGGAGGATTGCTTCACAGTCTGCCTATTCCTGAATGGAAATGGGAGTTTATCACAATGGACATTGTGACCCATTTGCCGTTATCTCCAAGGAACTGTGATGCTATCTGGGTTGTGGTGGACCGACTCACCAAGTCCGCGCATTTCATTGCCTATAGCCGGGAGTACAATGTGGATCGTATGGCACGGTTGTACATTCAGGAGATCCTTCGACTTCATGGAGTGCCTGTGAGCATTGTCAGTGATCGGGAACCCAGGTTTACTTCTAGATTCTGGGGGAGTGTTCAGCGTGCGATGGGTACTACTCTCAGTTTGAGTACTGCCTATCATCCGAAGACTTATGGTCAGTCAGAGCGCACTATCCGTACTTTGGAAGATATGCTTAGAGCGTGCGTTATGGATTTTGGTTCAGCCTGGCAGGATCATTTGCCATTGATCGAGTTCGAATACAACAACAACTATCATACTAGTATTGGGATGGCACCTTTTGAGGCGTTGTACGGACGACGTTGTCGTACTCCACTCTTCTGGGTAGAAGTGGGGGAGAGACAGGCTGAGGGACCGGAATTTATCCAGCAGGCGGTAGACATTGTTGATCAGATCAAGAAATGGATTAAGACAGCATAGGATCGCCAGACTAGCTATGCTAATACCAAGCGTAGGCCTTTGCAGTTCGATGTCGGGGAGAAAGTGTTTCTGAGAGTGTCACCTTTCCGTAAGATTCTCAGATTTGGTATTAAGGGTAAGTTGTCTCCCAGGTTTATCGGTCCGTTTGAGATCTTGGAGAGCATCGGTGATTTGTCTTATCGACTAGCTTTGCCATCGCACCTATCCAGTATTCACGACATGTTCCACGTATCTCTGTTGCGATGGTATGTGGCGGATAAATCTCATATTCTGCAGCGGTCTGAGGTTCAGTTGAACAAGGATTTGACCTATGTTGAGAAACCTATTCGTATCCTAGATTATAAGGATAAGGTTTTACGGAACAAAGTCATTCCTTTGGTTTTAGTTCAGTGGCAGTGCCGAGGCACTGAGAAAGCTACTTGGGAGCTTGAGGATAGGATGCGTGAAGACCATCCTGAGTTGTTTTGATTTCATTCTTAAGTTGTATTCAGTTGCAAACTCTGTAAACGTTTGATTTGAATAAAGAATGTTTCTGATTTCTGTATTGCATTCAATACTTAAGATCTGATTTCGAGGATGAAATATCTTAAGTGGGGGAGAATGTAGTAGCCCGTACCCTAATTGAGTAATTAAAGGATTATGCTAATTAAAAAAATTGGGTATCGGACGGATCGGAAGCTCCGAACAGGATCGGAAGCTCCGATGAGCGATCGGAGGCACCGATAATATTACATCAGGCATGACGTGTGGCTAGATCGGAAGCTCCGATCAGGATCGTAAGCTCCGATCACCCCTATCCGAAGTCAACAAGTGATATTTTGACACGTGGCAGATCAGGATCTTCGGTAGCTCCGATGGCAGGATCGGACGTTTCGATCGAGGTTCGGACGTTCCGATCGAGGATCGGAAGTTCCGATCGTTGTCTATAAATAGAGGGCCGAGGCTTCATTTCTAATTGCCAATTCCGAGTATTTCCCTCTCCTTTCTAGTCTATTCGAGTTGTTCTAGCCTTCCTAGGCTTGACCCGGCGGTCGGCGAGGCGTTCGGAAGTCATAGCAGAGTTGTGCCCAAGTTCTGGAGGCATCGACATCAAAGGGCTAACGACGGACGAAGGTATAGCTTTTGCTTCCTATAAATATTTAGGAGTATGCAATAGCTTAGTTAAGGCTTTTAGAGCACTTTAATAATAGTAGTATCATTTGACAGTGTAGAGTAGACTATAGGCGTGGACCTAGAATTGGTAGATCTTGCACTGATTTGAGGTACGAAAGTACTGTTCGAGATATCCTGACTGAGTATGCATGTATTATGTGACTGCATGATTTATATGTCATTGATTTATGCTGCATTCATTTGCATACTGAGCTATCTCTTTCGAGATGTCTGTTAGTAGGGTTTTTCCCTATCCTGTTAGTGGTTGGACTTCCATCGATTTGGGTCCGGCATATCCACTGGTATTATGGTATGGGAGCCACCTCCTGAAGCGACGGCACAGCGTGCTACATACCAGGGCCCGGTCTGTCTCTGTTATCTGATCTTTGACCTTGAGTTTATAGGGAGTTCACTTTGCATGCATGTATACTCACTCTCGTGCTGAGCGTCGTATGCTCACGTCTCGTACTCTGTGTTTCTGGACACCCTATTCCATGGGGCAGGTTTGCGATTGGATGAGGCGGGTGGATCCAGGAGGGGCTAGTCAGTGGTTGACCAGCTGGAGCTTCGTTTAGGTTTTATTTCTGTTGTTTTGAGGTTGATACAGCTATTCGATTTGGTTGTATAATATTTGGATAAATTACAGATTCCTTTACTTGGGATTGTATAATGTTTATGGTTTCCGCAAGATGTTTCTGATATCTGTTTAATTAAGTTAATTGCATGTCTAAGTTCTGTTTAGTAGGTGATCCGGGTAAGGGTCACTACAAACTTAGTTACCTTGTGTGCATTCTACTAGCTGTAAGTTTGTGTGTTCTTGATGCTTTTTTCTATATGCTTTCAGTTCATTTTTTGTGGATAGAGAAAGTGATATATTTGTTGTTTTTAGTTTACTAGAGATTAATAATTTTGTTTGTCATTACATTCCATGCAGCTCCTTTCAATCAAAGTAATTCGAAACAAGTTTAGCTCGAGGTCATTGAAAGCAAAATTCTATTGCATAATGAAGGTGCTCCCAAAAGAGTCGAATAAAATATGTAACCATAACTCATTAAAAAAGCTTTAAAAAAGTCAAAAACTTGTAGGTCAATTCATAATGCATTGAAAAGAAAGTTCTGAAAGAGTGGGTGCCCGGTTAGCCAATTTGTGGCTAAGGGCTTTTATGACTCTATGTATAAACAATCTTTCTTTAATATAATTTACATTCATTAATGACATTTTCTTTATCTTTCTTCATAATGTTATATTGTGATATACTATTGTTGTTTTGATAAAGACCTTGAATATACTATAGTATAAGTAAGATGAGATAGTGAATAAAGAGAGATCACTATCATGAGACACATCTTATAACCACTGTATATTCTAAACAGTTCCTAGTCAATTGATCCGTCCGCAAATAAGGATAAGGATCGCTCGAGATCGAGACTAGCATTTGCGATGCCAAGTACAACGTTTCATTGGTATGGAACATAGAGATGTTCAAAACATGCAAATGGATATTCATATGATGAATGATCGAACTACCCTATTCGGACTTTCCAAGTGGTTATTATTAATTGAGTGGATAAGTCAGCGGTTTTGGTTGTACACCATTAGTCCTTATTACTTGAAACATCATGGAGACTCTATATGCTAGTACTGTACTTTGACTCATTTACCGACTCTATTGGGGTCATCAGGTGTCGGGATTGGGTACAGTTACGACACATATAAGAGTCAATTCTTTGTTGTCAAGGATTCACCACACGCTTGCGAGTGTGGATATCCTATGCGATCTGAGGCGATATTAGTGTGACAAATGTAACGCCCAGAATTTTCTTAGGTGATTTCACATGCATAACTAGGAAATAATTAAAGTAAAAATGTTGAAAATGAGTTAAATGACTTTATGTGAATTATGTGATTTTATTTGTATGATTTAAATATTATTTATCTCAGTTAACCCGTATTTATTTTATTTATGAAATTCTTAGAAATAATATTTATTTTACCACGTAGACGGACCGTGGACGGACGAGATGTTGGTTTTTTATCAAAAATATTTTATGAAATTTTTATGGACCTTAAAATATTATTTTAAGGTATTATTCTAGAAAAATTTTAGTATAATTAATTATATATATATATAGTATTCTTTTTCCTCCAAATTGAACCCTTTTATTGACTTTTAGGGACTTTTAAAAATCCCTTAAGTTAATATTTCGAGATTTAGAGTTATTATCAGATTTTCTAGTGTATTAAGGAGTTTGAAAATATATTTTTTTTACTAGTATATTAATTGGTTAATTATCCTAAGCATAATTTAAACTAAAAATCCTACCCTAGCTCCCCAAAACTCATGTTCAATCACCCTAGCCGCCATCTTCTTCTTTTCCATCATTTTCACCAGAAAACTCACATCACACACAAGTACTTTGAAGAATTATTTGAAGTTTTGAAGTTCGTTCGTCCCGGAGATCGTCGTACGCGTCATTATCTCATTTTTACTTCGAAAATAAATCAAGGCACGTTCGAATTCTCTTATTTTCTCACCATTTATGTCTTATATTCAGTTTAGATCATGAACACCTTGTTTTAACATTTCCATGAATTGTTTGCTTGAAATTTATGCATAGCTATATGAACAACCCACGTTTGATCCACTTTTCTTACGATTCCTTCACGTTTTTCTGTCATGGATCTATTAGGGACTGCTGGCTCATGGTTACATGGTGTGTTAGGGTCCCTAGGGTCGAGCTAGGTCGGGATTTGAGGCTGAGATAGGCTAGAACCGAAGCTGTTCACTTCTGATGCACCAAATCGCGCAGTTAAGGGTTTCGGGGAAGAGGGGTCGTTCTCCTTCCTCAGACAACGAATTGGGGTAAGGCTTGTTGGGTTTGAACCTCCTAGATGTTTTCTAAGATTTGGAAGTGGGTTCATGGTCATTGGTGGTTGGAGCATCGAGAACAAAGGAAAATTCTACAGCTGCTCGCGTCTGCGTGCGAGCTGCAGATGGGCGAGATTGCGGAGCTTCGTTCTCCCTCCATAGTCGATGGTTTGGTCTGGTTTTTGTCTTGTTGGAAAGGCCTTGAAGTGGGCTAGGTATAGGTGGGGGTGCACCGGCCGGTGGTGGCTGGTGCAGGGCGGCCGCCGCCTCTGTTAGAGGCTGCTCAAGACACGACTGTGGAGAGAAGAGAGGGGGATCGGGTTGGGTTTCCAGCTGGGTTCCGGGTCAAGTCTGGGACCTGGGTTGGGTCAGTAGGGTCATGGGTCATGTCAGGTTGGTTCGGGTTTGGGTAAGGTGGTCCGGGCTCGGGTATTTTTATTTTTAAGTATTTAATGATTTATTGTATTTTTGGGATAAATTAATTAGTTATAAAATTAATTTGGGCCTCCAAATAATTTTATTTGGAACTCAAATATTTTATTTAAGTTAGCCCAATGATTTTTATGGGCTTGGGGGCCCATAGGAATTTATGGGCCAGTTTGTGAATCTTTGGGCCAGTCTAAAAGTTAATGGGCTTAAGTCTAAGGAGTCAGCAGCCTGAACCAATCCATGAAAATTATGCATGGTCCGTAAATATATATTTAATTATTGCATGAATAGTTTAATTAAGAAAAGTATTGTTTTTTTACATTTATTATTAAATAATTAAATATATATTTACGGACAATATTTTATGAAAATAAGATCATGAAAATTTGTATGTATGCACATGATACTATATGTATATGTGTGATGCTGGGCAATGAAAAATATTTTAAGGGAGTTGAAGTGGGTGTGTGACAACCTACAGGATTGGAGATGGGATGCCTAGGCCCGGAGACCTTTCCATATAACACGGGACTGTGGGTCGGGATACTGGGGCCCGATTGCCTTTCCATACGATTATGATTATGTTTGCCTGATGAATGGGCCAAGAGGTGGAGATCCCACCGCCACGTACGTTGGTTTTAGATTGATCAATCGACATGACACGTCACACAACATGGATATAACCTTCAGATTTTTAAAGGATGATATGCCCTTATTTTGATGCATTATGATTACATATGATTATGTATGCTATGTTACATGATGATTATGATACATGTATTATAAGGACATGCATGGATATATATATTATTTATTATGTATCTTGCATGTATTATGTGGTTCATCAATTTTATTCATGTTGTTACTATGAGATAGAACGTGTTGAGCCTCTAGGCTCACTAGACTTAAATAGTGCAGGTGAGCAAGAAATAGATCTAGAGAATGTTGCTCCGACTGGTGGTGAAGACATATGAGCTCCCGACGGCCGGCTAGCCCGTGACCATCGCTCTAGTCAAGTTTTCAATGAATTGAATATTATTATGTTTTCCGCACATGTTTTATGATTTAATTATGGTTTATGGATTTTAGGTGAGAATTTTTATTGAGAGGTCGATGATGATTTTATTGAATGAGTTATACTTATTTTGTTTGCATGCAAATTCTTATTATGGATTTTAGTGGGAACATTTTTATGGAAAATTGTTTATGTTTATAATTATTTTAAAAAGTAATTATTTATTATATATATATATTATATTAAGTATTTTTTTATTTATTCATTTATAGATGCATGATTTTTAAATATATTTTATATTTAGATATTTACCTATTTTAAAAAAATATTAATAATTTTGAGAGTATTAGGATGTAGTCGTTTCATTTGGTATCAGAGCGCGGTCCTTGGAAGGTACTAGCCTACTACGTGGAGCTCAGAAGTCGCACTACCAGTCTGTAAGTTTTAATGTTTTAATTATGTTTAATTATGGGGCTTAGGATTAATTATGATATATTGGTTTAAATTATGAAAAAAGTTTAAGTATACTTAGTTATGCATTGTGATCACATGAGAGATTTATGGAAATTGCAGTATGGGTCCCCGAAGGAATCCTCAGGAAACCAACCCCACTAATGGCGATGACACGAACCAGAACCCACCTCCGCCACCTCCACTTACTCCATTTGAGCAGGCCTGTGTGAACATGTGGTCCGGGATTACGAGACTGCTCGAGAACCAGGCTTCTTAGCCAAGGAAGTCTCATGAGGAGGATGTAGCGGAAAGATTCAAGAAGCAGGAGCCCAAGGAGTTCAAGGGAACTACCGATCCACTTTTTGTTGAGGAGTGGATCCGATCTTTAGAGACCATATTTGCCTATATGGGAGTCACTGATGCTGATAGGGTTCGATGTGCTATCTACATGCTTAAGGAGGATGCAGCTCTTTGGTGGGAAGGAGCTGTAATCGGAGTGAACTTGACGACCCTGACTTGGGCGAATTTCAGGACTATGTTCTTTGAGAAGTACTACACTGCGGAGGAACGAGGCAGATTGATCAAGGAGTTTATGAGTCTCCGTCAGGGAGACAAGTCAGTTGCGAAATATGTGAAGCAGTTCGAGAGAGGATGTCATTTCGCGCCCCTGATTGCGAATGACGAGCAGGAGAGGCTGAGGCACTTTACTGATGGGCTTAGATCGGATATCAAGCACGAAGTTTTCATGGCTGATGTGGCGAATTATAGTGCAGAAGTGAAGAGAGCTTTGAGGTCCGAGCAAGGGAGGAAGGAGATGCAAGCAGCTTACCAGCAGAAGAGGCAGTTTCAGCAGCCTTTCCGTGGTCAGTCTTCGCAGCCGGCGAAGAAGCAGATTACTGGGCCGGCTAAGGGCCCGAATCCTCCCACACCACAGCAAAGGCAGCAGGGCCAGCAGAGGCCGCAGCAGAAAAGGGCAACCGCCCCAAATCCTGGAGGTATTCCTTTATGCAAGACTTGTCAGAAGCCTCATTCAGGGCAGTGCATGTATGGTACGGGAGTCTGCTACAAGTGTAAGCTACCGGGGCACATTGCGATGAACTGCCCTAATGCAAGGAACATCCCGGGGCGTGTATATGTCATGCAGGCAGAGGAAGCTAACCCAGACACGTCTTTGATCATGGGTTATCCTAACTTTTGTATTTAAGATTCGATAGCTTGCATGATTATTTGGATAGCGTGGAAATTTCGTATCTATGTGATATTTTGAGTGAATTGCTCTTGCATGTGTAGTATAAAGGAAATGACTAGGAATTTGGGTAGTAGTATACTTAAGGGAATTGTTATGAATTATGGGTTCAATTAAATTATTCTTAAGTTGTATGTGCGTTGGGACATTTTCTGAGTGCAGGGAAGATCCTCGTTAGAGGTAATGCTACGTATGCGTTGCTAGACTCAAGAGCTACGCATTCGTTTATCTCTCAAGAATTTGTTAGGCGGGTAGGTATCATACCTGAGGATGCTGTGTAGTAACCCAGAACTCATTTTAAGATAATAATATGTTAAACATGATTAAGGGTTGGTAATTAATCAATTTCGGAGTGTTATTGGACTTCGGAAGAGAATTTGGGCTTTTGACTTTGGGCCGGATCGGAAGCTCCGATCCCAACCACTTCGGAAGCTCAGCGGAAACACGAGATCGGAAGCTCCGATCCAGGAATGTAAGTTCCGATCTCTAGCTGCCAGCTTTGCCCGATGACTCAGCCGCGAGTTTTGACAAGTGTTGATTGGGGATGAGATCGGAAGCTCCGATCGTCGGATCGGAAGTTCCGATCATGGCGTGTCCTGCATGCACGCAATGAGCTGGATCGGAAGCTCCGATCCTGAAATTGGAAGTTCCGATCCTGGCCGGGAATTTTGCCTATAAATAGGGCTCGTTCGATTTCATTTTGAAATATGAATTCGCGAGTTTCTTTTTTCAGTTATATAGTGTGAGATATATACTTGAGGGCCCTATCGGTTATAATAGAGGTTCTGGAATAACCAAGTTGTGGTTATAGTCATCCGGAACTAGCGACTCCAAAGGGCTAACTACGGACGAAGGTATGGTCAGGGAATCTATTTAAGTTTTGGGAGTACTTATTAGCTTGGTTAAGGCTTATAGAATTTATGTAGTGATACGGTGAACTTTTGAATATAGGTTTGGAACCTAGGATCTTACTATACTTGAACTAGCCTAGAGGTACGTACACATTGACTGAGATTGCCAGCAAGTATACATGTTTATATGTTGCATTTATTTGGCATTATTATATGGCATGATGTATGATTTACCGTTTTCTATATTCATATGTCATGTGCATATACACGTTGAGCCTATACCTTGTTATACCTGACTATAGAGCCGCTCAGCTCTATACTCGATAGTCTATCACTGAGAGTACCGCGACAGCGGGGGAATTTATATCTGTCTATTCTGGTGTACTAGACGAGTGTGGTTGCACCCAAAGGTTGATCTGTGCGGTGGCAGCACTCATGTGGCGCCGGTTCTGAGCATGACTTTTCGGATGACCCTTTACCAGTCATCATGTAGCATGCATTATACATATGTTTATTCATGTCTATGTACTGGGCGTTAGCGCTCACGTCCTAGTTGTTATCTTGGACACCCTATTCCATGGGGCAGGTCGCAGGATGGACGGAGCTGGTAGTTCAAGGCAGGACTAGGGAGCAGAAGCCTTGAGGATTTTATTATACAGCAGGATTCGATATAGCTGTATAATGTTTACTATTTAAGTTTTCAATTTAGGTTGTATCACTACAGTTTTAAGCCTGGATTATGTACTAAGCTGATATGTAAATTATGGTTTTGTTTCCGCATGTTTTACTCTGTTAAGTTACTTTGCTGTATTAAGTTTAATGCATGTTATTAGTTGCCAGTTAGTAGGTGATACCATGCAGGGTGAGGGCCAACCTGAATCCAAGACATGACATGCCTTCAGAGCCGAAACAAGTGGCATCGGAGGTCGAGCACCCTCACCATAAAAATACCAGCTATCACCCTCAACCGGATGAAACTGTACCAGACGCTGATAACAATCCACAGTAGCCTGATACAAAGTCAGCATATCTATTCCCAAGATACAGTCAAAATCTATCATCGCTAATATCATCAAATTAGCTGCTAACACATTACCCTCAAACTCCAGAAGGCAACCCATCACTAGACGCTTAGTTACTATCTCTTGCTCCAATGGAGTAGATACAACTAAATCCATATCTAATGATACATAAGGTAATCTATGTATCTTAACAAAGCGACTAGAAATAAAGGAATGCGATGCTCCAGTATCAATTAATACAAGTGCAGGAATACCACATAACAGAAAGGTACCTGCCAACATGCGATCGCTTCCCTCAGCCTGTTCCTGAGATAGAGCAAACACCTGCCCTTGAGTCTGGGGACGATAACCAGAAGAACTCTGTGGTGCTGGCTGCTGACGTGGAACAATAGAAGCTTGAGATCCAACCTGTGATCCCGATCCACTAGCAGAACTCATATGCTGAGGACAATCTCTCCGCAGATGTCCCTGCTGACCGCAAATATAACAAGCACCAGTAGCTCTCCGACATGAAGCTGCAGGATGCTTCCCTCCACATTGACTACAAAACTCCTCCTTCTTCTTCTTTTTCCCAAAATGGAACATACCTCGTGAACCACGAGATCCAGATGAAGTAGTAGGAGTAGAAGAAGACGTAGGTCCAGATTGCACAACAGATTGAGCTCGAGGCTCAAAAGATCCACTAGGCTGTGCTGGCATCATCAACTGTGCCCGCCTGTTGCTAGTCTCCACAAGACGGCAACGGTTTACCAAAGTCTCAAAAGATACCGGGTCATCACAGACGACAACCTGAGAGTAGATATCTTGGTTCAAACCTTGTAGAAAGATATCATACTTCGATGCATCACTCTCATTGATATGAGGAATGAAAGATAGCAGATCAAGAAATCGTTGCTGATATTGATCAATAGTCATTGATCCTTGCCTCAGAGTAAGCAAATCCATAGATCGTGCTTGGCGAACAGCCGGAGGAAAATACAGTTTCTGGAACTCCCGACAGAATCCCCCCAAGTCACCTGTCCTCTCTCAGTACGTGCCTGAGCAGCCTTGGCATCCCACCAAAAACGTGCTCGATCCTCTAGAACAAATTCTAGAACTTCCAATTTCTGATCCTCAGTACAATCGAAAGCACGAAAAGTACTCTCGAGTTTAGACATCCAACTCCTCGCCTGTTCAGGATTTTCGCCTCCCACCAAAGGTTTCGGTCCTACTTGCATAAACTTATTGATAGAGTAGCGACGTCTACCCTCATTATGACGATGTTGATCATCATGATGGCGGTGATGACGATGATGATGACCACCTCCCTGGCCAACACTGCCGTGACTCTCGTCATCCATATCCTGAAAAGAATTGCACATTAAAATCCCAATGCACAAGAATTACTCAAGACTAATCTAAATCCCAAGTACTAATCCCAAAATCTAAGCATTCTCTGATACCAAAAATGTAATGACCCTGCATGCTAGTAGTTGCCAGTTAGTAGGTGATACCATGCAGGGTCACTACATGCTGTTAAGGGCTATGACATTACCTTGCCATCTGGCGAGATTCTTACTACCTCTAGTGTACTTAATGGTGTTGAGTTGGAGCTTCAGGGGAATCTGATTAGAGCCGATCTAGTGGTTCTACCGATGTCAGGATTTGATCTCATTCTTGGCATGGATTGGTTATCAGTTAATGGAGCTTCGATAGATTTTCGGAGGCGATCAATTTCAGTGAATCCGTCAGACAGAGATTCTTTCATATTCTTTGCAGCTCAGAGCAGTGGTGCTTCGCATGTCATATCTTATGTGCGTGCAAAGAAGTTATTGCGCAAGGGTTGTCAGGGATTCCTTGCAAGTTTAGTAGTTGCAGCGGATGAGCCGTCTTCTAAATCTATTGCAGATGTTGAGATCGTTTGTGAGTTTTTGGATGTCTTTTCGGATGATGTAGTAGGAATTCCACCAGCCAGAGAGGTGGAGTTCAGTATTGAGCTGATGCCGGGTACTGTGCCTATCTCTAAGGCACCGTATCGTCTTGCTCCCATTGAGATGAAAGAATTGCGGGATCAGATACAAGAGCTTTTGGAGAAGGGCTTTATCCGCCCTAGTGTGTCACCTTGGGGTGCGCCGGTCTTATTTGTGAAGAAGAAGGACGGCAGCATGAGGTTATGTATTGACTATTGAGAGCTGAGTAGAGTCACCATAAAGAATAAGTATCCAATGCCGAGGATAGAGGATTTATTTGATCAGTTGCAGGGAGCTTCGGTGTTTTCTAAGATCGATCTGCGATCAGGTTATCATCAGCTTCGAGTCAGAGAGGAGGATGTGTCCAAGACTGCCTTTCGGACACGTTATGGGCATTACGAGTTTATGGTGATGCCATTTGGCCTGACTAATGCTCCAGCGGTTTTCATGGATCTCATGAACCGTGTCTTTAGGCCATATCTTGATCAGTTCGTCATTGTCTTCATTGACGATATTCTGATATATTCGAGGAGCTTGGAGGAGCATAGACATCATTTGCAGACAGCTTTGCAGACTTTGAGAGAGCAGAAGTTGTTTGCGAAATTCAGCAAATGCGAGTTTTGGCTCGAGCAGGTGACATTCTTGGGCCACATTATTTCTAAAGAGGGCATAGCAGTGGATCCATCAAAAGTCGAGGCTGTCCAAAATTGGGGAATTCCGAAGAATGCCTCTGAGATACGCAGCTTCTTAGGTTTAGCCGGTTATTATTGAAAGTTCATCAAGGGTTTTTCTTCTATAGCCGTACCCTTGACATCATTGACCAAGAAGAATGCCAAGTATGTTTGGAGCCAAGAGTGTCAGAGGAGCTTTGATCAGCTTAAGGAGGCACTTACTTCTGCACCAGTGTTGGCAATGCCATTGGATCATGAGGAGTTTGTGGTGTATACAGATGCGTCTAAGATGGGCTTAGGCGTTGTTCTTATGCAGAATGGTAAAGTGATTGCTTATGCATCGAGACAGTTGAAGACTCATGAGAAGAACTATCCGACGCATGACTTAGAGCTTGCAGCTATTGTGTTTGCGCTCAAGATATGGAGACATTACTTGTACGGTGAGAAGTGCCAGATTTTCACTGATCACAAGAGTCTCAAGTACTTCTTCACACAAAAGGAGTTGAATATGAGACAACGCCGATGGTTGGAGTTAGTTAAGGACTACGACTATGACATTAGCTACCACCCGGGTAAAGCTAATGTAGTAGCCGATGCTTTGAGTCAGAAGACTTCAGTGTTGTCTTGTGTTTCAGTTCAGAAACCTCTACAGGATGAGATTCAGAGGTTTGACCTAGAGATCTACTCTAGTGGCCACGCACCGAGATTATCCACTCTTGTAGTACAACCGACTCTACAGGATCGGATTCGAGAGGGACAGACCACTGATGAACAATTGCAGCGCATGAGGCGCAAGGATGAGTTGAAGGGTAGTCTTCTTTATACAGTGGATGATGACATTGTTCGATACAAAGTACGTATATGGGTACCGAGTACTGATCAGTTGAGAGAAGATATCATGTCAGAGGCACATGCCGTATTCCATCCATCCAGGGGGTACGAAGATGTACCGAGATTTGAGGACCTTGTATTGGTGGCCGGGTATGAAGGGAGATATTGGTCGGTTTGTTTCCGAATGCTTGACTTGTCAGCAAGTCAAGGCAGAGCATCAGCGACCAGCGGGATTTTTACGACCACTTCCCATTCCGGAGTGAAAATGGGAGAACATCTCTATGGATTTTGTAGTTGGGCTACCGAGGAGTACTAGAGGATCAACAGCGATTTGGGTGATTGTCGATCGACTCACCAAATCTGCACATTTTCTGCCGGTGAGGACTACTTTTACTATGACTTAGTTTGCAGAACTTTACATTAAGGAGATAATAAGACTTCACGGTATTCCAGTGTCCATCGTGTCGGACCGAGATCCAAGGTTCACTTCTGCATTTTGGAAGAGTCTGCATACAGCTTTGTGGACTAAGTTATTGTTCAGCACTTCTTTTCATCCTCAGACAGATGGTCAGTTGGAGAGAGTAATTCAGACACTTGAGGATTTGTTGAGGGCATGTGTGATTGATTTCCAGGGCTCGTGGGAGTCAAGATTGCCTTTAGTGGAGTTTACTTATAACAATAGTTTTCAGGCGTCTATAGGTATGGCTCCATACAAGGCTCTTTACGGGAGACGGTGTAGATCTCCTGTGCATTGGGACGAGGTTGGAGAGAGGCTCTTGCTAGGACCCGAGATTGTGCAGCAGACAGCGGATATTGTAGCTCAGATCCGAGAGCGGATGAGGACCACACAGAGTCGTCAGAAGAATTATGCTGATTGACGACGACGAGACCTCGAGTTTGCCGTGGGAGATCATGTATTCTTGAAGGTCTCGCCTATGAAAGGCGTGATGCATTTTGGTAGGAGAGGCAAGCTCAACCCGAGGTATATCGGTCCGTTTGATATTTTGGAGAGGATTGGCACATTGGTTTATCGTTTGGCACTACCACCGAGCCTTGCGAAAGTTCACAACGTGTTTCATGTATCTATGCTTCGGAGGTATGTCTCTAATCCGTCGCATGTTTTGGATTTTGAGCCTCTACAGCTGTCACCAGAGCTAGCATTCGAGGAGAGACTCGTTCGGATCTTGGCTCGTGAGGAAAGGAGACTTAGGATGCGGTCTATTCCGATGGTCAAGGTCCAGTGGCTGAATCATTCCGAGGAGGAAGCTACTTGGGAGACCGAGGCCGACATGAGGACTCGTTATCCGGAGTTATTTGGTACATAATCTAATTTCGAGGACGAAATTCAATTTAAGGGAGGGAGAGTTGTAACGCCCAAAATTTTCTTAGGTGATTTCACATGCATAACTAGGAAATAATTAAAGTAAAAATATTGAAAATGGGTTAAATGAATTTATGTGAATTATGTGATTTTATTTGCATGATTTAAATATTATTTATCTCAGTTAACCCGTTTATTTTATTTATGAAATTCTTAGAAATAATATTTATTTTACCGCGTAGACGGGACCGTGGACGGACGAGATGTTGGTTTTTTACCAAATATATTTTATGAAATTTTTATGGACCTTAAAATATTATTCTAAGGTATTATTCTAGGAAAATTTTACTATAATTAATTATATATATATATAGTATTCTTTTTCCTCCAAATTGAACCCTTTTATTGACTTTTAGGGACTTTTAAAAATCCTTTAAGTTAATATTTCGAGATTTAGAGTTATTATCATATTTTCTAGTGTATTAAGGAGTTTGAAAATATATTTTTTTTACTAGGATATTAATTGGTTAATTATCCTAAGCATAATTTAAACTAAAAATCCTACCCTAGCTCCCCAAAACTCACGTTTAATCACCCTAGCCGCCATCTCCTTCTTCTCCATCGTTTTCACCAGAAAACTCACATCACACACAAGTACTTTGAAGATTTACTTGAAGTTTTGAATGCCGTTCGTCCCGGAGATCGTCGTACGCGTCGTTATCTCGTTTTTACTTCGAAAATAAATCAAGGCACGTTCGAATTCTCTTATTTTCTCACCATTTATGTCATATATTCAGTTTAGATCATGAACACCTTGTTTTAACATTTCCATGAATTGTTTGCTTGAAATTTATGCATAGCTATATGAACAGCCCACGTTTGATCCACTTTTCTTACAATTCCTTCACGTTTTTCTGTCATGGATCTATTAGGGACTGCTGGCTCATGGTTAAGTGGTGTGTTAGGGTCCCTAGGGTCGAGCTAGGTTGGGATTTGAGGCTGAGATAGGCTAGAACCGAAGCTGTTCACTTCTGATGCACCAAATCGCGCAGTTAAGGGTTTCGGGGAAGAGGGGTCGTTCTCCTTCCTCATACCACGAATTGGGGTAAGGCTTGTTGGGTTTGAACCTCCTAGATGTTTTCTAAGATTTGGAAGTGGGTTCATGGTCATTGGTGGTCGGAGCATCGAGAACGAAGGAAAATTCCGCAGCTGCTCACGTCTGCGCGCGAGCTGCAGATGGGCGAGATTGCGGAGCTTCGTTCTCCCTCCATAGTCGATGGTTTGGTCTGGTTTTTGTCTTGTTGGAAAGCTCTTGAAGTGGGATAGGTATAGGTGGGGGTGCACCGACCGGTGGTGGCCGGTGCAGGGCAGCCGCCGCCTCTGTTTAGAGGCTGCTCAAGCCGCGACAGTGGAGAGAAGAGAGGGGGATGGGGTTGGGTTTCCAGCTGGGTTCCGGGTCAAGTTTGGGGCCTGGGTCGGGTCATTAGGGTCATGGGTCATGTCAGGTTGGTCCGGGTTTGGGTTAGGTGGTCCGGGCTCGGGTATTTTTATATTTAAGTATTTAATGATTTATTATGTTTTTGGGATAAATTAATTAGTTATAAAATTAATTTGGGCCTCCAAATAATTTTATTTAAGTTAGCCCAATAATTGTTATGGGCTTTGGGGGCCCATAGGAATTTTTGGGCCAGTCTAAAAGTTAATGGGCTTAAGTCTAAGGAGTCAGCAGCCTGAACCAATCCATAAAAATTATGCATGGTCCGTAAATATATATTTAATTATTGCATGAATAGTTTAAGTAAGAAAAGTATTGTTTTTTTTTACATTTATTATTAAATAATTAAATATATATTTACGGGCAATATTTTATGAAAATAAGATCATGAAATTTTTATGTATGCGCATGATACTATATGTATATGTGTGATGATGGGCAATGAAAAATATTTTAAGGGAGTTGAAGTGGGTGTGTGACAACCTACGGGATTGGAGATGGGATGCCTAAGCCCGGAGACCTTTCCATATGACAAGGGACTGTGGGTCGGGATACTGGGGCCCGATTGCCTTTCCATACGATTATGATTATGTTTTCCTGATGAAAGGGCCAAGATGTGGAGATCCCACCGCCACGTACGTTGGTTTTAGATTGATCAATCGACATGACACGTCACACAGCATGAATATAACCTTCAGATTTTTAAACGATGATATGCCCTTATTTTAATGCATGATGATTACGTATGATTATGTATGTTATGTTACGTGATGATTATGATACATGTATTATAAGGACATGCATAGATATATATATTATTTATTATGTATCTTGCATGTATTATGTGGTGCATCAATTTTATTCATGTTGTTACTATGAGATAGAACGTGTTGAGCCTCTAGGCTCACTAGACTTAAATGATGCAGGTGAGCAAGAAATAGATCTAGAGAATGTTGCTCCGACTGGTGGTGAAGACATATGAGCTCCCGGCGGCCGGCTAGTCCGTGACCATCGCTCTAGTCAAGTTTTCAATGAATTGAATATTATTATGTTTTCCGCACATGTTTTATGATTTAATTATGGTTTATGGATTTTAGGTGAGAATTTTTATTGAGAGGTCGATGATGATTTTATTGCATGAGTTACACTTATTTTGTTTGCATGCAAATTCTTATTATGGATTTTAGTGGGAACATTTTTATGGAAAATTGTTTATGTTTATAATTATTTTAAAAAGTAATTATTTATTATATATATATATATATTATATTAAGTATTGTTTTATTTATTCATTTATAGATGCATGATTTTTAAATATATTTTATATTTAGATATTTACCTATTTTAAAAAAATAATAATAATTTTGAGTTGTATTAGGATGTAGTCGTTTCAACAAATCTCTGGCCAGAGTACATCATGTGCTTTAGGTTACTTGGTTTCCTAGTAGCACATGCGATGTCACTATTTGATCTTCAAGATGCATTGCATAGTTATCGAATCTCGAACGACTCTCGATATACCAATGGTTGTTGATTCGATCGGGATATATGGATGAAGGAACCGTACTGTACGCTAACCAAAACCTACTGGTTCTTGTAGGCACTATCAGTGATACCTAGGGAATCATGGGGCGATGTTGCAAGGCGCTCTTACCATGATTCGATGGATAAGTCGAAAATTGTTGTTCCGAGTCACAAGGAGTTGTGAGCCCACGGCTAGCTGTATCCCTGAACCATTGAGGGTCACACAAGTAATGGATTACTAATCCCTGTTGAGATAGTTAAATTTATAGAGTTAAATTTAGCGAAAGAGAAGTTGGACTTCTTAACTAAAGGGAGTGAAATTTCCTAAAATGACATAGGGATGGGCATTTTTGAAAATCACTGAATTCGGATTCAGAAAAATTATCTTGACTTTAAAAGGTGCAGAAATGGTTTCTATACACATTGGTAAAATCAGTTTATCAATCGGAGTCATGATGAATTTTATATTAATTTCTATAATTACATGCTTGGCTTGTTGGGCTTAAGTTATGGATTATGGGCCCTAAGGAGTTAGTGTCCTAATAGACATATAACTTAATCCAGTCTAGAAATTATATATATATATATATATATATATATATATATATATATATATATATATATATATGTGTGTGTGTGTGTGTGTGTGTGTGTGTGTGTAATTTTCAAAAACAACACAATTCAAGTCTTGCAATTTTCGAAAATCATATAATATATTCTAAAGGGTTTTTCGAAAATCCTGTCCCTTTTTGAGAGAATTCAGTCTGTGATTTTTATGAAAAATTACATTCTGAATTGACAGATCAAATATGTTTAATCTCTTCGATAAACATCTGATTGATTTCTAGTGCAATCAATCAGAGAGTTTTAGTTTTCTGTTTGTGGACCTAATTCCGGATATTGATCGAGCAAGTCATCAGTTCCTGGGATTTACAACAAGAGCAGATTTAATCTGTTGGAGTCCATTAATCAAGCAATAGCTTGAAGCGGTAAAATTATAATTGTTATTATTATTTTACTTGTTTATTTTGATCGTAAGGATTTGATATCCATGATATGGAATCGTTCCATATCAGAAAAAAAAAATTTTAAACTTCCGCTGCTCCGGGTATCAGATCTGACTGATCTGAAAAAGTGTACCAACAGTGGTATCAGAGCCAGGTTGCTCTCAGATCAAACGATTAAATTAATCGATTGTACAAAATTTTTAAGCCTCGGGTTTTAGAAACGAAAACAAAAATTTTTAAATTAAATTTGATGGGCAAACCGGGGCAGCGATCGTCGCTGCCCAGGGCGGCGATCGGCGCTGCCCAAGGGCAGCGACGGGCTGTCCGAGCCCATGCCCCACGTGGGGGCGGTCCCGGGCATCCCGAAAAATTAAAATTTGATTTTTTAATTAAAATTTTAATTTTTTGACATTTTAGTTTTTGGTCCGATCGAAAATTATTTTTGATTGGTCCACGAGGCATCGGGTCAAATTTTTTGAGTCCAAATTTTTAAAATTGATTTTTGGATAAATTTGAATTTTTGAAAAATTTATAAATTTTATCCGTTAAATTAAATTTTATAGAATTAATTATTTTGGTACAATTGATGATAAGATATGATCTTATGTATATATTAGATAAAATTTGATTTTATCTTTTAATTATGTTGTCATTGCATGTTATCCAATGATTTAATTATTGAATTAAATATTGGATAAAGGATGATCGATTGCCATGACCAATTTTGTAGGTGTATGTTAGGAAATTTACATTTGGTTTATGTATATTGTTGTTGGGTTTTATTAATGGGCTTGGTTTATGGCCCAATTTGATTTATCATTTGTAATAAAATGTGGGCCTTGTTTATGGCCCGTTACCACCCTTAAATATGTATCCCCTACTTGTCATCGAAATTTATTGTAAATTTATTAGACTTAGTGGGAGATAAAGATATGAAGCAAAAGGTGGGCCCAGCAGACAATAAAGACCGAAGAAATGTAAATTGGAAGCTCAATGTAATAGGATTACATTGCATACTTGCATATCACCTAGGATTGGACTTAGACTCGTGATTGGCAACCACGGGTCGATTAGTTTTGGGGTCGATCATCCTAAATATAATATATGATATTATTGTTGTATGCATGTTTAGACTAAATTGCATGAATCCCGCAAGCATACAAATTATTAAATGATGAGACAATTTTTCAAAATTAAAATCCCTCATTTTAAATATTATTTAAAATTGATATCAAGATTAACAAAAGGGAATTTAAATATTGTTTAAATGTTCCTACCTTCCATCAACGATCAATGCATGAGATGCTACCCGCGGGCATGGTCCGGCTCATATTATTCGGGGGCCCGTTCGTCAGAAAGCTGTACATTGGATCGACACATGTTGTAAGTTGGGTGAAACTCCCATGGGATTGGCTCATATTATTGGGGATCCACATGGCGACCATCCATCACAACTTAATATTGGTGGGTAATCTTGACATGTCACAATAAACGGCGTCATATTATTGGGCTCTTATTGGACATGAGGTAAAAACATGGGGGTTGCTTTGGAAGCAATTGGGCTCTACCTTTTGAAAATTATGGTTGGCTGATATTATTCGGGACTATGGTTTGTCAATTGGACTCCATGTTCCTACTAAGGAAACCATTTTTCTCGTTTTCACTAGAGGGTAGTGAAATCGTTAAAATAGTGGGAGTGTAATTCATAAAATTAATCTCGCCTTATTTTATGTCTTAGTAAATTAATTAAGCAATCACTGATAATTATCTGCTTTCATCTCAGTATTTCATTATGATTAATTCGAGTAATCCACATGTTTCTATTCTCAAACAAAATAAAATGACTGGCGCAAACTATACGGATTAGTTCCGTAAGTTAAGATTGTCCTGAGTTCGGAGAAGATTTTCTACGTGCTAGAAAATGCTCCTCCGAAAACAGCCCCGGCTGATGTAACTTCGGAAAGGTTGGCCGAACTAGAGAAATGGTGGGACCATGATCTCAAGGCCAAATGTTACATGCAAAGTTGGACAAGTCTAAAGAAGTTTGCCATCACTGCAAGAAACCCGGTTACTGGAAGCGCAACAAAAAAGAATATATCGAGCAGTTACGAACTGCAAAAGATATATTTTATATTGAAATAAATGTATCACTTAATAATACTTCTTGGGTATAGGATACCAGATGTGGATCTCACATTTGCAAAGAGTTGCAGATGATGACAAGAAGTCGTAGGCTAAGGATGGGTAAGACCCAGCTCGGGAATGGTTCCAAAGTTGAAGCCAAAGCTGTAGGAGACATTTGTTTAAAATTTTGTAAAACAATTTTAAGCTATTTTTGAG
Organism: Henckelia pumila; assembly: GCF_033568475.1. NCBI lineage: Eukaryota > Viridiplantae > Streptophyta > Magnoliopsida > Lamiales > Gesneriaceae > Henckelia > Henckelia pumila. The sequence continues at coordinate 116,286,866 of NC_133123.1, read as the reverse complement.
AGATGTTTCATTTGTGCCAGATTTCATTAAAACAATATTTCTATTTTTATGCTTGATAGAGATGGTTTTTCTTGAAATTTTGGGATTGAGATTTGCAATATGTACAAGAATGAATGTTTGATTGGAAATGGACAACTTGAAAACGATCTATATTACTTAAAATTAAAAGACGTTCCAGTTAATTATGTTGATAAACCGGCAACAACAACAAAAGGAGAAACGATAGAGATAACCCTGCAAACCTTTGACACGCTAGGTTAGGTCATATTTCCTTAAGGAGGATGAACAAGCTAGTGGGAGAGGGCATGTTTTTGATATGTCTGATATAAACTCTCTACCTACTTGTGAATCCTGCCTAAAAGGAAAAATTACTAAAACTCCATTTAATGGAAAACCTGAGCGTAGTCAAAATCTGTTGGATTTGATCCATATAGATGTTTGCGGCCTATTTAGTATTGGTACTAAATATGATCACACCTACTTCATTACCTTTACTGATGATTATTCTAGGTACGGGTATTTATATTTGATGAAATATAAGTCTGAATCATTTGAAAAGTTCAAAGAATTCAAGGCTGAAGTAGAAAAAAAACTAGGTAGGAGTATTAAAGCACTTCGATCAGATCGAGGTGGAGAATACTTAAGTACCGAGTTTTTGGGCTATCTAAAAGAGAATAGGATTCTCTCTCAGTGGACTCCTCCTATGACACCTCAGCTAAATGGCGTTTCGGAGCATCGCAATCGAACTTTGTTGGACATGGTTCGATCTATGATGAGCTTCACTGAGCTCCCACCTTCGTTTTGGGGTTATGCACTTGAAACGGCGGTATTTTTGTTAAACAATGTCCACACTAAAGCAGTGAACAAAACTCCATATGAATTATGGAATGGAAAAGCTCCTAAATATTCGTACTTAAGAATTTGGGGATGTACTGCTTACGTGAAGCAAACAGTGGGAGATAAGTTGGATAGTCGATCCACCTTATGTTATTTTGTAGGGTATCCAAAGAATTCAATCGGATATTATTTCTATCATCCTACTGAAACAAAAGTGTTTGTTTCGAGGAATGCCACCTTCATGGAGAAGGAGTTCTTACTTGATAAGAAAGGCAAGATGATGGAACTCGAAGAAATATGAGAAGAACCCGAGATACAAAATAACGATCCCGCACCTCTGGAACCAATACTTGACACGCCTCTTCCTTGAAGATCCGAGAGGACTTCTAGACCTCCTATTCAACATGGTCTGCTTCTTGAAGGGGATCAAAGTGAACCCGACATTGGATGTGATCCAAGAAACTTCAAGAATGCAATTTCTGATGATGATTCGAACTTATGGCTTGAAGCTATGCAGTCGGAAATAGACTCGATGCATACAAACCAAGTTTGGTCTTTAGTAGATCCTCCCGATGGAATTGTTCCAATAAGGTGTAAATGGATCTACAAGAGAAAACTTGGGCCTGATGATAAGGTACTGACCTACAAGGCACGATTGGTCGCAAAAGGTTATACTCAAAGACAAGGTGTTGACTATGATGAAACTTTTTCACCAGTTGCAATGTTCAAGTCCATAAGAATCTTTATTGTCATAGCAGCTTGGTATGACTATGAGATATGACAAATGGATGTGAAGACTGCATTTCTTAATGGAAACATTAAGGAATAGATCTATATGATGCAGCCCGAGGGATTCACATCCATGGGAAGCAAGCATAAGGTATGAAAGCTTCAGAGATCAATTTATGGTCTCAAACAAGCAACAAGAAGTTAGAACCAGAAATTTGATGAAACAATAAAGGACTTTGGTTTCATCAAGAACCCGGAGGAACCGTGCGTATACAAGAAAGTGGTTAAGGATGCTGTGACATTCTTAGTGCTTTACGTTGATGACATCCTACTCATTGGGAATGATGTAGGAATGTTGCAGTCAACAAAGATATGGTTATCAGGTAGATTCTCGATCAAGGACTAGGGTGAGGCGTCCTATATTCTAGGAATACAGATCTATAGAGATAGATCTAAGAGAATGATAGGACTCACTCAAGCAACCTACATCGACACCATATTGAATAGGTTTTCTATGGATGAGTCCAAGAGAGGACATCTACCTATGTGCCATGGAGTTTCTCTATCCAAGTCAAATGTCTCCCAAGACTGACGAAGAGATAGAGAAAATGACACACGTACCATATGCGTCAGCCATAGGGAGTATCATGTATGGGATGATATCTACCAGATCGTATGTGGCCTATGCTCTGAGTGTCACGAGCAGATATCAAGCCAATCCCGGTCAAATGCATTGGAAAGCTGTGAAGGATATTCTTAAGTACTTAAGAAGGACTAAGAATGTATTCATGGTTTATGGGGGAAGAGAATTGAAATTGGAAGGCTATACCGACTCTAGCTTCCAAAGTGACGTGGATGACTCGAAGTCAACCTTTGGATTTGTATTCATGCTCAATAGTGGTGCTGTCTCTTGGAAGAGTTCCAGGCAGGACACCATAGCGGATTCCACCACTGAGGCAGAATACATTGCAGCATCAGCTGCTGCTAAAGAGGCCGTTTGGATGAGGAATTTCGTCCAAGAGTTCGGGGTCATTCCTGAAGCTGTTGGTCCAGTCCCGGTGTACTGTGACAACACTGGTGATGTTGCTCATGCAAAGGAACCAAGGTCTCATCAAAGATCCAAACACATACTGAGAAAATACCACATCATCCGGGAGATCATGGAAAGAGGAGACATCACTGTCGAGAGAGTGGCCTCTGCAGACAATATCGCTGATCCACTTACTAAGCCCTTACCAGGACCATTGTTTGACAAACATCGCGAAGCAATGGGACTACGTAGTATGACTAGTTGGCTTTAGGGCAAGTGGGAGATTGAAAGAGTGGGTGCCCGGTTAGCCAACTTGTGGCTAAGGGCTTTTATGAATCTATGTATAAACAATCTTTGTTTAATATAATTTACATTCATTAATGGCATTTTCTTTATCTTTCTTCATAATGTTATATTGTGATATAATAATGTTGTTTTGATAAAGATCTTGAATATACTATAGTATAAGTAAGATGAGATAGTGAATAAAGAGAGATCACTATCATGAGACACATCTTATAAGCACTGTATATTCTAAACAGTTCCTAGTCAATTGAGCCGTCCGCAAATAAGGATAAGGATCGCTCGAGATCGAGACTAGAATTTGCGATGCCAAGTACCACGTTTCATTGGTATGGAACATAGAGATGTTCAAAGCATGCAAATGGATATTCATATGATGAATGATCGAACTACCCTATTCGGACTTTCCAAGTGGTTATTATTAATTGAGTGGATAAGTCCGCGGTTTTGGTTGTACACCATTCGTCCTTATTACTTGAAACATCATGGAGACTCTATATGCTAGTACTGTACTTTGACTCGTTTACCGACTCTATTGGGGTCATCAGTTGTCGGGATTGGGTACAGTTACGACACATATAAGAGTCAATGCTTTATTGTCAAGGATTCACCACACGCTTGCGAGTGTGGATATCCTATGCGATCTGAGGAGATATTAGTGTGAAAAATCTCTGGCCAGAGTACATCATGTGCTTTAGGTTACTTGGTTTCCTAGTAGCACATGCGATGTCACTATTTGATCTTCAAGATGCATTGCATAGTTATCGAATCTCTAACGACTCTCGATGTACCAATGGTTGTTGATTCGATCGGGATATATGGATGAAGGGACCGTACTGTAAGCTAACCAAAACCTACTGGTTCTTGCAGGCACTATCAGTGATACCTAGGGAATCATGGGGCGATGTTGCTAGGCTCTCTTACCATGATTCGATGGGTAAGTCGGAAATTGTTGTTCCGAATCACAAGGACTTGTGAGCCCACGGCTAGCTGTATCCCTGAACCATTGAGGGTCACACAAGTAATGGATTACTAATTCCCGTTGAGATAGTTAAATTTAAAGAGTTAAATTTAGCGAAAGAGAAGTTGGACTTCTTAACTAAAGGAAGTGAAATTTCCTAAAATGACATAGGGATGGGCATTTTTGGAAATCACTGAATTCGATTCAGAAAAATTATCTTGACTTTAAAAGGTGCATAAATGGTTTCTATGCACATTGGTAAAATCAGTTTATCAATCGGAGTCATGATGAATTTTATATTAATTTCTATAATAACAGGCTTGGCTTGTTGGGCTTAAGTTATGGATTATGGGCCCTAAGGAGTTAGTGTCTTAATAGACATATAACTTAATCCAGTCTAGAAATTATATATATATATATGGGTGTGTAATTTTCGAAAACAACACAATTCAAGTCTTGCAATTTTCGAAAATCATATAATATATTCTAAAGGGTTTTTCGAAAATCCTGTCCCTTTTTGAGAGAATTCAGTCTGTGATTTTTATAAAAAAAATTACATTCTGAATTGACAGATCAAATCTGTTTAATCTCTTTGATAAACATCTGATTGATTTCTAGTGCAATCATTCAGAGGGTTTTAGTTTTCTGTTCGTGGACCTAATTCCGGAGATTGATCGAGCAAGTCATCAGTTCCTGGGATTTACAACAAGAGCAGATTTAATCTGTTGGAGTCCATTAATCAAGCCATAGCTTGAAGAGGTAAAATTATAATTTTTATTATTATTTTACTTTTTTATTTTAATCGTAAGGATTTGATACCCATGATATGGAATCGTTCCATATCAAAAAAGAAAAATTTTTAAACTTTCGCTGCTCCGGATATTAGATCTGACTGATCTGAAAATGTGTACCAACAAGTTCACCTTTGGCTGCAACATACTATTGTGGGACAGCAGCAGTTGTTTTCTTGGGTGTTTCTGCGCTAATTCGCATGGGCCTAGTTGAGCAATAGATACCATTCATCTCAACCATCGCTCGATTCCTCTCGATCTCATAAGCAAACTTAACGAACCCATATCCCTTAGAATGGCCAGTGTTTGGATCTGTCACAACCTTGGCTCCTCTAACTGATGGATAACTAACTCGGAAAGTCTCCTGCAGCAGATAGTCTGTAACATCTGGTGCTAAATCCCCAACAAAAATAGAGTGTCCAGGGCCTCCATCAATATGCTTTTCTCCTACACCAAATGATGCATAATTCAATCTAAAAGTCAGCTTAGTCCCGGGAATCTGGTTCCCATGATAAGATTGCAGAACCCTTTCCTTTTGTTCTTCAAATACTTGAGTTAACTGTAGCATGCTATGTTGAGAAAGGAGATATTTGGTCAATTCTGATCTGTTACGGGAATTGGTATGTTATGTGTTATTGTCTTGAACTATTCTTGATTTATAGTTCCAAACGATCTATTTTTGTTCTTCGTTCTTGGATTTTCGAGCACTTCCTCCACCCGTGATTTGTTTGGTGATCTCGAATACATGGTTTGAGACTTTTTGGTTGGATTTCGGATTGATTTTTCGATGCATATGAGTCTTGTTTTGTTTGTATTTGAAATGAGCAGATATCCCAAGGATTCAGACAAGGCAATGTTTTGTTCTTGATCAATGAATGTTTTCTGCTTGTATTTTTTTTTTGGGTAAAACTTGAGTTGGTTTGCTTTGAAATCAGGTGTCGAATTGGTTCATCATTGCTCGGGTTCAATTATGGATGGCAATGGTAGAAGAAATGTACCTGGAAGAGGCTAAGGAACAGGAAAAAATGGGATCAAAGAACAAGTCTCAAGATGAAGATTCAACCTCAAATAACACAGCCCCACAAGCCCAGAATCCCATGTTTGAAAATCAAAACAGCAGCAAAAACGAATCTGCATCTGTATCGACTTCCATGGTTTTCACGTCCCCGACCGGAGTAAATACCAACTCATATAAACCATATTTATTGTAGCTTTTGAAGTTACTCTTTGTTTTTACAAACATAAACTGATGAAGTTATTCTTTGTTGAATTTTCATTTAAATTTGGACATATGATGTGCTGCTTATGTTTTGTTACATAGTTGTGTGACTTTCGTATTTATCGAATTATTATAGCGAGCATCTTACAAGGCTACTGCTAAAGCAACTTGCATCAAACACTCAAAGTTCATCTGATCAAAATGATCATTTGTACTATTGAATTACTCACAAATCATGTAAATCTTTGTTCTTCATTCAAGTGAGTATTTGTAATCTATGTAAAGATATTTTTTCAAAATTTTTCTATTGCATAGCATTTAAAGTTCAGCTCTAGGAGTTTCAGTAGGCAAAGATAAGTATACTGAAGCGGGTTTGTACAAATGTTGTGATGATCAAAATATTCTAATGATACCTTCTGAAAACATAAGAAGGAAAAACATAGAAAGATTTTATCCTTCAACCTTCCAGAAACAAACAATCATGTTTCTTTTATATGTTGCCTATTACTTTGTTTTACTAAAGTACTATGGACCATTTCCGCACTTATTCTTTAAGTGGTATACTGTACTCATAAATAAGAGACAGGTCTTAGTTGCCAACCACAGTTGATGTAGCGTCCTTACCCGAGCCACTACTAAACATACTAATAAGCATGCATAATTAAACTTAACAACATCAAATAAACAACATAAACAACTTGAGTATTCTTACAACCCCAAATGAAAACAGACGATAATCACAGTCTCAAACATTAATACAACCATCAAAGTACTAATCACAATTCTGCATGAGAATACGAGAAACCAAATAAACTGCAAATGGATCACCATCGAGAACTCAACTACTCTAGCCACTGCCCTGGTCGTCCGATCTGTCCAACCTAAGACATGTCCCGTGGAATGGAGTGTTCAAGATGAAAACAAGGATGTGAGCAAAAATTTCCCAATACAAAAATGTATGAGTACACAAAATTTTGGATAGAGGCGCCTGAGAGTGTATTCTCTTATCTGCCCTATGCATGTTTTGGCTCCAACACTCATAAAAAAGACGTGGACCTACAATGTCCAGGGTAATCAGAGACCGCAGGGTCCCGTCGTACATTATAGCTCTCGATACGCAATCGTCCACAATACAGTACAAGGATCATTAAATCATGTATAATGCAACAGATAAGAATGCAACATATAAGTGTGCATACTACCATTGGATATCTCAATCAGTACTTCGCGTACCTCACTAAACAATATGACAAAAGTCTACTAGTATGAACCTAAACAGTACCAACATACTGAAATTACTATCATACCATATTCAGAATTACTAAATATGCTTCTTAACTCACTACTCAAAGTTTTAGGGTTATATCTATGTCAGCCGTCAGTCCGTTGATAAAGTCTCGATCTGATGGTGGCCCTTCTCAAGCCGAAACTAGTTTCGAAGCTTCCCAAAGCTAAACTGCCCTAGAACTAGCTAGAAAACTTAAGGTATATGGCTAGAACTCGTTAGAGAAGCTGAGGAAAATCGGTGAAAACAAAAGCTTAATTGAAAGAGTACCAAAATCTTTTTCAGACATTTGAGAAAGTTAAGGCTGAAAACAAAAACTTAAGTGAACAAAAAAATAGGCACAGTTTTATGCAATAGAGTAGTTCTGTAGTTGTGAGGTTCTAAAAGCAGAAGTTATTAAGTTAAATACTAAGAATGAAAGTGTATATTACGATAGTTTTCATAGGGAGAAAAAAGACTAAACCTATTGGTAAATGCATGGAAAGTCTTCTATTTATTTAGGGAAAAAAATACAAAAGTTACAGAATTCTACTGGAGACAGAACCGATCTTGGCTTCATAAAAAATGATTGCACCTCTTATTAACTGGTACTCAATCACAACTGGACAAAGACAAAGGAAAATGTTCAATTTGTAAAGCCCACTGTGATAGATGAAAAATAAGAAAACTTAAATCCAAGTTGAAAGCATTGTAAATCAAAAGAACAGTAGAAGAAACTTTGGAATTGTTATGTACAGCCTAAGAGAAAATTTTCCTCAATGATTGGATCCAGTGGAGGATTTGTAGGAACCCGACCCGAATCACCTACTAAATAGAACTTAATAGCATGAAATTAAATATTATAAAACATGATAAGTTGAACATCAAAAATTTAAGTAGTTAAACATATTACAATCTTGAAATAATAAATATTAAACATAATTGTTATACAACTAAATCGAACTAAGTGTCAAACCAGAATACAAATAACTTAGTAACCGTCTCTTGATTACACCAAAGGTACTGGCCGCTCAACGGTGGCTTCCAACTAGCCTGTCTAACTTGAGACTTGTCTCATGGAATAGGGTGTCTAAGTATAAAATCAAGGACATGAGGGATAAATTGCCTTGTACAAAAGTATGAGTATATAGTTCCGGGATCAAAATAATGTTACATGCTCAATATGGAGGTGTCATGGTGTGTAGAACACTGTGACGTCGTATCAGGAGGTGTCTTCCACACCAAATCAAGATCGTGGAAAACTACTATCCCTAACAACCATGGCCAAGGAAATTGGCTTCCAGTGTCCAATCTTCCAAAAAATAGAGGGTTGAGAGATTCTCACTAACAGAGATAGCTATCTCAAGAACATGATAGGATTAACATGATATGCATAATTCACACAACATAAAAATCATGACATAATATATGCATATACAATATGTCATGTAAAATGCAACACATACAACTACATACGCAAACCTAGATATCTTGGACAATACCTATGCTCCTCCAACTGGTCTAGGATCACATGCTCTAAAATCCAAGCCTAAATATCAAGTGAACATCAAATCACTATTTCTTATCTAGAAGGTTTTACTTATCCAACAGCTACTCTAGAAGACTGTTAGGTATTGAGGACTATACATTCGTTAGTCGTGCATCCGTTGATGTCGAGAGTCACAACTTGAGTATGGATTCACTAAAACCTCGATATCACCCTTCTACTTCTCGACGCTCAAGATATGGTTAAAATATCTTATACCTTCGTCAATGGTAAGCCCGATGATATAGGGACCCGACCTGAATCATAGAATATGGTTGTAAAATTTTTTCACTAGGCTTCATGTTGTGGAAAATATTGAAATACAATTGAATATACGTTGTGATGATAATTTCGCTATAATTTATTCCAATAACAATAGATAAAAGCTCTTCGAAGTCAAAATACATATTCATCAAGTTTCTTGTTATTAAAAAAAGAGTTCAGAGTCGTAAAGTTACCATAGAATTAGAACATATTGGGACAAACTTTATGATTGCAGATCTGTTTAATAAAGGATTACCACATAAAGTCTTTCATGAGCATACTAATCATATGGGTGTTGTACTATTCGATGATGTACATGTTTAGTGTGAGTTTGTATTTCGATGTTTTTTTGTACATATATACATTTTTTTATGTTTGTATTCTGCAGAATAAATTATATGGTTCAATCTTTAAACTCTGAATGTTATTTATGATTTCTTAGATATCGTTCAAGAATAAAGTTGGACTAGTTGAAAATAATTCTGATTACATCGCATATAATTTACATGCTACACATCCATACTTGATCTATGTCATTGAATATATTAGTAACGTGATAGTTGATGGATCTAGTTATGAATAAATGTAACAAAGATCGTTTTGATTTCATGTTGATATAGTAGATGGATTAGATATATGGTTGCCAAGGAAACTAGATAGTTATTTTTTATCCTTTATGTCTATATAATATTTTATTCTCTTTAATGTATACTTACCTATTTAATGTCAATTATATTTATATATTATCTAATTTAATTGGGTCAAATAAGTGATTTATAATGTCGACTCAAGAATTATATGTATTTATGTATGAAATTTAATATGCAGAAATCATTATTAGGATTGGTCGAATTCTAGTGAGAGAGTGTAATTAATGGGCCATGTAAAAGAGTATCCTTATACACATATGAATTATTTTTTCTTTTCGTTCAAAAAAAAGAGAGTTAAAGATATTCTACGTGAGGATTAAAAGTGAGAAAGATCCTATAAAAAATTAAGGAGATTTGATTGTGGAAGTGTTTGATCCATAAATTAATTTGTGCTATTAATTTATCATTTAATCAATTAAAAATTTTAATGATAGGCCTCGGTGAATTAAAGCACAATAAAGCTACAAAAACTACAAAGATTTGTTCAACAACTTCCAAGACCCACAATGCAAGTAGTGGGATGGTGGAGTTGGGCACTCGAGATACTGGTTTGACTCTCGAGGAACCAAGCGAAAAAAGAATAGAAGACCAAGTCAAAACTGTTACAAGTAGTGGAATGTTAAAGTTGGGCACTCGGGGAACCTTCGGCACTCGAAGAACTAAGTTGAGAAAGATTGAGAGGAAAACCAAGTCAAAGCAGTTAAGAGTTAGTGGGGTTGTTAGTGCTGCAATTAGTGGGCTAATGAAGGTGAGCACTTGAGGATCTGACTCGGGAACCAGCATATAAAAGGGGCATTCATGTAGAACACAAAGAATAAACAATCAATCAATACAAATCAAGCTCCAAAAGCTCTCGATTTTTACAGCAAACTTTCTGCATAATTTTTCAAGCTTTTATTTTCATGTTATTAGAATATCAGTATAAATTTCCAGCATGTATTTCCTTAGTTCCTTCATGTTTCCAGTGGTATCTTTTTATGTTTTTTTTATGAAAAACATTTGTCATTTTCAAGTTTTAGCAGCAAAGTTAATATTTTCGATTGCTATTAAGAATTGTCATTCGTTATTTCTTATGTTCTTTAGCGTTAAACCGGAGAAACCGAGACCGACGGTGGAACCGGGACTCGTAATCATTTTTTTTATAGAATTTAGATTTTTCTTTTTATTTTTTTTTCAATTTTGGTACGATTCATTTCTGGCACGCCTGTATGCAAACAAAAATCTGATCCAAACAAATGGCATGCCCGGTGGGATCAATGTCGTCGAAGACCACATAAAGCATTACGAAGGAGGTGAAGATTTTTCTACACAGGAAAAAGAGTCCGAGGAACCACCAGAACATTATGGATCAGAAAGTGCGATGATCTATTCAGTTCATCTCGATTCCATCAGCTCTAAGGAACTGAAGATGATCGAAATCATGTTGAACACCATGGGACGCATGCTAGAGGCGAGTGAAATGATGTTAACCACTATGTGTTACACTGTAGTAACCTGTATCCAGAATTAACGATTAATAAGTAATTAATCAAGTGATCATGTTTAGATTTAGTAAAACATGATTAAAAAAATCCCAAATGGATTAACGGAGTTCGAAAATGAATCCAGAACACTCGAAAATAGCCGGGAAGCTCCAAAGTGATCGGACGTTCCGAACGGAGTTCGGAGGCTCCTAACCCCTCCTTCCAGTTGTCCTGAAATATTACTTCATTGTTGGAAAACGCGGCTTTCAGATCAAACAAGATTGATACCCGGTGCAGCGGAAGTTTAAAAATATTTATTATATGAAACAATTCCATATTGGGTATCAAATCTTTACGATTAAATTACGTGTGTGTAAAAATTAAATAACAATTATAAAATTTTTACCTTTAATCTCGAATCGAGATTTTGGACACCAACAGATTTCTCTGCTCTTGTTGTATCTCCCTGGAACCGATGGATGAACTGTTCTTCAATCAGGTCCACGAATAGAGATTTAATCCCTCTGATAGATTGCACTAGAAAATCTATCAGAAGTTTTCTACGAAGAGATTAACGAATTTGATTCGTTAAACCAGACTGTAATTCAAAATCACAGGCTGGATTTTTCTGACCGAGAGAGGGTAAGGGGGGGCGGCCACACACATTAGAAAATTACTTAGGTTTTCGAAAATTGTGACCTATTGTGTGTAATTTCTGTACTGCAATAACTTATTTATAATGTAGGCCACTAACAGCTTAGGGCCCATTAGTCATAAGTTCAGGCCCGACAAGCAAAGCCCGCATGTTCAGAAATTAATATAAAATTCATCGTGACTCCGATTGATAAACCGATTTTACCAATGTGCACAGAAACCATTTCTGCACCTTTTAAAGTCAAGATAAATTTTTCTGAATCCGAATTCAGTTATTTCCAAAAATGGCCATCCCTATGTCATTTTAGGAAATCTTACTCCTCTACTCTTAAATAAGAAGTCCAACTTCTTCGTTCATTAAATTTAACTCTTTAAATTTAACTATCTCAACGGGGATTAAAAATCCATTACACTGTGTGACCCTCAATGGTTCAGGGATACAGCTAGCCGTGGGCTCACAACTCCTTGTGACTCGGAACAACAATTTCCGACTTGCCCATCGAATCATGGTATGAGCGCCTAGCAACATCGCCCCATGATTCCCTAGGTATCACTGATAGTGCCTACAAGAACCAGTAGATTTTGGTTAGCGTACAGTACGGTCCCTTCATCCATATATCCCGATCGAATCAACAACCATTGGTATATCGAGAGTCGCTCGAGATTCGATAACTATGCAATGCATCTTGAAGATCAAATAGTGACATCGCATGTTCTACTAAGAAACCATTTCTTAAATCACATCATGTACTCTGGCCAGAGATTCGTCACACTAATATCTCCTCAGATCGCATAGGATATCCACACTCGCAAGTATGTGGTGAATCCTTGACAACAAAGCATCGACTCCTACATGTGTTGTAACTGTACCCAATCCCGACACCTGAAGACCCCAATAGAGTCGGTAAACGAGTCAAAGCACAGTACTAGCATATAGAGTCTCAATGATGTCTCAAGTAGTAAGGACTAATGGTGTACAACCAAAACCGCGGACTATATCCACTCGATAAGTGATAACCACTTGGAAAGTCCGGATAGGGTAGTTCGATCATTCATCGTATGAATATCCATTTGCATGCTTTGAACATCTCTATGTTCCTTACCAATGAAACGTGGTACTCCGCATCGCAAATGCTAGTCTCAAACTCGAGCGATCCTTATCCTTATTATCGGACGGCTCAATCGACTAGGAACAGTTTAGAATATACAGTGACTATAAGATGTGTTTCATGATAGACATCTCCATGTTCTACCACATCTTACATACACTATAGTATATTCAAGGTCTTTATCAAAACAACAATAGTATATCACAATATAACAATATGAAGAAAGATAAAGTCATTGCCATTAATAAAAGTGTAAATTATATTAAACAAAAGATTGTTTATACAAAAAGTCATCAAAGCCCTTAGCCACAAGTTGGCTCACCGGACACCCACTCTTTCATTCACTGGAAACGTCAGCAGGAGATAAGATGCTCCGAAGCAGGATCGGAGGCTCCGATCGTGTTCGGACAGGTATATGGTTGCATGTGAGGATTTTGACGTGTGGCACAGTACGGACGGCCCGATGCAGGATCGGAGGCTCCGATCGAGTTCGGACGATCCGAATGCATGATCGGACAGCCTAATCGTGCTCCATAAATAGAGGGCCGAGGAGTTCATTTCAACTCGCACCATTTTCCTCTCCTTTACCCACATGGCTCTATTTTCGGGTTTTGGGTACTCTTATTTTAGAGTTGGAGTAGGAAATATATTTTAGCATAGTCAGACACTGTCTGACATAGTAGCGGAGCAGTGCTCGTGTAGTGGAGCCTTGCTCAAAGCTGTGGAGCTGCAGGAGAGGTGTGCCCCTAGTTGCAGGATAGTCGCCATCAGTGGGCTAACGACGGACGCAGGTATAGCTTTGGTCTCCTTAAATTATTTAGGAGTATGCAATAGCTTAGTTAAGGCTTTTAGAGCTAAATGAATGATGCATGGGTATTTGCATTGTAGAGCTGATGATAGGCTTGAAACCTAGAGTGGGTGTAGTAGCCCGGTTCCATTTTACAAGATTAAGTGATTTTAAACATGTTAGAAAATGACATATAATTTAAAAGTGTCAAAACATGTTTAAAAAGTCCTTATTTGGTGAAAATAAGTGGAAAATCAGATCCGAAACGTCCGAAAATGGTGGGGTAGGTCCCGGGGGTCCAAAAATGACTTTGGAAGGACCAAAACAGTTTGGAGCACACGGACCAGTTCGGGCCCTCTGAACCCAAGTTTGGGCCCTCCAAACTCAGTACAGAACATGTGTCAAAAGTGGCTCGGACAAGTGACAGTTCGGACTCTCCGAACCCAGTTCGAACCGTCCGAACTCCCGCCTGATTGAGGTGTCAAAAATGCACTCTACACGTGGGAATCATGCCCGGTTCGGAGCCTCCGAACCCAGTTCGGACCGTCCAAACCCAGGCCAATAAAAAGGGGTCCGAGGCTCTCATTTTGGAATATCAATTTCCTCTCCTCTCCCGGTAATGGCTCTATTTTAAGGGCTTCGGGACTCTTTCTTTAAGAGTTGGAGTAGGAAATAGTATTTTTTATAGCGGACAGTGTCCGCAGTAGCAGCCAGGCGGCGGAGCTCTGGCGAGGCGTCTAGGGGTCGTAGCTAGGCTATGCCCAGGCTCTGGGGCATGCGTCATCAGCAGGCTGACGACGGACAAAGGTATGGCTTTGGTCCCCTATAGTAAATAGGGAGTAGGCTATAGTTTATTTAAGGCTTTTAGAGCCTAGTAGGTGATGTTTGGCATGCTAGGTAATGCATGGTTATTTATGTTTTAGTGTTGCATGGTAGGCTTGGACCTAGATGGGAGCTTCTAGGATCTGCCTTAGAAAGGTACGGAAGTATTATTCGAGATATCCAGATTGAGTATGCATGTATTATGTGTTTGCATGGATTATATGTTTTTATATACAGCATGTCATGACTGTATGTTGCATACATAAGCATATTGAGCTTTTACCTTAGAGGTATCCTGTAGTAGGGTGCTCACCCTACGAGTTTGTGGATGGTTGGATACGTAAGTCTTGTGTCAGGTCACCTTTATTGTTGGACACATGTACTAGTATCAGGTCACCATTATCCACTGGGTATATGAGCCACCTCCTGATGCGACGGCACAACGTGCTATATACCCTGGGCCTGGTATTTGAGCATGTTTCTTGACCTGAGAGTCTTGGTATCCAGTTCACTTGCATACATGCACACATAACATCGTATACTCATACTCTCATACTGAGCATGTTAGGCTCACTTCCGGTTATTTTCTGTTGGCTGGATGTCCTATTCCATGGGGCAGTTGCAGGTAGTTCTCCCGGAGACAGGGAGGTTAGGTTGTGACCAAGGCTGGATAGCAGGGTTGACCACTAGGTTTTGCATACCTGGTATTATTTTATTTTAATATTCCGCAGTTTCTCTGATTAAGATTATTTTATTGATTAATTGCATGCTTAAGTTCTGATTAGTAGGTGATCACGGCGCGGGTCACTACATTTATGGTATCAGAGCATGCAATAAGATTCTTTGGGACATAGTATTGATTTTGGGTTATCCTTTGTAGGATTACAATTTGGTTTCAATGACGATAGCAGTATCAGGAATTGGAATAGCAGGAAGTCTAGGCTTTTCCAAGATCGTCATTGCCAAGGTTGGCATCAGAAGTTCGTATTATGTGGATCCCAGCAGGATGGAGCTGGAAGAGAAGATCCAATTTTCAACATCAGGCGCTTCTCTAGGTTGAAAGGAATGTGTGACATGTAGCCATCCATTCTGAGTCGACCAAGGAAGCCACCCCGAAAGACTCTTCACTTGTAAGGCCCGAAAATATTAAATTATTAATTATAAAATTTGAGAATTAAATTCCATATTATGGGCTAATATTGATTTGAGAAGTTATGAACATGATAGATTTAATTTCCGAGCCGAAAATATTTAATTTGAGAATTTACGGATTTTGAGAATTAAATTCCGAGAATTCTTAAATTAAAAGAATAAATATTCAATTTGAATATTTATGGGATTTAAGATTAAATTCCATGTTTCGGGAATTAAAGAAGATTAATTTTGAAGATACAACCCGATCAGGGACTGATTTGCAAATATCGAAGTTGCAAGGGCTAAAGTGAAAAAATCCAAGATTATTTAATTAATCCAAATTTATTTAATTTTAATCCGAGTATATTTAATTTTAGAATATTTAGAGTTTCGATTTTAATTCTAATATTCTTAAATTATTTTGGATTGAAATTGAATTAAAAATAAGGCCGAGAACTCAATTGAAATTAATGAAGACTTGAGGGACTAAATTGCAATATTGATTGAATATATCCAAAATTACATGTCTTAGTCAGCTTCAACGTGTAATTCAGATATTTCATTCAGAATTTTGAACAGAGGTAGCCGAGACCTTCAAGTTCTTTTGATTTCCAATTTTCAAAACCCCGTAATTTTTTATCCGATTGTCCGATTTCGATTCCGAAAAGTGTTCTGGAATCCTTGCAATGAGGCCTTCGATTTGATGTAAGTATTTAATCATCTTGGCATGTTTTGAAGAACGAAATTTGGTAGAGATCAGTACTTTGGTATATGATTATGTTCTTGACGTGTTGTATTGTTTATTTTCGAAACCGGATCGAATATGGATTAAGGAATGAATTTGTTATGATATCCAGCTTGTATTTAATATACTTAGTTGCTGTTATAAGGATTAGAATGATGTATTAATGATTTAGAATGGACGTATGAATTGGATTGAAGTTAAAGAAGTTAGCTTCGAAGTCGATATTAAGTCGATTATCGATTTTGAATCGCTATGCCGCCGGTTGATGTTTTGACATCATTTTGATAGCCTATAACTGAGTTGAGATAGTTGTTTAGATGTTATGAATGTTATGGCATTTTTATTTCTCGATTTCAGTTGAGTTTCGAAGGCTAACGATTCACGACTCCGAGTTGTACCGAATAAGAAGAAGTTGAAGTTTGAAATGATGTTGATTGAATCTATATTGATGATTTTGATTCAATTCTGAAATGATTGAATAGAATGACGTTTGATATGCATGTTTTGATTATATGTTTCAGAGTTTAATAGGAGACTATTGACTCAAGAACCTCAACTTGAAACCGAAGAAGAAGTGATCAAGATTGAAGTGAATTTGATTGAAGATTGATTGATGTTTGAATGATCAAATTTTTTGTAGGAGTTGTGGTACTTCCTATCCAGATGTGGAACATGACAAACTCGAGAATGAAAGGTATAAGATGACATCGAGAGTCAGGGATTCGATACTCGAGAATGATGATTCTTGAGTTATCCCGAACAAATCACATACTTGTTTAAATACTTGTTCTTGAGGTAGAACTTATGTTATTGTCGATCCATCACAGGTAGTGGATCTTTATTGCTTTTGATATGATTGTATATTGAATTGATTCTATGCCAAGATTGCGGTTAACCTTATTTTCTAGCCCGGAATGGCTACGATAGATGGATATCCATGTCAAGATCGGTTACGAATCTTGATGGCAATGAAGTGATAAGAATCAATTCTTGAGATAAGCGCGCTATATAAATTGAAGTCTTGAATTTTGAGTTGATATATGTGTTATTTTAACTCTATTTTTGAATTGACATGTTTAGAGTTGATATGAATTTTATTTAATGCATTTATATGTCGATTATACTGAGAATGATTTCTCACCGGAGTTTATCCGGTTGTTGTCTTGTTTTGTATGTGTGCATGACAACAGAGAGGGCAGGAGCTGATCAACGACGTTATTGACAGCTGGGAGAGAGAGTCTAGCACGTGAGGACTCGGGTTGTAGATGAAGTCTTGAGATCTAGAAGCATCAAACCTTAGAACTTGTTGGTTTTGAAATGCATGTATGAACTTGAGATAGTTTATGCCGTTTATCGTTATTTAGAGACTTGTTCGATGTAACAAATGCATGTATAGATGCTTGAGATCTTGTTAATGTTTATATGCATGATTTGGATCTTATATATCATGTTTTAGACTTGAGTTGGATGGATTGAAAGGATCAAGTTGTTGACAAAAGATCAGAGCAGATTTTTCTGCCCAGGATTCGCCCGAGCGGCAAAAAATTACAGCCCGGGCGCACCCGGGGCTCAGTCTACTGTTTTAAAAAAAAACAGGGGCGTCCGGGCGGCTGTTTTTAACCGCCCGGGCGCACCCCCACTTTGAAAAAAAAAAATTGTTTGATCCTTATTAGATTAATGATGCTTATTCATTAATTGCCCCTTAAGATTTAAGATTAGCAACCCGAGGTCCCCACAACAGGTGGTATCAGAGCGTAGGTTCTGGACTGAGATAGAAGTTGAGTGGGGAAGAGTGAGTCACATGCATTTTTAGTATTGCATGATTATGCAGTATTTGATTCGATGATTTGATAAAAGGCGTGTGCTCGTGATCTACCTTTGAAATTGAATTGATTAATTTACTGATTTGTAAATTTTCGAATTCATATCGATGTTATTATAAGAATTTCCCCGGGTGATGTAAGCACCCAGAATCGAAGAGAACATTGTTCTTTGGGTGACGTAAGCACCCCAGACTGACAGAGTTGTATGGCCATACTGAACAGAATGGTATGGCCAGATTGAACAGAACTGTATTATTGCTCAGCTGAATGAAGTATCTCTGATTGAACAAAACAGAATATCAGCGAATGAATAGAGGTATTGCAGGTAGAAGTTGTTCTGAAGACCTATGTTCGGATATCTGAAAGATACCGATGAATGATGTATCAGATGGATTGTATACCAACTTCGAAACCTAGCAACCAACTGATAGAGTTTGACGAAGAAATTCTGACAAAATAAAGGTATATTTATTTGTTGGTAAGTGCTTAGAACAGAGTTTTATTAATGTTTCTTTGCCACAACAGATAAAAATGATGAGAAGGAAAAATATACCCTCTTGAAGCTGAATATTTTGAATTTTGAAGAATGTCTTATTAGATTTTCAAGCCTATTATAATTCTTTGAATTATGGATAATAATAATGAAGCTCAAGATTGAGTTGTTTAATTATGGCTTGAATTCGAAGAATATGTCTGAATAAATGTTGACGACTGAAACATGTTATGAAAGACATAGTCTTGTTTAATAGAACTGAAGCTGAATGATGAAGCAAAAGGACTGAAATTGTAAAGATGCTACGGTGTGTGAGAGAACCACATATTTAGCTACAATTTCTATTCCAGAAGTATACAGAGAATCAGAATGAAATTGCACCTGAGAATGAAATTTCAGGTAACAGATTTATTTTGTTTTGACCTGTCTATTATTGGTGCAATAGATTCATGATAGCTGAAAGCTTATTATATGATCACCTCTGTATCAGAAAAGAGACTGTGTGAATTGAACTGAAGAATGGAACTATTGCTTTGATGAACTGAAACTGAAAATGATTTTGTTCGTATTGAAATATCTGTTTATATTGCATGATAGATGATGATGCAATAATTGAATACACATGAGTAGAGGAATTGATGATAAGAAGCGATTAAATTAGATCAGTAAGAACATAATGTGCAATTGAATATGATGATATAGAATCTCGAATTAAGATTATGTGATTTCGGTTCGATATATGATGTTTGATTACAGAAATATTCTGAAATAAGTATATTCAATGCACTAGATATGTTCATGATCTAAACCAGAATTGAAAGATATGCCGATGAGTAGAGATGGCAGATATATTTCAGTAAGATTCTTGACTTTAGTTTAAGTTTTGACCTGGAATTTATCAGAGAATTGATGAGTTTGTGAATTGACTACTGCTTTTGAGGTTTACAAAATAGATGATGATATGAAAATCAGTTACAGATGAGTCTTTTATTTGATTTTACTGAAGTTATTACATCATAAATCATGATTTTTGAAATTCTTGATATTGATTTTGAGGTTTTGGTACCGACCTCAATCGATTTTGATGGACTCTTATTCTTTGTTAGGGTCTGATTTGATTTACTTGTCTTAAGTTGAGATGCTAGTGAGTTGTTTTCACTTAGCATATTGTCATTCATATTATTGTTCTGTGGATGATCTTGACTTAAGTGAGTTTCCCTGATTATGAATTTCAAGAGTCACTGATTGTTTGATGTATACATTTAGTATATTATAATATTTTTTACTTGTAACTGATAGAATTTCCAATTGAGATTTGGGAAATAGAACGAAAAGAAGAGATGAATGCGTGATTGATTGATCTTTTGAATTTATGTGCTTGAAGTATCGAGATAGATACTAAAACAGTCAGAATTGCTGTAATCCAAATTAAGTGAGAATTGATTTGGAAGGATTAAAGCACATTGAGATGAGATCAAGTTATTAGAATTCAATTGAGAAATATAAATGAAGAATGAAACAGGCATTCGATCAATTGATTTCAGATTGGTTTGAATATTCAGATGAATATATGACCAATTAGAATGATTTTTGATTGAAAGCAATCCAGAACTGTTTAGAAGATGAAAGAAACACAGAAAGTAAACTGAAGCGATGAGAATTCAGTATAGAATTCCATATAGAGATATGAATTGAAGCCTCAGATCAGAATGAATGAATTCTATTATGATTGATTATCTGATTGTGATTGATATGTCAGAAAAGCAATATCAGATTTTGAAGATAATGCACGATAATGAATTTAAGATTCATCCAATAATTGTTTTATCAGAAGATAAAGCAAATAGAGGTAACAGAATTAGTACGTTTTCGAAGTTAAACGTACAGAGAGTTTCTAATGAAGTTGAAAATCGTTGACCAGATGAGTTCAGTGATAGTTTAGAAATTCCAGAATTGGTTTGAGATCATGATTTGAAAGAGTATTTTGTGAAACTACCAAGATGAAACAGTTTATATGAAGTAAACAGGTGGTAGTTATGAACAGATTGATTGAAATTACTGGATACGATAATCTGTCTGTATGATCAAATCACTGAATTGTGATTAGATTCGTTACAAGACAAACAGTAAGCCAAGAAATAATATTTCAGATTGAAACATTGGGTTTACTATTACATTGTAATACAGATGATCCGAAGACTTTGAGTACTTTTTGAGGTAAAACATGATATCCTTGAATTGGAAGAATAATCAGAGTAGATGAATTGAATTTCGAGAATGAATTTTATCTGACATGATACCGATTATCAACAGCTCTGAATACACTGTATGAGCTGTGAATAACAGCTATCTATTCAGATCTGTGAAGAAGATAGAGATATGATGAAATTACAGGAATGATTAAAATCTATTGTCAGGATTAAGACTTTAGATTTATTCGACAGATGTGGCATCGATTGATTGATTAATGTTCTGAGAGTTGGTTATATGTGATTACATTATACCATTGTTCGATTGATGGATTATCTGACTTGATTTTCCAGATTTTGAGATTATTCTCAGAACTTTAATACCTGATTCGGTATTATTTGTCTTGATGTGTTGCCACTTAATGATTACAATTCATGTAACAGCTAATGAGTCGATTTTGAGATAATGTTATGATGATATGATGAAAGAAAATCCGATTTCTTTGTGTTGAAATGCTACTATTGAAGTATATAATATCAGATCAACCATGATTTGTCGATATCAGATCAGATTTGATTTGAGGAACACAAGGATGATGAAGATGAATCTGTACGAAGCAAAAACAGAAAAGAAGAATCAGAGTAAGTAATTGAATGATAGATATAACTTTTGAAGCTGAAACTGACTCGTTAAGCGTAAAAGTTATTCCTGAACATCATTCGATTCAGAATTGAGAAAGAACGAAGTTGAGATACAGATTCAGAATATGAATGTGAATACTGATTTTGAAGCGATGAATAGAATAACAGTGTAGACTTGATATATCTTATATGCGGAGCATAGAATGATATCGAGAAAGAAACAAGTCGTTACTGAAGTTGAATTTCACTGACTGAGATATCAGATGGAATTGATGATTCGATTGAACGATTTAATCTTTTCAGTTTGATATGATGGATCTGATTTGTTTCACGTATCTATGTGAAAGAAGTATCAATCGATTTTTCTTCCTACGTGCGTTAATCCGATGAGATAGATATTGAAAAGTGTGACGCCCCGTTTTTATCTTAAATGAGTTTATTTGAGTTAATCGGAGATTGCAGAGTTCACGAGCCGACTTGATTTTGATCAGGGTCTTTTTTGTAAATTTTGGAAATTTCAGGGACTAAAACGCAAATAATGGATTTGTTATATTATCTACTCAACTTTTGACTTTTCTCATTCATCCTTCTCCTTCCTTAGCCGGCTCCTCCTCCATTGAAACGCCCCATCTCCTTTTCAAGCTTTTGGATTTCAGTCCGAGCTCGATCCGGCCGTTAAAAATTATTTCTGAAGGCAGTTTAGCGATCACTGCAGCGAGAGCTCCGTTATACCATTCGTTTGGAGTTGTCAAGCCCAGAGTTAGCAGCTGTTTGATCGTTTCAGAGAATTGGACGAAGAACGCTTATCCAGAGTTGGAGCTACTGCATTGAAAGGTAAAAGCAGTCATCGTAGCGGGATAGCATACTCGGGACTGTGGTTCTCGAGTTTTCCCTTTTGAAATCTCATACTTGCATCTACACTTGTTCTAGCATGAGGAACTTGTGTATTGTTTGATTGTATTGGTTTTTGTTAAAAGGATTATGTTTTATGTTTCTGTTATGCATTCATCTTGAGCCAATCTTGTTTCAGCGGGCAGAACCGCCCTTTTTGTTTAGACGTTTGGGAACTATGATTGAGTGGCCCAGGTCGTAGTCGTTTCGTCTGGTGCTAGCATACTCATTATAGTTGCTCAAAGTCTAGAGGAGTGAGATACGTGGCACCACCTCGATTGGGAGAGTCGGTGAGTTGTTACGTGATCTTATCCTCGGGATCCCAAAGGCACAGCAGCAATCCCTCGTTATCAGATTTGATATCCCTGTTTAAAGACATGCATTTCATTACGATGTTATTGATTTCGTTATTGTATTGAAAGCATGTTTGTTACTTGTATTACTTGTTATGTTGCTTTTACTGGGAATGTCGTTCTCACCGGTTATCCGGCTGTTGCTTTGTTTTGTATGTGTACTTGGCAACAGGTGGGGCAGGAACAAGTCAGAAGAGGCATGGTTAGCTTCGAGGGCAAGTAGTAGAAGTGAGACTCGGTTTAGAAGTCGAATTAGCATGTTTATCTAGTTTAAGATTGAAGCATGTTAGAACTCGAACTTGATATGTTTTGTTATTCGAATTAGTTTGTATTCGGATTGTAATCTAAAATCAAAGTATGTTGTTGTTGTATCGATTTAGACTTCTGGTTGTTTTTAGGCCTTCTGAAAGCATGACTTGTTATGGCATGTTTCCCTACACCCTGTTATTGCATATGTATTTGAAGGCATGTCGGACCAAGCGCGAAATCCTTTCTTTATTTTCTGCAGCCTGAGCATTTTTTGCCCAGGCCTTTCGCGCGCGGGCGAGGCGTTCCTCGCGCGCGCGCGAAGCCTCCGTTGGGCCTCTGAATTGTTTGCCCGCGCACGCGCGAGCTTGGTACCTCGCGCGCGCGCGAGCCTTTGGTTGGTCTCGGTTGTTGAAGCCCGCGCACGCGCGAGCTTGGTTCCTCGCGCGGGCGTGCGGCGTTTAAAAAAAAAAAAAAAAAAAAAAACTTTGAATTGTTTTACTCTTGGATTCTTGTTCGCTTAATTGTTGTTTAATCCGAGATTAGTGGTTTAGAATCGAGGTCTCACATTAAGTGATATCAGAGCGTTAAGATTCTTGGTCGAACTAGAGTGAGCGGGGTAGATCGAGTCTGTGTGCAATGACTCCTCGCATGTGTTTGAATTATTTAATTGTGTACTTAATTCCATGCGAGCATGCTTTATTGTTTGAGCATTATTTGAATTACATGGTTGTGTGATTTAAATTAATAAAGCATGATCTACTTGAGATATAACTGTTTCTGTTCTCGACTGGTATTCGGTATTCCAAGCGGTTGTAAGGGCACTGATGGTAGCGATTGAGATATCTCGTGTGCTAACCTTTGATTATCAGATGGGTCCTCGTCGAGTGATAAACAGAAACACACCACCAGTTATCCCTGCGACTGAGCAAGCTAGCACTGAGGTTGATCAGTTGGATGCTTCAGCGACTCCTATGGAAACCTTGCTGAAGAGGTTTCAGTCGTTCAATCCGCCATTGTTGATGGGTTCAGAAAATCCAGTTGACTGTGAGAGTTGGTTGGATGATATGGATCAGTTGTTTGATTCCATTGACTACACAGATGACCGCCGAATCAGGTTAGTAATTCATCAGCTGCGTGGTGGTGCTAAGAGCTGGTGGATCATGACAAAGAAAGCATTTGAGAGTAGAGGTACAAAGGTTACTTGGACTCTTTTTAAATCTGAGTTTTATAAACGGTTTTTTCCTATCTCGTATCGTAAGGATAAGGGAGCAGAGTTTGAAAATCTGAGGCAAGGGAATCTGAACATTGAAGAGTACGTGGCTAAGTTCGATAGTCTGTTGCGTTTTGCACCGCTAATTGCCGGAGATGAAGAAGCTAAGGCAGATCAGTTCATCAACGGGTTGAACCCCGATGTCTTCACGTTGGTTAACACCAACAGGCCTAGCAACTTTGCGGATGCCATGAATTACGCAAAGGGAGCAGAAGCAGGCTTGTGGAGGCAAAGAGGTAATCAGGGGGCACCTCAGCAGCAGAGGCAGTATCAGAACCAACCATCTCAGTACCAGAATCAGCCACCTCAACATCAGAACCAGCAGCAGAGGTATGAAGGTGGAAACAGTGGGGGAAACAGAAAGGATCAGTACAAGGCAAGAGGTACACAGTTCAAGAGACAGGGGAACAGTTCGTCCAGTTCCAGTGGTTCGAAGCAATTTGGTTCAGGACTGAGTTCTGGGTCATCATCCTTGTACTGCAGCAAGTGTGGAGGAAGACACTCACCGGATCAGTGTGTGGGAGTCTTCGGCAATTGTAACACATGTCAGCAACCGGGACACTTCTCTAAAGTGTGCCCTCAACGTAATAGAGATAGAGCTCAGAGTGGGAGTTCGTCTAGACCTGCAGCTCAGCCGGAGAGGCAGTCGTCTGCAGTGCACTCTTTCCAACCCCAGCAACAGCAGAACAGACAGGGAGGTAGCTCTAGTGCAAATCAGCCTCCGAGACAGCAAGCACGAGTCTTTGCATTGACAGAGGATCAGGCTCAGGCAGCACCTGACGATGTCATAGCAGGTAACTGTTCGATTTTCGGTCATTCTGCTCATGTCTTGATAGATACAGGTGCTTCCCATTCCTTTATCTCTGAGAAATATGTGTTATTGAATGCTTTGCCAACTGAATTGTTGCCTACAGTAGTAGCTGTTACTTCACCTTTGGGTGGAGGAATTGTTTCTGTCCGACTAGTCAGGAACTGTGAACTTTGTTTCGAGGGAAACTTGTTAGAATTCGACTGTATTGTGCTTGGGTTGTCAGATTTTGATAGTATTGTCGGTATAGATGTTTTGACCAAGTACAGGGCAACAGTTGATTGTTTTCTGAAAGTTGTCAGGTTCAGACCTGAAATGGCAGACGAGTGGAAATTCTTTGGTAAGGGTTCTCGATCTAGAATTCCTTTGATTTCAGTGTTATCTATGACTCGTTTGTTACAGAGAGGTGCAGAAGGATTTTTGGTTTATGCGGTTGATGTACTGAAATCTAGCCCAGCTTTGGTTGACTTACCAGTGGTTAGAGATTTTGCTGATGTGTTTTCGGAAGATGTTCCTAGATTGCCACCCATTCGAGAGGTTGAATTCAGCATTGACTTAGTGTCAGGTACTCAACCTATTTCAAAAGCTCCTTATCGTATGGCACTTGTTGAATTGAGAGAGTTGAAGGAGCAGCTTGAGGATTTGATTGCCAAGGGATACATCAGACCTAGTGTATCGCCTTGGGGTGCTCCTGTTCTATTCGTTCGGAAGAAGGATGGTTCTATGCGGCTCTGTATCGACTACCGTCAATTGAATCAGGCTACAGTTAAGAACAGGTATACTTTACCCCGAATAGATGACTTGTTCGATCAACTGCAGGGTTCTTCTATCTACTCTAAGATTGATCTGAGGTCAGGCTACCATCAGCTGAGAGTGCGAGAGGAAAATGTTCCTAAGACCGCATTCAGAACGAGGTATGGTCACTTTGAGTTTATAGTCATGCCGTTCGGTTTGACTAACGCTCCAGCTGTTTTTATGGGTTTGATGAACCGTATCTTTCAGCGTTATTTAGATGAGTTCGTCATTATTTTCATCGATGATATTCTTATCTACTCGAAGAACCGTACTGACCATGCAGAGCACCTGAGAATCGTCTTGCAGATTTTGCGAGTTGAGAAGTTGTTTGCCAAGCTATCGAAATGCGAATTCTGGTTAGATCGAGTTGTCTTTCTCGGTCATATTATTTCTGAAGATGGGATTTCTGTCGATCCCTGTAACACCCGGAATTTTAATACGTAAATTCGCATGCATAATTAGGAGAAATTAATTTTTAAAATAAGGGTTAAATGAATTTATGTGTTATTATGTGATTTATATGCATGATTTAATTTATTTTTTTAAGCATTTAACCCATAATTAGTGATTTTTATGATTTTTAGTATTTTAAATATTTGATCGCGTAGACGGGACCGTGGACGGACGAGATGACAACTTTCCACCCAAATGATTTTATGAGACTTTTTAGAGCCCTAAAATATTATTTTGAGTTTTATTATCTCAAAATTTTTAGTATTTGATTTTATATAATTTTAGGAGTCCTTTTTATCCAAAATTAGCCAAGATAATGACTTTTAATCACTTTTAAAAATTCCCTTAATTTTAATTTCGGGATTTATGCTTTTACATCAGATTATTATTATTATTAGGACTTTTAAATAAAGTTTTGTTGGTATATTATCTTTATGTTGATTTTTATTATTTATTTAAATCATTATCTATTCTATTTAAACCAAAACAAATCAATTTCTACCCTACACAAATCCTTATCAGCCGACAACTCCTTTAGCTGCCTCCAACCTTTCTCCATCATCTTCTTCATGCCCCACAGCAGATTTCAGCCTCCATAGCCGATTTATTCAAGAAAAAATTCGAGTTCTTCGTAGGTCCGTCGTCCCGGAGTCGTTCACGCGGTCTAGCTTCGTTTTAAAAATCAAAGGCATGTCTAAAACTTTTATTTGACCACCATATAAGCTATTATTCATGCATGATATTTTTATTTCAGAATTATTCATGAATATTTCGAATTCTATGGGAGTTTTGGTTGCTTGTTGCATAATTTGGTGGACACATGGTCATACTCACGTTTTTTAACCAACATGGTTCGGTCCAGAGGTTGTGGCTCGGTCAAGGGGTGTCCTAGGGTGCCTAGGGTCGAGCTGGGTCCAGTGGTTCGAGCCATGCATGGCCAGGAAAGGAGCTGGTTCAGAACAGGTCCTAGGGTGCGCAGGTTGAGCGATGTTGGGAGATTGGGTCGTTCTCGGTCCATAAGGCGTGTTTTAGACTGATTCCAGTTGGGTTAGAACCATAAGACATAGGGGAAGGTAATCCAAGTTGTGCTCCGGCCAGTTGTGGCCGGAGCTGGGCGGCCGAACGGTCGGAAGTCCGGCGTCGCGCGCAGGACGCGAGCAGATTAAGGGATAGATGGTTTTGCTTCGTTCTCCTTCGTTAGGGATCGGTTTGGGCTGGTTTTTAGCTTGTTGGAAACGTCTTGAAGAGGGCTAGGGGTAGGTGGTGGTGCTCCGGCCAGGGGACGGCCGGAGCATGGCGGCAGCAGCCCCGGAAAGCTGCTGCTCGCACGGCCGAAGGAAAGGAGAGGAGGGGGGATCGGGTTTGGGGTTTTGAGGGTTGCTGGGTCGGGTCTAGGGTTATGGGTCGGGTTTGGGTGGTTTGGGTCGGGTCAGTAGGGTCTAGGGTCGGGTCAGGCAGGTCCGGGTCCGGGCTAGGTGGGCCGGGCTCGAGTATTTTAATTTTAAAATGTTTAATGTTTTAATTGGTTGTTTGGGTCATTTAATTAGTTAGAAAATTATTTGGGCCTCCAAATAATTTTATTTGGGCTTTTTAAATTATTTTTAAGTTAACCCAATAATTTTATGGGCCCGTGGGCCCATCGGAATTTTTGGACTAGTCAGTGATTTTATTGGGTCAGTCTAGGAATTTTTATGAATTAATTAGTTATTGGGCCTAAATATTTTTATTTAAGCCCAATAACATTTAAATATTTTATTTTAGTAAAAATTATGATTTTTAAAATTATTTAGTTAATTATGGGCTTTAAGTTAGTTAACAGGTTTTAAGTCAGTTAAGGGGTTTAGTAGAGAGACCAGCAGTCTGGACCAATCCATGAAAATAAACTAAGTCCGGAATATATATTTAATTATTTTTATGCATGAAGTCTATTTTAAGTAAAAGTATATTTATTATTAAAATTAATTAAATATATATTACGGACATATTTTAAGTGCATGCATACATGAAATATTTTATGATGCGTTTATGATTAAGAAATTGAGCATGAAAAATATTTTTATGGAAATTGAAGTGATGTGACAGCATAGAAGTGGTTTTACCACTGACACAGAGGTAGTTCTACTACCGGCATAGAAGTGGTTTTACCACTGGCACAGAGGTAGTTTACTACCAGCATAGAGGTGGATTTATCCACCGCCACGTACGATGGTTCTTTAGACTGATCAGTCGGCACAGTTATTAGTCACATTCATGGATATGACCATACACAGTTTTTATGATTATGACATGCTCAATTATGTTATGTATGATTAGTTATGAGGTATGTACGACTGATGATGAATAATTTTCATGATGCATTTATTTTAAGATCATGCATGCATGTCCACGTAAGTTATATGTATTAGTATGATTATGTGTTGCATTATTTTAAACCTCGTTATCAAGGATTAGACATGTTGAGCCTCTAGGCTCACTACGCTTATATGGTGCAGGTGAGCATGATGACATTTATGTAGCTCCTACCGGTGGTGGGGACGTATGAGCTCACGGAGCAGTGGACCCCGTGACCGTCGCAGTTATTTAGTTTATTATGATGGAATTTTGAAACATGTTTTATTTTATTATTATTCCGCATATGAGATTTTTCAGCAGCATTGTTTATCATTTTAAATTGATGCATGAAACATTTTAAGGATTTATTTATTTATTTAATATTTTTCAGGTTATTTAAGAAATATATGTTATTTTTATATACATATATGTATGGGCGTATATGTATAGTATTATTTAAAAAAAAAAAAGTTTTTCCGCATTTTAGTAGTAGTAGGCGTTTCAATTGGTATCAAAGCACGGTCCTCGGAGGGTGTCCATCTGCCACGTGAAGCTCAGAAATCCTGCTACTGGTCTGTAAGTTTTAAATGTTTTAATAAGATTTAGAAGGAGCATATGTATTAATTTTAAGTATTTCATGTTCAGTAAGACTTTTGAAACCCTTAGTTATGCAGTGCGATTTACGTAAAGAAATATGTGGTGGTACAGAATGCCTCCCAGACAGATTCCGTCGAATTTCGAGGACGAAATTCAATTTAAGGGGGGGAGAATTGTAACACCCGGAATTTTAATACGTAAATTCGCATGCATAATTAGGAGAAATTAATTTTTAAAATAAGGGTTAAATGAATTTATGTGTTATTATGTGATTTATATGCATGATTTAATTTATTTTTTTAAGCATTTAACCCATAATTAGTGATTTTTATGATTTTTAGTATTTTAAATATTTGATCGCGTAGACGGGACCGTGGACGGACGAGATGACAACTTTCCACCCAAATGATTTTATGAGACTTTTTAGAGCCCTAAAATATTATTTTGAGTTTTATTATCTCAAAATTTTTAGTATTTGATTTTATATAATTTTAGGAGTCCTTTTTATCCAAAATTAGCCAAGATAATGACTTTTAATCACTTTTAAAAATTCCCTTAATTTTAATTTCGGGATTTATGCTTTTACATCAGATTATTATTATTATTAGGACTTTTAAATAAAGTTTTGTTGGTATATTATCTTTATGTTGATTTTTATTATTTATTTAAATCATTATCTATTCTATTTAAACCAAAACAAATCAATTTCTACCCTACACAAATCCTTATCAGCCGACAACTCCTTTAGCTGCCTCCAACCTTTCTCCATCATCTTCTTCATGCCCCACAGCAGATTTCAGCCTCCATAGCCGATTTATTCAAGAAAAAATTCGAGTTCTTCGTAGGTCCGTCGTCCCGGAGTCGTTCACGCGGTCTAGCTTCGTTTTAAAAATCAAAGGCATGTCTAAAACTTTTCTTTGACCACCATATAAGCTATTATTCATGCATGATATTTTTATTTCAGAATTATTCATGAATATTTCGAATTCTATGGGAGTTTTGGTTGCTTGTTGCATAATTTGGTGGACACATGGTCATACTCACGTTTTTTAACCAACATGGTTCGGTCCAGAGGTTGTGGCTCGGTCAAGGGGTGTCCTAGGGTGCCTAGGGTCGAGCTGGGTCCAGTGGTTCGAGCCATGCATGGCCAGGAAAGGAGCTGGTTCAGAACAGGTCCTAGGGTGCGCAGGTTGAGCGATGTTGGGAGATTGGGTCGTTCTCGGTCCATAAGGCGTGTTTTAGACTGATTCCAGTTGGGTTAGAACCATAAGACATAGGGGAAGGTAATCCAAGTTGTGCTCCGGCCAGTTGTGGCCGGAGCTGGGCGGCCGAACGGTCGGAAGTCCGGCGTCGCGCGCAGGACGCGAGCAGATTAAGGGATAGATGGTTTTGCTTCGTTCTCCTTCGTTAGGGATCGGTTTGGGCTGGTTTTTAGCTTGTTGGAAACGTCTTGAAGAGGGCTAGGGGTAGGTGGTGGTGCTCCGGCCAGGGGACGGCCGGAGCATGGCGGCAGCAGCCCCGGAAAGCTGCTGCTCGCACGGCCGAAGGAAAGGAGAGGAGGGGGGATCGGGTTTGGGGTTTTGAGGGTTGCTGGGTCGGGTCTAGGGTTATGGGTCGGGTTTGGGTGGTTTGGGTCGGGTCAGTAGGGTCTAGGGTCGGGTCAGGCAGGTCCGGGTCCGGGCTAGGTGGGCCGGGCTCGAGTATTTTAATTTTAAAATGTTTAATGTTTTAATTGGTTGTTTGGGTCATTTAATTAGTTAGAAAATTATTTGGGCCTCCAAATAATTTTATTTGGGCTTTTTAAATTATTTTTAAGTTAACCCAATAATTTTATGGGCCCGTGGGCCCATCGGAATTTTTGGACTAGTCAGTGATTTTATTGGGTCAGTCTAGGAATTTTTATGAATTAATTAGTTATTGGGCCTAAATATTTTTATTTAAGCCCAATAACATTTAAATATTTTATTTTAGTAAAAATTATGATTTTTAAAATTATTTAGTTAATTATGGGCTTTAAGTTAGTTAACAGGTTTTAAGTCAGTTAAGGGGTTTAGTAGAGAGACCAGCAGTCTGGACCAATCCATGAAAATAAACTAAGTCCGGAATATATATTTAATTATTTTTATGCATGAAGTCTATTTTAAGTAAAAGTATATTTATTATTAAAATTAATTAAATATATATTACGGACATATTTTAAGTGCATGCATACATGAAATATTTTATGATGCGTTTATGATTAAGAAATTGAGCATGAAAAATATTTTTATGGAAATTGAAGTGATGTGACAGCATAGAAGTGGTTTTACCACTGACACAGAGGTAGTTCTACTACCGGCATAGAAGTGGTTTTACCACTGGCACAGAGGTAGTTTACTACCAGCATAGAGGTGGATTTATCCACCGCCACGTACGATGGTTCTTTAGACTGATCAGTCGGCACAGTTATTAGTCACATTCATGGATATGACCATACACAGTTTTTATGATTATGACATGCTCAATTATGTTATGTATGATTAGTTATGAGGTATGTACGACTGATGATGAATAATTTTCATGATGCATTTATTTTAAGATCATGCATGCATGTCCACGTAAGTTATATGTATTAGTATGATTATGTGTTGCATTATTTTAAACCTCGTTATCAAGGATTAGACATGTTGAGCCTCTAGGCTCACTACGCTTATATGGTGCAGGTGAGCATGATGACATTTATGTAGCTCCTACCGGTGGTGGGGACGTATGAGATCACGGAGCAGTGGACCCCGTGACCGTCGCAGTTATTTAGTTTATTATGATGGAATTTTGAAACATGTTTTATTTTATTATTATTCCGCATATGAGATTTTTCAGCAGCATTGTTTATCATTTTAAATTGATGCATGAAACATTTTAAGGATTTATTTATTTATTTAATATTTTTCAGGTTATTTAAGAAATATATGTTATTTTTATATACATATATGTATGGGCGTATATGTATAGTATTATTTAAAAAAAAAAAAGTTTTTCCGCATTTTAGTAGTAGTAGGCGTTTCAATCCCAGCAAAATCGAAGCGGTTATGAATTGGCCTAGACCGACATCAGTACCTGAGATCCGAAGCTTCATGGGTTTAGCTGGTTATTACCGTCGTTTCATCGAGGGTTTCTCGTCTATTGCCAAGCCTATTACCCAGCTGACTCAGAAAAATGCGCCTTTTGTCTGGACTACAGATTGTGAGGCTAGCTTTGTTGATCTGAAGAGGAGACTGACCAGTGCTCCAATTCTTTCTATTCCGAAGGGTACTGGAGGTTTCACAGTGTATTGTGATGCTTCTAACCAAGGTTTGGGTTGTGTTCTTATGCAGCATAAGCATGTGATAGCGTATGCATCGAGGCAGCTGAAACCGCACGAGACTCGTTATCCTGTTCATGATCTTGAACTTGCAGCGATTGTATTTGCTTTGAAGATCTGGCGTCACTATCTTTATGGTGAGTCTTTCGAGATCTTTTCTGATCATAAGAGTCTTAAGTACTTGTTTTCACAGGCAGAGCTGAATATGAGACAGAGAAGATGGTTAGATCTGTTGAAAGATTTCGACTGTGAGATCAAGTATTATCCAGGGAAGTCGAATGCAGTTGCAGATGCCTTGAGCCGAAAGCTTTGTTCTTTATCTCTTTCAACTATCGGTGTTTCTCAGTTGGTCGATGATTGTTGCACTTCTGGTTTAGAGTTTGAAACAGATAGGGAGACTATCAGAGTGTTTGCTATTCAAGCCGAGCCGGAGTTGTTTGTTGCATTCAGAGAAGCACAGAAGTCTGAGCCGAGCATTCAGGTTTCAGTAGAGAAAGTCAGAACTGGGCATCAGTCAGAATTCCAGGTTAGAGATGACGTTTTGTTTGTGAATAACCGTATTGTTGTGCCTGATATTTCGGAGTTGAGACAGCGTATTCTCCGAGAGGCTCATTGCAGTCGGTTTAGCATTCATCCTGGAGGTCGTAAGATGTACAATGATCTAAAGAGTCAGTTCTGGTGGAAGAGAATGAAGAGCGACATCGCGAGGTTTGTGTCACGGTGTTTGAACTGTCAGCAAGTGAAAGCAGAGCGGAAGCGACCAGGTGGTCTATTGCACAGCTTATCTGTTCCTGATTGGAAATGGGATCACATTTCTATGGATTTCGTCACGAAGCTACCACGATCCGTTCGAGGATGCGATGCCATTTGGGTAGTAATCGACCGATTGACGAAGTCAGCTTGCTTTATTCCTTACAGGATGACGTATCGTCATGATCAGATGGCTGAGCTTTATGTTAGCAATGTTGTGAGATTGCATGGGGTGCCGAAGTCGATCGTTTCAGACAGAGACCCAAGATTCACTTCGCACTTCTGGCATAGTTTGCAAGAGGCGCTTGGTACTCGATTGCATCTGAGTACAGCTTATCATCCTCAGACGGATGGACAGTCAGAGCGGACTATCCAGACGTTGGAGGATATGCTGCGAGCGGTAGTGCTAGACTTTGGCACTAGTTGGCAGGATTCTTTGCCTCTTGTCGATTTTTCTTACAACAACAGCTTCCAAGCGAGTATCGGTATGGCGCCTTTTGAGGCATGGTAAGAAATGTCGATCTCCGTTGTTTTGGGATGATTTATCTGAGTCACCAGATTTGGGGCCGGATATGCTTCGAGTTATGGCAGAACAGGTTAAGGTCATTCAGACCAGAATGAAGACAGCTCAAGATAGACAAGCAAAGTATGCGAATGTCAGACGTCGACCTCTGAGTTTTGAGCAGGGAGACCATGTATTCCTTAAGATTTCTCCGTTCAGAGGCACCGTCAGATTCGGTAAGAGAGGAAAGTTATCTCCGAGATTCATCGGTCCGTACGAGATTCTCGAGAAGATAGGCGATCTTGCCTACAGACTTGCACTCCCTCCGTCTTTATCTGGTATTTACGACGTTTTTCACGTCTCTATGCTGCGAAAGTATCATCCAGATCCTTCTCATATCCTTCAGCCTGACGAAGCCGAGTTAGACGAGACTCTGAGCTATTTTGAGCGACCGATTCAGATCCTTGATCGGAAAGAAAAGCAACTCAGGACCAAGTTGATTCCGTTAGTGAAGGTGCAGTGGAGCCGTCACGGTGTTGAGGAAGCGACTTGGGAGACAGAGTCTGACATGAGACAGCGTTTTCCAGAGCTATTCGGATGACGTGAGTTCTTCTTACTGTCTTTAGTTCTTTATTCTATCTTTGAGTTGTGGTTCTCGTTGATTTCGAGGACGAAATCTCTTCTTAGTGGGGGAGAATTGTGACGCCCCGTTTTTATCTTAAATGAGTTTATTTGAGTTAATCGGAGATTGCAAAGTTCACGAGCCGACTTGATTTTGATCAGGGTCCTTTTTTCAAATTTTGAAAATTTCAGGGACTAAAACGCAAATAATGGATTTGTTATATTATCTACTCAACTTTTGACTTTTCTCATTCATCCTTCTCCTTCCTTAGCCGGCTCCTCCTCCATTGAAACGCCCCATCTCCTTTTCAAGCTTTTGGATTTCAGTCCGAGCTCGATCCGGCCGTTAGAAATTATTTCTGAAAGCAGTTTAGCGATCACTGCAGCGAGAGCTCCGTTATACCATTCGTTTGGAGTTGTCAAGCCCAGAGTTAGCAGCTGTTTGATCGTTTCAGAGAATTGGACGAAGAACGCTTATCCAGAGTTGGAGCTACTGCATTGAAAGGTAAAAGCAGTCATCGTAGCGGGATAGCATACTCGGGACTGTGGTTCTCGAGTTTTCCCTTTTGAAATCTCATACTTGCATCTACACTTGTTCTAGCATGAGGAACTTGTGTATTGTTTGATTGTATTGGTTTTTGTTAAAAGGATTATGTTTTATGTTTCTGTTATGCATTCATCTTGAGCCAATCTTGTTTCAGCGGGCAGAACCGCCCTTTTTGTTTAGACGTTTGGGAACTATGATTGAGTGGCCCAGGTCGTAGTCGTTTCGTCTGGTGCTAGCATATTCATTATAGTTGCTCAAAGTCTAGAGGAGTGAGATACGTGGCACCACCTCGATTGGGAGAGTCGGTGAGTTGTTACGTGATCTTATCCTCGGGATCCCAAAGGCACAGCAGCAATCCCTCGTTATCAGATTTGATATCCCTGTTTAAAGACATGCATTTCATTACGATGTTATTGATTTCGTTATTGTATTGAAAGCATGTTTGTTACTTGTATTACTTGTTATGTTGCTTTTACTGGGAATGTCGTTCTCACCAGTTATCCGGCTGTTGCTTTGTTTTGTATGTGTACTTGGCAACAGGTGGGGCAGGAACAAGTCAGAAGAGGCATGGTTAGCTTCGAGGGCAAGTAGTAGAAGTGAGACTCGGTTTAGAAGTCGAATTAGCATATTTATCTAGTTTAAGATTGAAGCATGTTAGAACTCGAACTTGATATGTTTTGTTATTCGAATTAGTTTGTATTCGGATTGTAATCTAAAATCGAAGTATGTTGTTGTTGTATCGATTTAGACTTCTGGTTGTTTTTAGGCCTTCTGAAAGCATGACTTGTTATGGCATGTTTCCCTACACCCTGTTATTGCATATGTATTTGAAGGCATGTCGGACCAAGCGCGGAATCCTTTCTTTATTTTCTGCAGCCTGAGCATTTTCTGCCCAGTCCTTTCGCGCGCGGGCGAGGCGTTCCTCGCGCGCGCGCGAGGCCTCCGTTGGGCCTCTGAATTGTTTGCCCGCGCGCGCGCGAGCTTGGTACCTCGCGCGGGCGCGAGCCTTTGGTTGGTCTCGGTTGTTGAAGCCCGCGCACGCGCGAGCTTGGTTCCTCGCGCGGGCGCGCGGCGTTTAAAAAAAAAAAACTTTGAATTGTTTTACTCATGGATTCTTGTTCGCTTAATTGTTGTTTAATCCGAGATTAGTGGTTTAGAATCGAGGTCTCACAAAAAGATTCTGAGTTAAGTCGATTATTTGACAGATCCTTGATTGAGAAAAGAAACCACTCAAAAAGAATTCTTATCGGTTAATTAAAATACACGAAAATAGAAACAGATTCGTAGAAATAATCTGATAAGAGATGAAGAGATGAGATACGAAGATTAGAATTGAATGATTGAAGTAAGAATAACTTCAGATAATCATTCAGTCTATCAGACTTGATATTTGGATTGACTACGATTTCGAGGACGAAATCATTTCTTAGAAGGGAGGAATTGTAAGACCCGAAAATATTAAATTATTAATTATGGGATTTGAGAATTAAATTCCATATTATGGGCTAATATTGATTTGAGAAGTTATGGACATGATGATTTAATTTCCGAGCCAAAAATATTTAATTTGAGAATTTACGGATTTTGAGAATTAAATTCCGAGAATTCTTAAATTAAAAGAATAAATATTCAATTTGAATATTTATGGGATTTAAGATTAAATTCCATGTTTTGGGAATTAAAGAAGATTAATTTTGAAGATACAACCCGATCAGGGATTGATTTGCAAATATCGAAGTTGCAAGGCTAAAGTGCAAAAAGCCAAGATTATTTAATTAATCCGAATTTATTTAATTTTAATCCGAGTATATTTAATTTTAGAATATTTAGAGTTTCGATTTCTAATATTCTTAAATTATTTTGGATGAAAATTGAATTAAAAAGAAGGCCGAGGACTCAATTGCAATTAATGAAGATTTGAGGGACTAAATTGCAATATTGATTGAATATATCCGAATTACATGTCTTAGTCAGCTTCAACGTGTAATTCAGATATTTCATTCAGAATTTTGAACAGAGGTAGCTGAGACGTTCAAGTTCTTTTGATTTCCAATTTTCAAAACCCCGTAATTTTTTATCCGATTGTCCGATTTCGAATCTGAAAAGTGTTCTGGAATCCTTGCGACGAGGCCTTCGATTTGATGGAAGTATTTAATCATCTTGGCATGTTTTGAAGAACGATTGGTAGAGATCAGTACTTTGGTATATGATTATGTTCTTGACGTGTTGTATTGTTTATTTTCGAAACCGGATCGAATATGGATTAAGGAATGAATTTGTTATGATATCCAGCTTGTATTTGATATACTTAGTTGCTGTTATGAGGATTAGAATGATGTATTAATGATTTGGAATGGACGTATGAATTGGATTGAAGTTAAAGAAGTTAGCTTCGAAGTCGATATTAAGTCGATTACCGATTTTGAATCGCTATGCCGCCGGTTGATGTTTTGACATCATTTTGATAGCCTATAACTGAGTTGAGATAGTTGTTTAGATGTTATGAATGTTATGGCATTTTTATTTCTCGATTTCAGTTGAGTTTCGAAGGCTAACGATTCACGACTCCGAGTTGTACCGAATAAGAAGAAGTTGAAGTTTGAAATGATGTTGATTGAATCTATATTGATGATTTTGATTCAATTCTGAAATGATTGAATAGAATGAAGTTTGATATGCATGTTTTGATGATATGTTTCAGAGTTTAATAGGAGACTATTGACTCAATAACCTCAACTTGAAACCGAAGAAGAAGTGATCAAAATTGAAGTGAATTTGATTGAAGATTGATTGATGTTTGAATGATCAAATTTTTTGTAGGAGTTGTGGTACTTCCTATCCAGATGTGAAACATGACAAACTCGAGAATGAAAGGTATAAGATGACATCGAGAGTCAGGGATTCGATACTCGAGAATGATGATTCTTGAGTTATCCCGAACAAATCACATACTTGTTTAAATACTTGTTCTTGAGGTAGAACTTATGTTATTGTCGATCCATCACAGGTAGTGGATCTTTATTGCTTTTGATATGATTGTATATTGAATTGATTCTATGTCAAGGTTGCGGTTAACCTTATTTTCTAGCCCGGAATGGCTACGATAGATGGATATCCATGTCAAGATCGGTTACGAATCTTGATGGCAATGAAGTGATAAGAATCAATTCTTGAGATAAGCGCGCTATATAAATTGAAGTCTTGATTTGAAGTTTGAGTTGATATATGCGTTATTTTAACTCTATTCTTGAATTGACATGTTTAGAGTTGATATGAATTTTATTTAACGCATTTATATGTCGATTATGCTGAGAATGATTTCTCACCGGAGTTTATCCGGCTGTTGTCTTGTTTTGTATGTGTGCATGACAACAGAGAGGGCAGGAGCTGATCAACGACGTTATTGACAGCTGGGAGAGAGAGTCTAGCACGTGAGAACTCGGGTTGTAGATGAAGTCTTGAGATCTAGAAGCATCAAACCTTAGAACTTGTTGGTTTTGAAATGCATGTATGAACTTGAGATAGTTTATGTCGTTTATCGTTATTTAGAGACTTGTTCGATGTAACAAATGCATGTATAGATGCTTGAGATTTTGTTTATCTTTATATGCATGATTTGGATCTTATATATCATGTTTTAGACTTGAGTTGGATGGATTGAAAGGATCAAGTTGTTGACAAAAGATCAGAGCAGATTTTTCTGCCCAGGATTCGCCCGAGCGGCAGAAAATTACAGCCCGGGCGCACCCGGGGCTCAGCCTACTGTTTTGGAAAAAAAACAGGGGCGCCCGGGCGGCTGTTTTTAACCGCCCGGGCGCACCCCCTCTTTGAAAAAAAAATAATTTGTTTGATCCTTATTCTTTCCTTATTAGATTAATGATGCTTATTCATTAATTGCCCCTTAAGATTTGAGATTAGCAACCCGAGGTCCCCACATCACTAGTAGTTGGAGAGATTGTCAGAAGAATCTTGTCTCATCTACCAGATTAGGAACCGAACAATATTGGAAGGATCCGGTAGATTAACAAGATTTTATTCTTTTAGATCTTGCAAGGTAGAAGTTATGCTGACATGAGTAGCAGACAGGAAACTTCATGTTCAAATCAGTAGATGGAATGAAAGACTTCCGCAGGAATTTAAATATTGTATTTCAGTTGTAATCAGATGTATTAAAGATTTTAGTATTTGATGTATTCAGTTATTGTTGTATTGTACATCTTTCAGTGTAATCTTTTGATTAAGTTATGTATTACATGGGATTGTAATAAAGAATGTATTAGAACCTGGATTGGTGGTTCAAGTGTTGTAATCTTTGAGATTAACTTAGTTATTTTGAATAAAAGACCGATCATTATTTTAATGAGTACTTAGGATTTTACATGTTTTCATTGAATAGTTCTAGATGTTTTACCTAGAATATTTTAGTAAGCCAAGTATTTTCCAGGAATGATGTGATTCATCAGGATGCATAAATGTTTGTTCTAGACGGATTTCTTTAAAACAGTTGGCTGTTTTGATCTTTTTAGGTTGTTACCTAATGATGATGGGTTTTCTTCAGGATGACAGACTAAGTAATACCAAGAGTTGTGGATTGTGACCAGTACTAGACGTGAGGAGGTGCCACCTTTAGTCGGTATTCCTCTGGAAGTTTCCTTACTTCAGAGATTGTTTGGAGGCCTTGGTGCTCCAGGGACTATATAGGAAAGGCTACTCAGTCTGGAAATTTGGCAACAGTCACAACAGGGTATTACTTTGGATAGGACAGATACCAGGTGTGGTATCAAGGTTTAGTTATCGTCTGTTTGAGATAAAGATGTTCCATTGTCAGAACAATCTTGGAATGGATTTTTCCTTGACAAGTAATTGTTCTGAGTAGATAAGTTTTGATCTTGATTTGTGATTTCGGGATTTAATCCAGAAGATTAGTTGATTTGATATTCAACAGGATTTAATTATCAGATGCTTGCAGACTCGGGATTTGAGTTGTGCCTCTATAGAGAATTTTTCCTTGACCAATGATTTTGGTCCAGATAGGAATGTTTCATAATATCAGAGACTCGGGGATGAGTTATGCCAGGGTGCTCTTGACTGTCGGGTTTCGAGATGGTATAGTAAGTACGACCTTATGCCGGTGTACTCTGGAAGGATTCTTTTGTTCCAGTTTGGCATTATAGGAAGACTTACCTCAGTCTCGTTGTATGTAAAGTCATAGCAATAGGTATAACTATCAGGAGAATATCCAGGATTTATTTGAGTCTTTTGGAATTATACTTGGTACTGGATTAGTTCCAAGAGATTTGAGTTATCGTCTGACTTTATCAGAGATACAGACTTTGGTTTCCGTGGACAGAATAGTCTTGGAAAGGATTCCTTGACAAATGAATATTTTGAACGGATAGTTCTCGCATGTGATACTGGGGGAGAACCATAAGGTTTTACCAGTATTGTCTGATTCTATCAGAGGTATAATTAGTGATCAGGATCTTGATTACAAGATGAACAGGAAATTCTAAGTGATGAATTTACCTATGTAAGTTTCCCTGTAAGAATTGGAATTTTATTGAAGGGTTATCAAGCAAAGATGAGTTTTATCAGGACACTGGGATGAATTATACATGTATTATTTATCCAGCAATTTGTGAATGATTGCAAGTGATTTTGCTAAGATTGGCATTGTTCTAGTTGATTAGTATTCAACTATTGTAGCTCATGGATTTTGAGTAAGCCAACTATAACTGTTTGACTTTTGGTTAGTCTAGGCTTTTCTTAGGATTGACCTAGTTAGTCATCAGGCTGAGTTAGTGCCAGTGATGAGGTGATTCATCTGGAGGCATGGGAATATTGTTCGGGTTGGGACATGAGTTTTGTTCTAGGTTATTTCCTTAGAACAGTAGTGTGTTAACCTTCGTAGGTTGAGACTTCGTGATGATGAGTTTTCATCAGGAGGCCAGGTCGAGTATATGCCAAGAGTTGTGGACTATGACCATGACTAGACATGATGGGGCGCGACCCTATGCCAGTGTTACTCTATGAGTCTTTGTACTTCAGAGGTTTCCTGGGAGCCTTCGTGCTTCAGGATCGGCGGTGGGGAGGCTACTCAGTCTAGAGTTTTAGTAACAGTCACGGCGGGGTATGACCTTGGATTAGATGCCTAGTTTGATATCATTATTTAGATATCGTCTGGCTTTTATCAGAGATATTAGTTTGAGTGTTCTGCTATGAGAACCAGTCTTGGAGGGATTTCCTTGACAAGTGGGTACTTTGAGGGGATAGGTTTTGACTTATGAGATACTGCTAGACTAGTGGATCTAGTAGGTGATTGGATTTTCTTGTGATGGGACTATCCAGGAGATGAGGTTGTAGACTGTCTGGGACATTGACTCGGAGGAGAGTATTTTCCAGCTATGAGAGTTTTCCTCAATGTTGGATTATATCAGATGCTAAGGATTGTACAGGACTATTTAAGGCATGAGGGAAGCGTGACTTATGCCAGTGTACTCTTGATGGTAATTCCAAGAGGACATTGTGGTGGGCTACCTCAATCTTGAATTGTTGCACAATCTTAGCGAGGGATATAATTAGGAGCGTGTCCGGAGATTTTGGGAATCTTTGGGAATCTTTAGCTATAAATTTTGGACTTGATTAGCCGTGGAGTTCTTTCTGAATGAACGAGGCAATGGATAATGAGTCCAGTGATTGCGCTAAGTACCGACTAATGTTTTCAGAGTTTGAGCGTAGGATTTTTACATGGGATGGAAATGATCTAGGTTGATATATCACGAGCATTTCTTGGGTTTAGTTCGCCTTAATATTTCAATTCCAGTGTTGGGAATAGTAGACTTGTGACAGCCGAGTTGAGATTATGGATCGAGCCACGTAAGTAGTCTGATTTGAGCTTCACTGTTGAGCTAAGTGTGAGCCACAATAGAATCAATGAGGTCGATTAGTCGAGCCCAATCTGTGACGATCAGGGCGTAGAAATTAAGAAATACTTGGGATAGTATTTTGTCGCATAGTGCTTAAGGAGATTTGTACTTGGTACAATCTCATAGCAGTCGGCGATTTGGGTAATTTAGAATCTCTGGGGTTTTCGGAGATGAATAATTCAGGATTGCTGTAATTGGGGATGATTGCAATTGGACTAGTATGGTCAAGTTAGGCGATAAATTGACAGTGGAGACAAGCAAGGGAGTTGGTGGTTTCCCAGGATTGTGAATTCTTGTTAAGAAGAGACTGATATTGATTCCAACAAATTTCTTAGTGATAGTAATCGCTTACTCAGGATTGAGTAACGGAAGAGATCAAGATTTTTGCTTTGTGTGAGAATTGTCCACTAACAACGATATCAAGGGTGTCAACAGAACATTTCGACGAGTGTTGGAAGAGCTAATGGACATTAGCAAGGGGAAATCAGTTGTCTGGTCGTGATATGTGACATTAGCTAGAATCTAGTTCTCGAGATCTAGTAGGTTGTGTCGCTAATTTTCAGCAAGTGATGCGCGATGTCTCTGAAAGGACTGAGATAGTCAATGATCGACTTAGTAGCCAATGAGGTTTGCCTTTAGAATTTAAGACTTCGCAAGATCGGGAGATATCGAATTCATTCTTTCCAGTTAGTGAGTCACATCCGTGCAGACTCTTTGTCAAGGATATTGCGTTTTAGCAATGGACAATGGTCGGATGCGTGATAGGTATCTAGTGATGATGGTGTCATCAGAGACTACGAGGTGAATTATACTAGGTGCAATGATTGTTGAGTTTTGAGACGGAATAGGAAGCATTTCCATATGCCAGTGCACTGTGGAATGTCCCAGTCGAGCATATTGGTGGGAGCTTGCCTTAGTCTTGATGTGGGTACAGTGATTGCGAGTATGTATAACTATCAGGAGGATGTCCATCGATTGGAATTCATGAGAGAATAACCTATGTTCGAGATGATGTAGATCATCAGAGATGCGATGATTGTCATTGCGGCATATGCATATGACCTCCCTGACCAAGGATTCAAGGGAGGATTTTGTGACATGATTGT
Organism: Henckelia pumila; assembly: GCF_033568475.1. Classification (NCBI taxonomy): domain Eukaryota; kingdom Viridiplantae; phylum Streptophyta; class Magnoliopsida; order Lamiales; family Gesneriaceae; genus Henckelia; species Henckelia pumila. Next base: position 116,243,872 of record NC_133123.1, on the reverse strand, counting down.
CATGTGATAAGAGTTCCTTCATGACACAATGTTGGGATCGGTATCTCCTGAATAAAGGTATTATGCACCGAGAGCCTTTGGAACCTTTAGATGGTTAGGTTCAGTTAGTGATTCGACGAATGTCGTAAGCCAGTCAGGTTATGACTTGGTATTTGTCAGTCTAAGACTTTTTCCTTGGAATGATGATCTCGATCGAGCAAGTGTTCGCATCCTTTGTGATCAAGGAGATCATGGTCAGGATGGAAGATGTATCAGTTTTGTGATACATTAGTATCAGAGAAATTCGATTGTCGTCAAGTAACGCAGTAAAATTGCAACTGGGAGAATGCTAATGAGGTTCATCACTAATGGAGCTTGCAGGGACATCGACAAGAGTCTAAGTGTGTCAGAAGCTATTTCGACCAAACACTCGAGCAAGTGTCTCTAGTACGTTCTCGAGATTCTACCCTAGATTTTGTCCTACCCTAGATTTCGAGGACAAAATCTTTTTTTTTTTTGGGGGGGGGGGGGGGGGGGGGGTAGTAACCCGTATCCAGAATTAACGATTAATGAGTAATTAATCAAGTGATCATGTTTAAATTTATTAAAACATGATTAAGGAAATCCCAAATGGATTAAAGGAGTTCAGAAATGGATCCAAAACACTCGAAAATAGCCGGAAAGCTCTGAAGTGATCGGATGGTCCGAACGGAGTTTAGAGGCTCCGAACCCCTCCTTCCAGCTGTCCTGAAATATTACGTTGCTGGCAACGTCAACAGGAGATAGGATGCTCCGAAGCAGGATCGGAGGTTCCGATCGTGTTCGGACAGGTGTATGGTTGCATGTGAGGATTTTGACATGTGGCAAAGAACGGATGGCCCGATGCAGGATCAGAGGATCCGATCGAGTTCGGATGATCCGAACGCATGATCGGACGGTCCGATCGTGCTCTATAAATATAGGGCCGAGGAGTTCATTTCAACTCGCACCATTTTCCTCTCCTTCACCCACGTGGCACTATTTTAGGGCTTTGGGTACTCTTATTTTAGAGTTGGAGTAGGAAATATATTTTAGCATAGTCAGACAGTGTCTGACATAGTAGCGGAGCAGTGCTCGTGTAGTGGAGCCGTGCTCAAAGTTGTGTAGCTGCAGTAGGGGTGTCGCCTAGTTGCGGGATAGTCAACATCGGTGGGCTAACGACAAATGCATGTATAGCTTTGGTCTCCTTAAATTATTTAGGAGTATGCAATAGCTTAGTTAAGGCTTTTAGAGCTAAATGAATGATGCATGGGTATTTGCATTATAGAGCTGATGATAGGCTTGAAACCTAGGGTGAGACTACTAGGAATGCCTATAGTAAGGTACGTAAGTACTGACTGAGATGGCCAGCATGATATATATTATATGTGTTGCTTGAGTATGTGCTACTTGTTTATATGTTTTACGGCTTTAGCACATGCATGTTTTACGGTAGATTGCATCTGGTATGATGTTAGTCTAGACAGTTTCCATTGGTGATGAGTTACTCCTTATGGATTCGTGTCTTGGGAAACTCAGCCCTTGAGTTTTGCTATCACTAGGAGCGACCACGACGGTGGGGCAGACGCTATAGTTGATAGGTCAATATAGGAGCGGCACCGCGGACTTGCTATCCGACATTGCCCTGTATATTCATGGCGCCTCTGAGTACTGTTTTTACCCTCGTTTTAAATACACTTATGTGTTGCATATATTATATATATCATTGCTTTCTTATTGAGCTTAGAGCTCACGTCCAGTATTTTCTGTATGTCTGGACAACCCATTCAACGGGGCAGGCGTAGGTGCAGTATTGGGCACTAGGAGCTTGAAGTAGCCAGTGACCAGTGACGACAGCATGATTAGCTGTAGGTCTCTACCCTTAGGATTATTTGTAATTCGATTGGGTTGCACATCAGCTTATTTAACCAGTTGTATTCTGCCGGTCTGTTTTTATTTTAAGTCTTCCGCAACGATTTATTTTAAATGCATGCTTAATTATGATCTAACTCTGATTAGGTAGTGGATCCGGGTTGGGTCGCTACATACACCAGGGAGGAGATGAGGAAGATCAAATCAAGTGTGAGTTCCCCAGCAGGCGATACTCGCCGCTCGGTAAATCTCAATCAAAAGAATGATGTTGATCGATACACTCCACTTCACGAAAGAGAGGAAGAAGTGTGGAAAAGAACTCCTCAAAATCTGAAGTATAACAGTAAGATTCCAGTTTTTCAACATTTTTTTGTCATTAATCAAAAGTGTTCTATAGCAGTCATTCACCGCTTGTGCGTTTCCACAGACAAGAGAGTTTCTATTAGTGTAATAGCAGCTTCAGGTAGATCTTCTGCAGTTTTCTGTTCTAACTCCAAAATCCTGTTTTAACTTCAAAACCAAGCAAAGTGCAGTGAAAGCTATTGGAACTGAATTTAGAAGTTGTGCTATATTATCTACGACAGCAATGAACTATGGCTTACCGACCGTCCATGCTTGGCTTTGTCAACAACTTTGGCCTTTTGAGGATGGGGATAACCTAGATCTATATATAAGAAGATGAGCAATTAATAAGCAATATTTCAAATCTCAATTGTAGAGAAACCGTAAACAACAATTTAGCCATAGAAAAACAGTATCTAGCATCAAAGAAGAAACTTTTTTCCTGTAATGAGAAATTAATGGCCTCATGTAATCCCAGTTTTAACCATAGAAAGCACTGTATTCTTACTCTCACCATTTCATTCACACAAGAGGAAAATAAATGCAACACTAGGAGAATACTGAAGGACTTTCTCCCACAGACACAAGTGTAAGACATTGTTATTGAGGCAAGCCAAGTCATGTGCTACTTTAGAAATGCCCAAAATCTTGTGAGCATGTGGCATCATTTCTTGTACCTGTGAAATGACACCACCTTCTGTTGATACCCTTGCTAATTCAGGAAGAGTTCTGTTGAGATATTTTGAGACAAGTAATCCAATGCATCTGAGACAATTACATGAGAAAATGATTTTGTCCTGTAGGGCAGAGGAAATTTGATAATCTCCAAAATGAACATAAAAACTAAGGACAATAAAAGAGAGTCCTATACGGAATAAATCACACAAAGGCACTAAAGCATCAAAACACAAACCATCTGCAAGCATGTCATTAGGGGATATTATATTGGTCTTACAAAAAGAAATACTGATAATGATTTCAGAACATGTTAAACTTCTGTCATTATATTTTGTCCTTTTTTCAATTTATATTATTATTTTCTCCAATATATATATGAGTGAAGAGTACTTATACCTGAAGAAACCTGGTACCCGTACAACCTTAGCAATCTAAATCCCATAGCAGTGTCATCGATGTCCTGAACCACAGTGTTTCTTGCCCAACAAATCCCTTTATCTGTCCATTGTCTGGAAATTTCAAAACATAATACATAATAAACTATGAGAGCCAATTTTATATTATGATTAAATATATGATGATGATTTAAAATACCATTATGATTTAAGGTCATAAAACCATTATGTTACAAAATATCAAATTAATATTCGACAAACATCGAATAAAGGAAAATTAGAGTGAGAAGAACAACACAATATTAACATTCATCTTAGAGACCGAAAAAGAATGACTTCTAATATTCCTGGTTTGGGTGTCAAGTGACTAAATAAAATTATAATTAAAAAACATTATAAAATTTCTTGATTAAGAGTACAAATTAACAGTATAAAGTCGAAATAGATCGATTTGACTACATAAATATTTGTTTTTGTCTTTGAATCAATAAAATTTATTATCCCACATTCTTAAAGTGAAACCAGCAAGAGATTAAAAAACGGTTTTAAAAAAGATATCAAGATAAAATGAGGCCCACATGAGACCATTATGAACAAAAAAACCGAAGGAAAACTACTAAAACATCCACACAAGAATATAATTATGCTAACAAGTAGTAGCCACTCACAATCTCCAGTATAATAATTCCAAAACTATAGATATCAGATTTGACAGAGAAAGTACCTCGTACGTGTCGCATACTCGGGAGCCATATATATGTTGTAAAAGAGCTGGAATCGAGCTTATAATGCAAAACTCAAAGCTAAAGAAGGCTAGAATGGAACAGAAGCCGTACTCACTGAATCGTGATTCATACGGGTTGCAATAACACGACTTCACTCATATATATCATCACAAAACCTACGGGAGTCCACACAAATAGGGAAAATTTATTTCCTAGACACTCACGAAAATGGGCTAGAACCTAGCCGGAACAAACCTAAAAATTTATCATGAGCAAAGAAAAATCAAAATTTATAGTACCCTCTTATTCCCAACATCAAAATAAGCTCACGAGCAAAATGAAAATGATAAGTCTTAAAATGCACGTGTACTAATGTCATAGTATTTCAAAATACACTATCGTGAATATAACATACACACGTGTAAATTCCTAAAAATTGGTTATATAAATTGATTTCACCAAAAAAGGAAACCAACCTGATGTATCTGAAATATTCCTAACATGTTGTACTCCTTTGTGATATTTAATATAAAATTTTGGCCAATAAACTAATAACGCATAAAAATACTAGCACCACAAACCAGAACATATATGCGCTGAAGGAAATCAAGAGATGCAAGAAAATCACACTAGCACCACAAAACCAGAACATATATGTGCTGACAAGGAAATAATGTTGCATGAAAATGCGATAAAATTTCATTTCATCAGAAGGTTATGACACCCGTCTCCTTCTAGGATGGACACATTTACAAGGCACATGGAAGAGTGAAAGTAGTAAAAAGTTATAACCGATATTTCACGAACATAACTGGTACTAGGATGATCATCCTAAGAACAAAATATGCTCTACCAAAATATCAGAGCAGGAGATGATATAATCTAGCAATTTAATTAGAAAGGCTATGCAAGTGAGAACGTCCCAGAGCAGCAACAGGCGAGAAGCAATTCACTTACATCACTTAAAGTCGGTTGTGGTACTTGCTTTGATGCTTCCAGCAAATCCAAGACAGGCTTTACTAATAAGAATAATAAGATGATTAATCACAGATCTTCACATAGTAAAAGTATAGCAATGACTTGCATCAGACACAAGTTCAGCAATATGCTTCAATCAACTGTGGTTTAAAACTCAAGAGTGATAAATCCCTATCATTTATAGCACTTAAGAATATACAACAACTAACATTACATAAACTCGGCATATTATCGAAACTTTGCCACATTTGATATAAACAGAGAAGGACAACAATATTCTTTTTGCTCCACTGATTAACAGAGTACCAGCACAACACAGATTTTCCCTAATTATAGTACAGGAAAAACACAATGAATGCATCATGAGCTGTATTGTCATCAATAACAAAACCATAATCCATCTATTTGAGTCACCTAGAGCTACCAGCCCAAATTTGCTCTAGTTTCCCGTCAAGATATTAAGGTTGCTTCTCAAAAATTATTTCAATCTTTCCCTTCTTCAACAAATTCACAAAAAAATTACCACGGAAAAAGGAAAGAAAACAAAGTAGTTTCATCATATGCTCATGCTAACTTAGGAAGTCAATAACTTGGCCCCATCTAGCAACATCCATCTACATAACCTAGGCAGAAAGTGCTTTAACTAAGAAATAGGAAAAACAATATCCATCATATGCTCACGCTTAGAAAGGATGAAGTGACAAACCACCTCAAGTTTATCCATCTGGCCAAGGAAGGTATAAATTTATAAATAAATATGTTCATCAACAGTTTAATTGGTCAAGAAATGAATGAGATATAGTAACGTACTGATTGAAATATGGAGGCTTTGTAATTTTGAAAAAGTATCAATACCTCCAAGGGTTCAAACATGACACCTACAACCAATAATACAACTTATATCAATTATTGGAAATCAAATGAATCAAAATTCCCAAAATTTGAAGCCCTAGTTTTCGAATTTACCTCAACAATGAGAATTTTAGTTCCTAAGTTCTGAAATAAAGCTCCAAGCTTCCTAAAATGATGGTTCCAGGTTGTATGGCGGTCGACGGTGGCGTAGCAACAGCGAAAAACGGTCCTCAAAAGATACGCTGGAAACTAGAGGCGGCGATGGTTAAGGGTTGAAGAAAGAAAACGATCAGGGAGAGGGAGTAAACAAAGGAGAAGAGAATTTTGACCTGTTTTCGACGATCGATCGGCGTGCCGGAGTGAGCTGGGTCGAAGGGGTGATGGGTAGGGGCTAGGGATTGGGTTTCCCTTTTCTGTCTTGTTTCGTTCTTCTAAGCGTGTAGCGTACAAATATGTGTATATTTATTTATATATTTTTTTTAAAAAAAAAAAAGAAAAACGAAACGACAACGGTTTAATTAAAGTGTTGTCGTAAATTACATAAAACGATAGAAAAAGACAACGGTTAAAATAAACCGTTGTCGTATACCCCAAAAAACAAGCACATAGACAACAGTTAATAAAAACCGTTGTCGTAGGCCTAAAAAACCCGCTCATAGACAACGGTTTTTTAAAACCGTTGTCTTTGATACATATAAGACAACGGTTTTTTAAAAACCGTTGTCTTCTTTCATTAAAAAAGAGTCAACAACAACGGTTTTAATAATAACCGTTGTGAAAGGCCAAAATACAACAGTTTTTATGAAAAACCGTTGTCTTTCAGGTGTTGTTGAAACCAAAATTTGTTGTAGTGAGGACTGCGTGGAACCATCAATCAAGCACATACTTTTATGAATGCTCTGGGAGCACCATATGCCCCTCTGCCTTTTCTTATCACACAATTCATGTATAGGTATAAAATCAAGTACAAGGGGTATCAGGGAACCATGGCTCGAAGGTCAAGGAGCCATTCAGGTCCAAGAGGAACCATGGCCCATGGGCCAAGGAACAATTCTTATCATTGTGGAACTATGGGATAAAATAACTGGTCATATATACTCGAAGGAACCATGGCTCGAGGGCCACAAAGTGATACTTACCAGCAAAGAAACAACACTTCAAGATCAAGGAAAATTGTTTCACCAACATATTGGTCGTCTGGGCCAAAATCTTGCAAGAAACTCAGCTCAATGCGTGGTATTATATCCAGACTTATCGGCCCGTTGGGCCAAAAGCCTACGGGGGGCATTTGTTTGACCCATAAATTAATTTGTACCATTAATTTATCATTTAATCAATTAAGAATTTTAATGATAGGCCTCTGTGAATTAAAACACAATAAAGCTACAGGAACTACAAAGATTTGGTCAACAACTTCCAAGACCCACAATGTAAAGTAGTGGGATGGTGGAGTTGGGCACTCGGAAAACTGGTTTGACTCTCGAGAACCAAGCAAAAAAAAAAAAAAAGAGAAGATTAAGTCAAAACTGTTACAAGTAGTGGAATGGTAAATTTGGGCACTCGGGGAACCTTCGGCACTCGAGGAACCAAGCTAATAAAGATTGAGAGGAAGATCAAGTCAAAACAGTTAAGAGTTAGTGGGGCTGTTAGTGCTCCAAGTAGTGGGCTAATAAAGGTGAGCATTTGAGGAATTGACTCGGAAACCAGCATATAAAAAAGACATTTATGCAGAACACAAAGAATACACAATCAACAATCAATCAATCCAAATCAAGCTCCAAAAGCTCTCGATTTTTACGGCAAACTTTCTGCATATTTTTTCAATCTTTCATTTCCATGTTTTTAAAATTTCAGTATATATTTTCAGCATATATTTTCTTAGTTCCTCCACGTTTTCAGTTGTATCTTTTTTATGTTTTTTTATGGTAAACATTTGTCATTTTCAAGTTTTAGCAGCAAAGCTAAGATTTTCGATTGCTATTAAGAATTGTCCTTCGTTATTTCTTATTTTCTTTAGCTTTAAACTGAAGAAACCGAGACCAACGGTGGAATCAGACCCATAATAATACAACAAAATCAAAATTCCTCACCTTATCGGGTATCTACCAAAAACTTTTCCCATACATTATAACGATAAGATAAAAAAAAAAATTAATCACGAGCTATATATATGATTCTTATCCTGCTCGAATTTCAAACTGACGACAAAAATCCCTCTATATAATTCATGAAACCCCAAGACTCACACCATCTAAATTCATCACAAGCTAGCAATCCAGAGAAAATAAACAAACAGACGAGCGAAAGAAGTATATATATATTATATGCATATATATCAAGAGACAACAAAATCTTCATATATCTGTGAACTTTAATATATATAGAAGAATGGATTCTTTCCTGGAAAACCACAACAGTACGAATCGCCAATTCAACCAGCCGGAAAATTCAAGGATATGCAACGGCGGCTGCGGTTCCTTTGGGTCGGAGGCAAATCGAGGGTTTTGTTCTAGGTGTTATTTGAAACTTGATATAGCCAAATCAGAAACTGTTTTGTTCCAAAAACCTGGTGTCTGAAGATAAGGTGGCTTCGATCGCTGCCACGGATTCTTGCACTATTAATACCAACAAGTACAGGTGCGAGTGCTGCAACAAAAAAGTCGGATTATTGGGATTCGAATGCCGATGCGGCCGAAGTTTGTGCGGGATATATTCATAGGTACCCGGAGTCGCATGCATGCAAGTTTGATTACAAGACTGCCGGAAGGGTTGCCTTGGCTGTTATTCTTTCTGGCTTCAGCCTGCATATATACTACTTTCTATATGATTCTCGAATTGTTAAGAATTTAATTTGACATCTCGAAAACAGTAAATAAACTACTAGCGGACATATATGCACGTACATAACTTCTTGTATGAGTCGTAAGTTTAAAGAATTTTATAATCAATCATGGGAACATATATATATATTCGTCCTTTTAATTTTAACGAAAATAGATTCCACTAAAGGTAAATATATATATATATATATAAATTTTCAGCTGTCTAACCAATGCTCAACTCGTTTTCGACAACTAAAACCCGGTAGTGGGTTTTAGTAGTCGGGAACGAGTTGGGCAGAAATGGTTGGACAGCTGAAAATTATTCTATATATATTATATACAAGATATACTCGGAAGCATCGTACCGAAATGTGATACTTCTAACAATACATGGCAATATATATTATTAATATATATACGTCATATATACAAGAAACAGTCAAAACGCCTTAGATTTTATTTGAAGACTTTGACAAGGTATATGTTGTTATCATAGTCTTATGCATTCAGTGCATGCAAAATGAAAACAAATTAATTCAAAGATTGTTATGTTTATGTAAATCTTCTGAACTTCAGTCTTCAGTCTTAGCTCTTTCATTTGAAGAATAGTCATTAGTCACTAAAAACTTCAAAAACTTAATTTGAAAGTTGTATTGTACATACCTTGCAAGCTTTTTCTAATTAAGTTTTTGAAGTTTTTAGTGACTAATATTGACTATTCTTCAAATGAAAGAGCTAATACATACCTTGCAAGCTTTTTCTAATCAGTCATGGTGAGAATTAACTCCAACCGATAGCTCTTGCTCGTTGCAAATAACCAATCTAGCTAATTGGTCCCAGTTCTAGAATCACGTTCTTCATTTTCCAACATATGCTCAATTTTATTTCTTTGTGCATCATGTAACTCACTGATGCCCTTAATACAAGAAGCGACAAAATATTGTCTAAATGAGAAAATAATTATTAAATAACATTGAAATCCTTAACCGTAAAAATTAATGTCAGTTGTAATCGACGGACAAAATAGCAGATATAGTATGCATATGAACAATTTTTTAGATATAATGTCTGAAGTCCATTCCATTTGCCACACATATTATTGGCACCATCATATCATTGGTCTCTGATTTTTGTAGCCTTAAGGTTATGGTGAATAAGAACATTTGATACATCGTTTTTCAGATTTAATGATGTAGTACCAACACTTTGATTGCAAAAAATTTATGTCAAAATCTCATGATTTTTTACAAACCTTGAATAATTGTCATTTGCTCTCATTTAGTAATATATCTCGTGCTTCATCAAAAATACATAATCATTTATTTTCAATTTCTTCACGAACCATCAAACAACTATTACATATAAATTATATTGTAATTTAATTATACATACATTGACAAACACACACATTACATGTGCAAACCGCTAATATTTTTTTTTTTTAAAAGGAAACAAGTATCATTATTATTATAAAAGAGAATTCAATGATACAATGTTTACCAACCAAAAAGAAAATTTCCCATTCACCCAACAAAAAGGTGATAAAATTAATTACATGCATATAATATAACATATAAAATATAAATACATGCATACTCACCAAAACATATAGTGGCCAACAGAAACCGAGCCCGAGCTAACTCTTCTTCCCAAATGCTTCCCAATTCCCCTTGCCCCTCTCGTCCACGTACGTAGGGGTGACAAATTTCACATAAATCCTGACCCGTCTCAATTCTCAACCCGTTCTTGTCTCGAATTTTTTTCGTCCCGAACTTTTTCCGACCTGAGTGGTCGGGATTTTTCCTGGCCCGATCAATTTCGGGATCGGGATCGAGATAGGCAACTTTTCCCGACGGGATTCCCGACCCGACCCGAAAATAAAAATAATATTTTTTAATATTTTTTAATTAAAAAAATAATTTTTTTTAAAATTTATGTTTTAATATTAATGTTTTATAATTATATACCATATAATTTTTTTTATATTTATTTTTTTTAATATTAACATTGAGTTATAAATTTTTATTTTGTTTTTTTTATTATTATGAATAATTATATGTTTTTTTTTAATCAAGTAGCTGTTTTAGTTTATTTGTAATGTACTAAAAAGATGTTTTAGTTTTTTAATGGTTATATATAAAGAAATTTTAATGTATTTGTAATGTATTAAGAAATTGTTTGTTTTTCTTCATAATTTTTTTTAAAAAATATTTTCATAGAATTTTTTTTAAAAAAAATATTATTCGGGATTACCCTCTCCCGACCCGGCGGGATCCCGAACATTTGGGTCCCGACACTTCTCGGGTGCGAGATCGGGAGAAAAAAAATATCACAATTCCTATCGGGATGAGAATCGGGTAAAGGGGGTTACGGGACGGATTCCGACCCGATTCCACCCGTACTCGTACTCTACTCCTGGTCATAGGTCCGGGATACCGGGGACCTCGGTCCCCATTACCCATGGGTCAGGCTTCTACTCGGCCTTACCTCGGGTCCCCTGGCTCCTGGACAGACACTATAATAAAAAGATACAACAATAATATGACTTTTCGTGGCGTGCATTGTGCGCCATGGAATCCTATCTACAGCGCGCACCAATGTTGCGTTGCATGTTACAAAATTATAAGCCGTTGAAAATGAGGCACACACGCGTTGTCGTTAAACTTAATAACAACTTATACCTCGTGCTATCGAAGTGATGTATTATCCACAACGTAAGATGCACATTGTACTTTATAAAGTTAATAATACCGTTCACCGCGTGCGGATGAAAATCAGGCACTATCCGCACAATACGTGATGTAGTTAAACTTAATAACAACATGCACCGCATGCTATTATGAGTTATTTGTATTAAGGTTGTTACGACGACATGCAGTGCATGCCGTTAAGATTACTAGTAGTGGCGGAGGCACATAGCCCCTTAGGGGGGGCCCGCTCCCCCCCCCCCCCCCCACAAAAAAAAATTACTTTATATATATATATATATATATATATATATATATATATATTGGTTTTGTTTGGTATTCTTTTGAATAAATTTTAATGGGTTGTGCCCCATTTTTTTAATATTTAATAAATTGGCTTCTCAAATAAAATAAAATAATTTATTTTAAGTGGCGATCAAACTCTTTTTTTAAGAGATATTTGATTTTTTTTTCTATTCGATTCTTTCGAGTGGACGACCAACACAGTGACACACAACACCCAATTAAGATTTAAGTTTGTTTTGCCTTAAAAAAAAAGATTTAAGGGCATTTTGTAAATGATTTCAGGTTTTTTTGTGTATTTTTTTTCATATCGTGTATTTTAAATCATTTTTTCTCAAAAAATTAGGTTTTGATTTCTTGAGAGCATATATTTCTTAATTCTGCTATTATTTTTTTCTTATTTTAAATCTTTGTTTTATTTAATTAATTATGGGACAACACATTTGATATCAATGTTAGAAATACTTAAATTTATTGTAAAAAATGAAATTAACATTGTTAATTTTTGCGTTTTTGATTATTTTTGTTTGACTATTTCTATATGTTGAATAATTGGTCAAAAATATTTGTGGATAACAACGTATTTTACTATATTCATGAATCATAATATAATTTAATTAATAAAGATAGAATAGATAGTGTTAAATAAACTAGCAGAAAATTAAATGCAATGAATCTCGTTTTTTCTACTAAGTTTTATTCAAAAAACTTTGCAGAACATGAGATGCTGCAATTAAAAATCCAATTTGATCATTTTGATCATGTTCGACAACTTTCTTATATTAAAACTCACTCGAAACTTATTTAATTGTTTAGATCTTGAGAGAGGTTTGAGCTTAATCCCCCTCTCTTGTTTTTCTTTCTTTGATTTCTAATAATATCTCTATTTTTTAAAAAAAAATAAAAAAATCTATCATGCTTACGCTTTCAGTTCTTCTTCGTTGCCCCCCCTCCTCCCCCTCCCCCAACTTGCGTGATCCTGGCTCTGCCCCTGATTACTAGCTAATGACACGTGTTGCATGCTATTGATGAGATATTTATATTATATTTATTTAAAATGATCAGAGGCGGTCCAAAGAAAAATGAGGTCCGGGACGAAGATTAAAGGAAAAGTTTCTTACATTAATTTTAAAAAAAAAGTTGATATTTACATTCTATTTTTTGTTATTTTCACTCCATTTGTAAATAAATTTGCATTACATTCTACACATGAATTGAAATGTAGGTAACATAAAATTGACTGTAAATATCAAATTTCATTTAAAAAATCAAATATAATTGAGCTATACGAAATTATCTTCATATTTTGTGAATATAATTATGCAATTATCCAAAAAAAATCACATTGAACCAAATCAAACTCAATAATTTAAGTGCTAGTTTAATTTAGGAGCAGTAAATTTAGCCATTAAGATAAATTAAATAAAAGTCCCAATTTTCAAGTACCTTCAAATTTCAATCCATAATTTTCAAGCACTACATTAAATTAACTATAAATATTAAAACATAACATTAAATCAAAAATAAATTGAATGAGTCATAAGTCAAATTTTAATGCACACGGAGATCAAGAAAAAAATGGTCGAACATCAAGCTATAAAACTCAATGCCAAGAATGTCGATGATCAAGGAGAGGCAATGAAAAGTGATGGTCGACAACAAAAAACGTCAAATTGAGAGGTGAACGAAGCGAAAATTGAACATATTAATTTAGGTGATAGCTTATTTGTTGTTGACGACGTATAAATATGCTTCGATTTTTTTTAATAACTATTATAATATAATAATAATTAATTGAACTACATTAATTAATACATAATATTTATAATATATATCTAAAATAAATTTTTTTGAAAAATTTGGGCCGCCCCTGACAATGATATACCTTGCCGATAAGATTTTCACGACGTAAAAAATGTGTTGTTAACGAGGTATTTGTATGAAGATTTTTTTACCTTACGTGCACCATGTATACTGTAATTAATCCTTTTAAGAGCATGTTCAAGGGTGAGATGAAGTTGGTGTGAGGAAGTTGGTAACTTCATTGCATGATGATGTCAGCGATGATAACTTCATTGTTTGGTTCTGCGAGGATGAGATGATGTTGTAGGGAGGATGCTGAAATATTAATTTTTTATTTCATTAAATATATATTTTTATTTAAACACAAAATAAATTTTCATAATTAAAATAAATTAAAATTACACATAATTAAAATTTAAATATTACAAGAAATTCAGAAATACACAAAATTTAAAAAAATACAAATAATTAATGCAAATTACCAACAACAAAATAAATTACTGCCCAAATATTTTACAAAGAATTGCTTGTTGCATCTTCGTAAAATATTCACGTTGCACATCATTCATATTTGGATCATTAATATATTTCTCCATGATTCGATTTTCTTGCTCTCTCTCAGCCTCCATCTCTTTCATTGCTTATTTTCTTTCCTTCATTTCTTGATTTCTCAACTCTATTTCGTATTTTTTGGACATTCGTTCCTCAATTTTTGCATAATGCTCTTTTGCCATAGAAATTTTTGTATCCTCAATCTCATAAAATCTTGTCTGCTCCTCACGCATTTTTGCATACAAATCTATCATGGAATTTTTTGAGCCAGATCCTTTCATGCTCGCTTTGAAGGCCTTTCTTCCCATTGGTCTAATGGTTTTTTCCACTTCTTGCACGCTATTTCCTTCATCAGTTGTAGGCGTATCAGTGGGAGTGGAGAAAGGAGATGGAGATGATTCACCATCAATATTTTTCAGATTTTTGGTCGCATTTGCCGCATCGCCTTCGTATTTTGCTAACGACCATATCCTCTATTTCGGTTGATCCTTAAGGACTAACCAAGCTTTCTCGTCGGACCATGCGGTTCCACAATCTTTCTCAAACATTGTTTGAGCTTGAGCATACTAATTAAAAATAATAATTTAGCAATTTTTTTACTATCAAAGTAGAATAAAATATTGTGATAAAATTTTAAAAATACCTTCATTTCAAATGACGATCCACTATGGTTGAGAGCTTCTATTTCGCTCGTTTTGTTTTGGAAAGCGAAAACTCGTTTTGCAAGATCTTGAAAATGTTGGTGCATGTTGTCCCTAGAACGAACTTTCCATCCTATTGGCAACTCTTGATTATATTCCTTTTCAACCTGTAGTAACCCAGAAACCATTTTAAGATAATAATATGTTAATCATGATAGTAATTAACCAATTTCGGAGTGTAATTGGACTTCAGAAGGAAATTTGGGCTTTTGACTTTGGACCGGATCGGAAGCTCCGAACCCAGATCGGAAGCTCCGATCCCAGCTACTTTGGAAGACGATCGGAAGCACAGAGATCGGAAGCTCCGATCCAGGAACGGAAGTTTCGATCTCCAGCTGCCAGCAATGCTTGATGACTCAGCCGCGAGTTTTGACAAGTGTCAAACGGAGGGCAGATCGAAAGCTCCGATAGTCGGATCGGAAGTTCCGATCCCAACGTGTCATGCATGCACGCAGTAAGCTGGATCGGAAGCTCCGATCCCGAAATCGGAAGTTCCGATCCTGGCCGGGAATTTTGCCTATAAATAGGGCTTGTCTGATTTCATTTGAATTACGAATTCCCGAGTTTCTTTTTTCAGTTATATAGTGTGAGTTATACACTTGAGGGCCCTATCGGTTATAATAGAGGTTCTGGAATAACCAAGTTGTGGTTATAGTCATCCGGGACTAGCGACTCCAAAGGGCTATCTACGGACGAAGGTATGGTCCGGAAATCTATTTAAGTTTTGGGAGTACTTATTAGCTTAGTTAAGGCTTATAGAAATTGTGTAGTGATACGACGAACTTTTGAATATAGGCTTGGAACCTAGGATCTACTATACTTGAACTAGCCTAGAGGTACATACACATTGACTGAGATTGCCAGCGAGTATACATGTTTATATGTTGCATTTATTTGGCATTATTATATGGCATGATATATGATTTACCGTTTTCCATATTCATATGTCATGTGCATATACACGTTGAGCCTATACTTTGTTATACCTGATTATAGAGCCGCTCAGCTCTATACTCGATAGTCTGTCACTGAGAGTACCGCGACGGCGGGGGCATTTATGTCTGTCTACTCTAGTGTACTAGACGAGTGTGGTTGCACCCAGAGGTTGATCCGTGCGGTGGCAACACTCATGTGGCGCCGGTACTGAGCATGAATTTTCGGATGACCCTTTACCAGTCATCATGTAGCATGCATTATATACATATGTTTACTCATGTCTATGTACTGGGCGTTAGCGCTCACGTCCTAGTTGTTATCTTGGACACCCTATTTCATGGGGCAGGTCGCAGGATGGACGGAGCCGGTAGTTTGAGGCAGGACTAGGGAGCCGGAACTTGTCAGGAGATTTTATACAGCAGGATTTGTTTTAGCTGTAATCATGTTTTAAGACTGTTTACGTTAAGTTCTTCGATATGGTTGTATCACTACATATTTAAGCCTGGAATTGTTTTACTAAGCTGATATGTAAATTTTGGATTATGTTTCCGCACGTTTTTACTCTGTTAAGTATTCCTTCTTTATTTAGTTTAATGCATGCTATTAGTTGCCAGTTAGTAGGTGATTCCATGCAGGGTCACTACATTTTTGGTATCAGAGCATGCATAGATTTTGGGAATTAGTACTTGGGATTTACTCTAGTTTTAAGTAATTATTGCGCATTTGGGATTTTAATGTGCAATTCTTTTCAGGATATGGCTGACGAGAGTCACGGTAGTGTTGGCCAGGGAGGTGGTCATCATCATCATCACCACCACCATCATGATGATCAACATCGTCATCATGAGGGTAGACATCGCTACACTATCAATAAGTTCATGCAAGTAGGACCGAAACCCTTGGTGGGAGGCGAGAATCCTGAGCAAGCTAGAAGCTGGATGTCTAAACTTGAGAGTACATTTCGAGCTTTCGAGTGCACTGAGGAGTAGAATTTGGAAGTTCTAGAATTCGTTCTAGAGGATCGAGCACGTTTTTGGTGGGATGCCAAAGCTGCTCAGGCACGTACTGAGAGAGGACTGGTGACTTGGGGAGATTTCTGTCAGCAGTTTCAGAAACTGTATTTTCCTCCGGCTGTTCGCCAAGCACGATCGATGGAGTTGCTTACTTTGAGGCAAGGATCAATGACAATTGATCAATATCAGCAACGATTTCTTGATCTGCTACCTTTCAGTCCTCATATCAGTGACAGTGATGCATCGAATTATGATATCTTTCTACAAGGTCTGAATCAAGATATCTATTCATAAGTTGTCGTCTATGATGATCCGACATCTTATGAGACTTTGGTGAACCGTTGTCGTCTTGTGGAGACCAGCAATAGGTGGGCACAGTTGTTGATGCCAGGACAGCCTAGTGGATCTTTTGAGCCTAGAGCTCACTCTGTTGTGAAATCTGTACCTACGTCTTCTTCTACTCCTACTACTTCGTCTGGTTCTCGTGGTTCACGAGGTACATTCTTCTTTGGGAAGAAGAAGAAGAAGGAGGAGTTTTGTAGCCACTGTGGTGGGAAGCATCCTGCAGCTTCATGTCGGAGAGCTACTGGTGCTTGTTATATTTGTGGTCAGCAGGGACATCTGCGGAGAGATTGTCCTCAGCGCATGGGTTCTGCTAGTGGATCGGGATCCCAGGTTGGATCTCAGGCTTCTACTTTTTCACGTCAGCAGCCAGCACCACAGAGTTCTTCTGGTTATCGTCCCCAGACTCAAGGGCAAGTGTTTGTTCTGTCTCAGGAGCAGGCTACTGAGAGAAGCGATCACATGTTGGTAGGTAACTTTTTGTTATGTGGTATTCCTGCACTTGTCTTAATTGATACTGGAGCATCGCATTCCTTTATTTCTAGTCGCTTCGTTAAGAGATAGATTACCTTATGTATTATTAGATATGGATTTAGTTGTATCTACTCCGTTGGAGCAGGAGGTAGTAACTAAGCGTCTAGTGATGGGTTGCCTTCTGGAGTTTGAGGGTAATGTGTTATCGGCTAATTTGATGATATTAGCGATGACAGATTTTGATTGTATTTTGGTAATAGATATGTTGACTTTATATCACGCTACTATGGATTGTTATCAGCGTATGGTACAATTTCATCCTGTTGAGGGTGATAGCTGGTACTTTTATGGTGAGGGTGCGCGACCTCCGATGCCACTTGTTTTGGCTTTGAAGGCATGTCATGTCTTGGAGTCAGGTGGGGAGGGCTACCTCATCTATGCAGTTGATATGTCCACGAGTAGTCCGGGTATTGATCAGTTACCGATAGTCAGTGAGTTTCCTGATGTATTCCCTGATGAGATTCCTGGTTTTCCTCCGGTGTGAGAGGTTGAATTTGGTATTGATCTAGTATCAGGAACTACGCCTATATCCCGAGCACCTTATCATCTGGTACCGTCAGAGATGTGGGAATTGAAACAGCAGTTGCAGGATCTGCTTGATAAGGGATATATTCATCCGAGTGTTTCTCCGTGGGGGGCACCTGTTTTATTTGTCAAGAAGAAGGATGGATCGATGCGATTATGTATTGATTACAGATAGGTGAATCGTGTCACCATCAAGAATTAGTATCCTTTGCCGTGGATTGATGATCTGTTCGATCAATTACAGGGTACTTCTATTTACTCGAAGATAGATCTGAGATCTGGATACCACGAGATGCGGGTACGAGACTCAGATATTTCTACGACTGCTTTCAGGACCAGATATGGGCACTATGAATTTCTGGTGATGCCATTCGGTTTGACGAATGCACCAACAGTCTTTATGAATCTGATGAATCAGGTATTTCGAGAATATCTGGATAGATTTGTCATCGTCTTCATTGATGATATTCTTGTCTATTCTCATGACAAGAATGAGCATGCACAGCATTTAAGGATTGTATTGCAGACGTTACGAGATAAGCAGTTGTATGCGAAATTGAGCAAGTGTGAATTTTGGCTTGATCGGGTAGTGTTTCTCGGTCATGTGATTTCTAATGAAGGAATATCTGTTGATCCTAGTAAGATAGAGGCAGTGCTGAACTGGTCTCGTCCGACGACGGTTGCTGAGATATGTAGTTTTTTGGGTCTAGCTGGATATTACCGTCGGTTCATCGAGATTTTTGCACAGTTATCCAGACCTTTGACTCAGCTTACTCGGAAAGATGTTACCTTCATTTGAACTTCGGATTGTGAGGAGTCATTTCACGAGCTGCGTAGACGTCTTACTACTGCACCTGTGCTAGCTCAACCTTCTGGATCAGAAGGATATGTTGTTTTCACTGATGCCTCTGGTCAGGGGTTAGGATGTGTTCTGACACAGCATGGACATGTTATTGCCTATGCTTCTCGACAATTGAAGATGCATGAGAATAATTATCCAGTGCATGATCTCGAGTTAGCCGCCATTATATTTGCGCTCAAGATCTGGAGGCATTATCTTTATGGCGAGAAATTTGAGATATTTACGGATCACAAGAGTCTGAAATATTTATTCACTCAGGCGGAGTTGAATATGCGACAAAGACGCTGGATGGATCTCTTGAAGGATTATTATTGTGAAATCAAATATCATTCAGGTTCTGCTAATCTTACTGCTGATGCCTTGAGTCGGCAGGTGAGACTTTCTGCACTTCAGACTTGTGACATATCTCATATGGTTCAAGAGTGTTGTTCATTAAGTTTTACGCTCAAGCATAAGAAAGGAAGAAATGAGATTCGATTGTATACTATTTTATCTGAGTCATCATTGTATTCTCGGATCAGAGATGCTCAGATATCTGATGTTAAGACTCAGCGTTTGACACGTCTAGCCAATGGGGTTCATACATCTGGATTCCATTTTCAGGCAGATGGTTTATTATGTTTATCTAATCGAGTGGTTGTACCGAATATTGCGGAGCTTAGGAATGATATTCTTTCTCAAGCTCACAGGAGTCGATTATCAGTTCATCCTGAAAGCATGAAAATGTATAAGGATTTGCGAACTAGATTTTGGTGAAAGGGATGAAGCGGAGTGTGTATCAGTTTGTTTCAAGATGTTTGGTTTGTCAACAGGTCAAGGCTGAACACCGACGACCAGGTGGATTACTGTAGAATCTTGAGATTCCCGAATGGAAGTGGGAGCACGTAACTATGGATTTTCACCCACTTGCCTATGACTTCACGTCAGTGTGATGCTATCTGGATTATCGTTGACCGGTTGACGAAATCAGCACATTTTATTTTTACAACCGGGAGTATTCTTATGATCGCATGACACGCTTATATATCCAGGAGATAGTGCGATTGCATGGGATTCCAGTGAGCATAGTTAGTGATAGAGACCCGCGATTTACCTCACGTTTTTTGGGTAGTTTTCAGCAGGCGTTGGGTACCACTCTGAGTTTGAGCACTACATATCATCCGGAGACTGATGGGCAGTCAGAGCGCACTATTCGTACGCTGGAGGATATGCTACGTTCTTCTGTCATGGACTTTGGCTTATCTTGGCAGGATCAATTACCTTTGATCGAATTTGCCTACAATAACAGTTATCATCGTAGTATTGATATGGCACCTTTCGAGGCATTGTACGGTCGACGGTGTCGTACTCCGTTATTCTGGGATGAAGTTGGGGAACGACAAGTCGAGGGTCCTGAGTTGGTGCAGCAGATTGTAGACAAGGTAGATTTGATCAAGAATAGGATCAAAGTTGCTCAAGATCGGCAAGCCAGTTATGCTAATATTCACCGCAGACCACTGCAGTTCGAGCCTGGTGAATATGTGTTCCTTCGAGTATCACCTTTCAGGAAGGTGATGAGATTAGGTCTGAAAGGCAAGTTGTCACCTCGTTTCATTGGACCTTTCCAGATACTGGAAAAGATCGGAGATGTTGCATATCGTCTGGCATTACCGCCAAATCTTTCCAGTATACATAATGTTTTTCATGTGTCGTTACTTCGACAGTACATAGCTGATGAATCTCATGTGATTCAGTCTACTGATATTCAGCTAGAGTCAGATCTGTCTTTTGTTGAACGACCACTCCGTATCCTAGACAGGAAGGAGAAAGTTCTTCGGAACAAGACTATACCACTTGTGATGGTACAGTGGCAGCGTCGAGGCGTTGAAGAAGCAACTTGGGAAACTGAGATTCATATGCAAGCAGAATATCCTGAGTTGTTTGCTTTGTATTTTTTATTACCATGTAAAGATGTAATTACAGTTATTGTAATAAAACATGGTTTGATGTTTCATATTGTTATCTTGATTTATCTTTAGATGTTATTTTGCGGACGAAATGTCTAAAGATGGGGAGAATGTAGTAACCCAGAATCCATTTTAAGATAATAATATGTTAATCATGATAGTAATTAACCAATTTCGGAGTGTAATTGGATTTCAGAAGGAAATTTGGGCTTTTGACTTTGGGCCGGATCGGAAGCTCCGAACCCAGATCGGAAGCTCCGAACCCAGATCGGAAGCTCCGATCCCAGCCACTTTGGAAGTCGATCGGAAGCACAGAGATCGGAAGCTCCGATCCAGGAACGGAAGTTCCGATCTCCAGCTGCCAGCAATGCTCGATGACTCAGCCACGAGTTTTGACAAGTGTCGAACGGAGGGAATATCGGAATCTCCGATCATCGGATCGGAAGTTCCGATCCCAGCGTGTCATGCATGCACGCAGTAAGCTGGATCGGAAGCTCCGATCCCGAAATCGGAAGTTCCGATCCTGGCCGGGAATTTTGCCTATAAATAGGGCTTGTCTGATTTCATTTGAATTACGAATTCCCGAGTTTCTTTCTTTAGTTATATAGTGTGAGTTATACACTTGAGGGCCCTATCGATTATAATAGAGGTTCTGGAATAACCAAGTTGTGGTTATAGTCATCCGGGACTAGCGACTCCAAAGGGCTATCTACAGACAAAGGTATGGTCCGGAAATCTATTTAAGTTTTGGGAGTACTTATTAGCTTAGTTAAGGCTTATAGAAATTGTGTAGTGATACGACGAACTTTTGAATATAGGCTTGGAACCTAGGATCTACTATACTTGAACTAGCCTAGAGGTACGTACACATTGACTGAGATTGCCAGTGAGTATACATGTTTATATGTTGCATTTATTTGGCATTATTATATGGCATGATATATGATTTACCGTTTTCCATATTCATATGTCATGTGCATATACACGTTGAGCTTATACCTTGTTATACCTGATTATAGAGCCGCTCAGCTCTATACTCGATAGTCTGTCACTGAGAGTACCGCGACGGCGGGGGCATTTATGTTTGTCTACTCTAGTGTACTAGACGAGTGTGGTTGCACCCAGAGGTTGATCCGTGCGGTGGCAACACTCATGTGGCGCCGGTACTGAGCATGACTTTTCGGATGACCCTTTACCAGTCATCATGTAGCATGCATTATATACATATGTTTACTCATGTCTATGTACTGGGCGTTAGCGCTCACGTCCTAGTTGTTATCTTGGACACCCTATTTCATGGGGCAGGTCGCAGGATGGACGGAGCCGGTAGTTTGAGGCAGGACTAGGGAGCCGGAACTTGTCAGGAGATTTTATACAGCAGGATTTGTTTTAGCTGTAATCATGTTTTAAGACTGTTTACGTTAAGTTCTTCGATATGGTTGTATCACTACATATTTAAGCCTGGAATTGTTTTACTAAGCTGATATGTAAATTTTGGATTACGTTTCCGCACGTTTTTACTTTGTTAAGTATTCCTTCTTTATTAAGTTTAATGCATGCTATTAGTTGCCAGTTAGTATGTGATTTCATGAAGGGTCACTACACAACCATTCCCCAAAAACTAGCATTGCTTTGGTTATTTTCAAGTGCCGGATTGGTAGATGCATTGCACCATGCCTTTGCAAGACGTTCATCTTCATCTTTCAACCATTTTTTTCTCGTGATGTCGTCACCTCCACTTGCAGCAACAACTTGTTTTTCTTTCCTTTTTGATTTTGAAGATGTAGTTTCGAAAATAGGAGAAGGGACTTAGTTTGGATTTTGGGAAAATTGAGTTTGATTGAACATGTGACTCAACATGTGCTCGTCGGAGTATTGAGATTGAGAAAGACCAATCCACTGGGTATTGAATTGCGAAAAGTTTGGTGGAGGAGAATTAAGATCATCATTGTTACATGGATTCATTTTCGGATTTGGATTGAATGAAATTAAAGAACAAGATTTTTTTTTTTGTGTAGAATGAAAGTGTAGAAGAAGTTGTTGATTTTTCAAGAAGATGAAGAATATATATAGAAGATCGAAAAATATAGCCGTTACTAGTCGTTGGAGGTTTTTTTGAATTATTTAATTCTTTTAAAAAATTAAATAATTTTTTTATTTATTAATTTTTTAAAATTTGAATGATTTAAAAGGTCAGATTAATCTGGACCATTGGATCTCCAACGACCAGATTAATCTGACCATGCAATTTAAAAAAACAAAATAAAAAAAATTTTAAAAAGAAAAAAGCCGTTTGAATAGATTTTTAAAATAAATAAAAATAAAATAAAAGATGGGGAGCATCACCGCGCGGAGACCCGCATCTTCCTCGCACGCGGATAACATCCACGTGCAAGATTCTCGCCCCTTGAAAGGGGCGAGAGAGGAAGTGGGCAGAGGATGTGGACATTCTCGCTCCACATCGCTCTGCCCTTGTACATGCTCTAACGATTGAAACAATAAGATCGAATCTTAAACAAATTATCACACCATACACATTAAAAAAATAATGAGATTACACAAAAACTAATTAAATAATGTCAATTATCCTTTATCCAATAAAACGAAATAATAAAGTAAAAAAAAAACACTCAACAATATGAGAGCGATGTAAGTAATAACATGAACAGAGTGATTTTATTGTGCGCGCCATTAATGCATCGCTGTAAAAAGTCATATTTCTTATAATGAGGTAATAACATAATCATCTCTATTGTATTTATTTTTCTCAAAATACAAAAGAGTCGATCATCTCTACCTCGTGAAAATAAGAATTTAACCCCTACCATGCTCGGATATCATCTTACGAGAATCACCTCTACATCTCCTGAAAATTAATAAAACCCCGTCGCAAAAAAAAATCCTCACAAAATTTCGACCATAAAATAATTAATCTATTAAAGAAATAAATAATTATTATGCATAAAATAAATCAAATAATTTTAATTAATATAATAGTTTTAATTTATGCAGTCTAGTGGTCATTTAAATGTTCGGGCGTGGCATATATTTTCACTAGATTGATGTTGAATTGTAGAGACTCTAGGTAAATCTACATTTTTCTTTTCTTTAATTTGCACCATATTGATGTTCCATATTTTTTTTTTTTGGATATCTATGTATCACTAAGGTTGAGTATTAGTGTATTACACACTCACACAAACTCTAATTTCAGAGACATCAATATGAAATATAATAAATAAATTTAATTGTTCTTCTCTAATTAAAGGGTAAAAAAAACAGAATATATAAAACCAAGACAAAGATTACACGATATTTTCCCATTTTCCTCAATTGAACAGATCATTAAATCAATTTAATATTAGTTATAATAAACGTAAGTGGTTATATGTATTCTGGACAAAATAAATAGAATGCGAAATGTAATTAAAGTATAACGGCAATGGAGAATCTGAAGTGGAGCCGACATACGATGTTTCTATTAAAACATTATTATACACCTAGTTTGTGCAGGCTTGCGGTGCTGAGTTGTTGGAAATTTGGAAAGGTAAATGGGAAAGACAAACTAATGGGGATGTGAAATAAGGAGAGGTGGATTAATTTGCCTAAAAAGGAGTTGAATGTTGGTGTACTATTTCAAATTTAAAAAGCCAGGCACTAATTTTTTTTTTTGGACTGTCCCTACTAACATTTCATTGATCCGTTTCTATCTACTCATATGGTCTTTTAGATTTATATCAGTGAGGTTCGATCAGATCCATATTTATAATAAATAATAATATTATAATTTAATGAATCAGGTCAAATCGAAGATCATAAAGTTGGCTTATTATACAGTCTCACATGAGTTTAGTGTTAATCTAGTCTGTCATTCTTTCTTTGAGATCAAATCAATTATATATTTTCTAAAAAAAATTAATGATATATTTTGTTGAAGTATGCTTCTATCAGATTGAAGAAAGATAGAGAAGAGATCAGATCAAATAGTGAAGATCAGATGAGTTCAGTGATAAGATGAATTCATGGTCAAGATCGAATACTATGATCAGATCAAGTCTTCGGATGAGTTCATGCAGATCGATTGCTCGAGTACTGTGATTTGGTTAGAACTCAGATAAAGTGTCCGAGAAGCTATAAGCATGAAAGCAGATCAAAGCAGATCGAAGTACAAGAACAGATCAGACTGATGAATGAAGGCTTATCGGGTTTGACCATGTTGACTTTATAATTGGGTCGTAAGTTGTTGTTGACCTAAAGCCCAAGATGAAAGTCGGTTTATTTCTCAATATAAGCAGATAGAAGCTGACCGCAACGAACATAACAAAAAATCAAAATTATTCAGAATATATTGAGAGAGAAGAAAGAGAGATTTCGGAGGAGAAAAACTAAGCGAAGATTGTGACGGGAAGTATAAAATCTTGAATTGAGTCTGTATCTAGCTTGAGAGTTTATCTTAGTCTATCTCTGTAATAAGCTCTGTTCTTGAGCTTGGTTTGTTATGTTGGTGATTAATAAAGTGGTTGTATTGCTCTCCCATGGACGTAGGCAAAATTTTGTCGAACCACGTAAACACTTGTGTTGTTTATTTGCTTTCGCGTGAGTGTTGAGTTTGATCTATGTGAGTTGGGTTTTATCTGTTTTTTTGGGATTGTGTTCTTACTTGTCTGGTAATTCTCGGAATATCGAATTCTTCCAGATTGATTCCTAACAAGTGGCGCCGTCTGTGGGAAACTAAGCAAAGATGGTGGGATCAATGAAGTTTGATATTGAGAAGTTTACGGGCAAGAACGATTTCTCGCTCTGGAGAATCAAGATGCGGGCAATCCTGATACACCAAGGATTAGTGGAAGCTCTTAAGAAAAAAGGAGAAGATGTCTGATGATATAAAGAACAAGGATGAATTACTCGAAAAAGCACACAGTGCAATTATTCTCTGTCTGGGTGATAGACCTCTTCGAGAGGTGGCCAGAGAAGATCTTTAGCGGCGGTGTGGCTTAAACTCAAGAATTTATACATGACGAAATCCCTGGCTAACCGTCTGTACATGAAACAGAGGTTGTATTCCTTTGTGATCAAGGATGAGAAGAACCTTGAATACCAGATCGAAGAATTCACCAAGATACTGGATGAATTGGAGAATACTGAAGTAAAGCTTGAGGGTGAAGATTGGGCTTTGATACTTCTGAATGCACTTCCTAAAGCATATGAAAATTTCAGAGATGCTTTGCTATATGGAAGAGAACAGACAATAACCTTGGAAGAAGTTATGTATACCATACAATCCAAGGAACTTCAGAGAAAGTCAAACACAAACACGGAATCATATGGAGAAGGTCTTACGGCGAGGGGCAGAAGTGATAAGAGGACACCCAATGGGAAATACAGGCCAAAATCTAGATCGAAGAGTCAAGGAAGATATCAGAACAGAAATTTGGGTAATATAAAGTGTTATGCATGTCAGAAGGTTGGGCATCTAAGAAGAGATTGTCCAGAAAGAAAAGGGAAGCAACAAGAAAAAACCAAGGAAGATGGTATTCTGGCAATAATTTCAGATGGATATGACTCAGCAGAATTATTAGTGGTTTCTAAAGGTGATCAAAACCACGAATGGATATTGGATTCAGAATGCTCCTTTCACATGTGTTCTATAAGATCTTGGTTTGAAAAATTGGAGGAATCAGATCAGGGCATGGTACTGTTGCGGAATAATCAATCATGCAGGATAAAGGGCTCTGAAAATATCAAAATAAGGATGCATGATGGGATCGACAGAGTACTCACCAAGGTAAGGTATGTGCCTGAGTTGAAGAGAAACTTGATATCATTGGGAACGCTTGATGCTCAGGGATTATTCATTCAAATTAGGATCAGGAAGTATCTCAGTGTCAAAAGGATATCTGGTTGTTATGAAGGCTGTCAAAAGGAACCTCCTTTATGTACTACAAGGTGAAACAATTATTTGAAGTACAACAAGTATTCAGGATTAGAAGGATAGAACCAAGTTATGGCATCCGAGGCTTGGACATGTAAGTGAGAAGGGATTACATAAGCTGTCTAAACAGGGTCTGTTAGGTGGAGATAAGATTGAATCACTGGAGTTGTGTGATAGTTGTGCTCTTGGAAAATCAAAAGGAGTATCGTTTGGTCAAGAAAGTCACACAACTGAGCAACCATTGGCCTACATTCATTCAGATCTATGGGGTCCTTCTCGAACAGAAACTCATGGTGGAGGCAGATACTTCATGTCTTTGATAAATGATTACTCAAGGAGAGTATGAATATTCATCTTAAAGACTAAGGATGAAGCATATGACAAGTTCAGAGAATGGTTGCTGGCAGTCGAGAACAAGAGTGATCGAAGAGTTAAACACCTGAGAATAGATAATGGGCTGGAATACTTATCAGATAAGTTTGTGAAGTTATGTAAGGAGAAAGGAATTACCAGACACAGAACAGTGGCAGGAACACCACAGCAGAATGGCATGACAGAGAGAATGAACAGAACTCTTCTGGAAAGGGTCAGATGTATGTTGATCAATGCTTCTCTGCCTAAGTCCTTCTGGGGAGAAGCATTATCTACTGCGTGCTATTTGGTCAATAGGTGTCCATCCAGTGCGATTGGTTTCAAGACACCAATGGAAAAGTGGAGTGGAACACCTGCAGACTATTCAAACTTGAGGGTATTCGGATGTCTTGCATATGCTCATCTGAAACAGGACAAGTTGGAAGCAAGGACAGTCACATGTATATTCATTGGGTATCCGGATGGTGTGAAGGGTTATAAGGTTTGGAACCTGGAGTCAAGAGGTCCAAAGTGCTTCAACATCAGGGATGTGAAGTTTGATGAATCCAAACTGGGATATAAAATGAATACAGATGAAAAGGATAGTCAGATCAGTGTGAATGAGAAACTACCATTTGAGGTGGAGTCTTCTGTGCCAGATAAAGAGTCAAAAGAGATGCAAGATGAGAATATGACAGTGAGTGATCAAAAAGAGGACTTGAGTACCTATAATCTTGCAAAGGACAAAACCAGAAGGGAGATCAGAGCTCCTAAGAGGTTTGGTAAAGCTGATCTGGCTTGGTATGCACTTACAGTAGCTGAGGAGGTGGAGTATTCAGAGCTGAATAATTATGATGAAGCTATGGCGAGTAAACATAAAAACAAGTGGACTGAAGCTATGAATGAAGATATGAACTCACTCGAGAAGAATCAAACCTGGACGTTAGTAGACAGACCGAAGCATCAGAAGACATTGTGTAGTACCCCGTAACCGAAATTGGTAATTAAGAGATTAATTATGTTAATTAAAACCAATTTGGTATCTGAAGGATCGGAAGCTCCGATCGATATTACGTCATGCATGACATGTGGCAGGATCGGAAGCTCCGATCGCCCTATCCGAAGTCAACCAGTGAGATTTTGACATGTGGCAGATAAGGATGTTCGGAAGCTCCGATGGCAGGATCGGACGTTCCGAACAAGGATCGAAAGTTCCGATCGAGGATCGGAGGTTCCGATCGATGCCTATAAATATAAGGTCCGAGGCATTCATTTCTTGCCAATTCTGAGTTCCTTTACTTCGCCCTCGTGGCTCTATTTTAGGGCTTTGGGTACTCTTATTTTAGAGTTGGAGTAGGGAACATATTTAGTATAGTCAGACAGTGTCTGACATAGTAGCGGAGCAGCGCTCGTGTTGTAGAGCTGTGTTCGAGGCTGTGAATTCGCGGCAGGGGAGTGCCCTAGTTGCGGGATAGTCGCCATCAGTGGGCTGACGATGGACGCAGGTATAGCTATGGTCTCCTTTAATTATTTAGGAGTATGCAATAACTTAGTTAAGGATTTTAGCGCTTATTGAATGATGCATGGGTATTTGCATTGTAGACTTGATGATAAGCTTGGGACCTAGAGTGGAACTACTAGGACTGCCTTAGAAAGGTACGTAAGTACTGACTGAGATTGCCAGCGGATATGCATTCTTATATGTTGAATTTATGTGTTTGCATGTTATTATTGTTATGCGGCATGTGCATATCATCTTGTGCCTGTACATCTGGATATCTTTCGAGATGAGCCAGTTAGGGTTGCTCAGCCCTGTTAGGACGTTTGATATCGAGTACCCTTAGGTACTGATACCTCGAGGAGTCCGTGGTCCGCATCCGGGATTCAGGAATGAGTGGTTGCACACAGTGGTTAGCTACCCCGATGTGACGAGCTTATATCCCAGGCGCCAGTTTGAGCAGTTTGTATACAGTTATCCCAGATATGGATACCCGATCATTTGCATGCATCATATTTGTATTTTTATCCGTGCTTTCGTATTGAGCTTAGAGCTCACGTCCAGTATTTTCTGTGTATCTGGATACCCTATTCGATGGGGCAGGTATAGGTGCAGGATTGAGCACCAGGAGCCTGGAGTAGCCAGTGACCTTGAAGACAGCAGGATTAGCTGTAGGTTTTATTTAAAGTAATTCGATTGTGTTGTATAAATCAAGTTTGATTAGCCGGTTGTATTCTGCCGGTCTACTTGTAATTAGTCTTCCGCAGCAATTTGATTTAATGCATGCTTAATTATACTCTTAAACTCTGATTAGGTAGTGGATCCGGGTCGGGTCGCTACATTTATGGTATCAAAGCACTGCATGCAAGGGACTTAGGAAATTGATAATAAGACTTCTTGATTATCCTTGTAGGATTGATTGAGGCTAGCGAAAGAAGATTTGGTTCTTCATTGCCAAGGTTTGCGGCAAAAGTTTTTACTATAAAGAATGCAGCAGTGATGAGAACACCAGTAGTAGCATATCGATAGATAGACTGACTTCTGTGGACGGTTCATCATTCGATGCATTGGGATGTTGATCGAAGAACATATGAATTCCAGCCAGGGAAGACTGGAAGAGAAGAGCGGTTATATCACGTCAGATACCTCTGAGGGCTTTTTGGAACGAATGGTGTTTAGTAATCCATGTGGTTCCAGTCCTTGAAGATTCTCCACTCGTAGTTGGAGAGATTGTCAGATAGACCTTCACCAGAGAATGCCTCGAGTGCCTAAAGCATGACAGGTTTCGAGAGTGAGGTCTTTAACCTCGTGCAGAACATGGTTTTGCCGGTATGCTTGTATCGATGCTTTTGGTAGGCATACGGAAAACTTCATGTTCAAAAGCATGATTTAGATAAAAGAAGAACGCTGATGGTAGATTGTGAGCAGAAAAAGTTGACTGACATGCACTGACGCAGAGCATAGCTCGTTAGCTATCACGTGCCATTTCTCCGGGGTTTTTCGCTGGAGGACATGTAGAGAGACTTGGACGGAAGTATGTTTGTATCGATGCGTGTGTCGATTGGAAGCTTCATGCTCAAGGAGTGAAGACAAGTTCGACGATTTTAAATACTGTATTGATGTATTTGTAAACAGTATTTCAGTTGTAATGAATCATCAGAAATTGGTTGTATCAGTTCAAGTTATTGGATGTACATTTTGTTGTATTTTGAATACTGTATGTATTACATGGGATTGTAGTAAAGGAAATTGTACATAACTTGAAGTAATGATACATGTTCAAAGATTCGTGTTTGATTACAAGTAATTTTACTAAGTTTGGCTTGGAATTAGTTGACTAGGATAGCTCATGGATTTTGAGTAAGTCAACGGTAACGGATTGACATGGGGTTAGTCTAGGTGTCTTCCTAGGGCTGACCTAATTAGTCGTTTGACTGAGTTAGTGCCATTGATGAGGTAATTCATCTGGGAGCATGGAAATATTGATCTTGTTTGGAATTTTGAGTTTTGTTCTAAGTTGTCTCCTTAGGACAGTAGTCTGATTGACCTTCATAGGTTGAGACTTCGTGATGATGGAATTTCATCGGGATATCAAGTCGGGTATATGCCGAGAGTTGTGGACTATGACCATGACTAGACATGATGAAGCGCGACCCTATGCCAGTGTTACTCTGGGAGTCTTTCGTACTTCGGAGAATGCCTGGAAGCCTTCGTGCTTCAGGATTTGGCGGTGGGAAGGCTACTTAGTCTAGAGTTTTGGTAACAGTCACGACGGGGTATGACATTGGATTGGATGCCTGGTTAGGTGTCAGCGGTTTAGATATCGTCTGACTGTCGTCAGAGATATTGATTTGCAGTTTTGTCATAAGGACCAGTCTTGGAAGGATATTCCTTGACGAGTGCGTACTCTGAGCAGACAGTTTTAGTCTATTGAATACTGCTAGACTAGTGGATCTAGTCGGTGTTTGGATGCTCTTGTGATAGGGGCTATCCAGGAGATGGTTTGTGAACTCCCTGAAACATTTGACTCGGAGATGAGTAGTTTTCAGCATTAATGGTTTCCTTCAGTGATAGATTATATCCGATGCTAAGGATTGTACATGACTATTTGAGGCGTGAGGATAGCGTGATTTATGCCAGTGTACACTTGGTGGTGATTTCAGGTGGGACACCACGGCAAGTAACCTCAGTCTCGATTTGTTGCAGTCTTAGCAAGAGATATAGTTATCAGGAGCAAGTTTAGCGACAGTTGGTAGTGAGTCAGTATTGATGCGAGATTGGTACTGGTGACTACTAATAGCTATTGTCTGACTTTGTCAGAGATAGGTGAGTTGAATCAGCTGTGATTCTTTTGATTCCAAATATTTGGGATATGCGGACGTATGGCCATGAGATCATGATTATTGATCGAGTCATGTGAGATTTCAAATGACCAAGACCTGGCGGATGGTTGCCATAATTTGGTTGGTACTGACAAGTTGTGTGATAGTCACAACTTATCGACGAGGTCGATTGGTTGAGCAGATCAGTAATTAAGATATCATGAACCGAGAGATACTTGGGACGATACTGTAAGCCGTCGTGCTTATGAGTTTGGATCCTTTAAGTAAATGTCTCGAAACAGTAAGAGAATTATTTGCATTCAGGATTCTCGGGTGGTTGAGATTTTCGGAATGCAGTCGTTTGGACTTTCAAGTTTGATAGATCACGGGAGGTGATTGCATGTTTTGACTTTGGTAAGTCATGGCTAGTTCGATAACTCGGGTAAAGTTATCAGTGGTAAGAGAAGACATAATTGATCTGAACATTGCTTGGTATTAGCAATGGTTGACCCAGTTTTAGAAATAGAATTGTTTCATGCTATTGGATTACAGTTTTGGGAACTGTTAGCCGAATACTTGTTTAGGCATTTCCAGCAGTTTTCTCGGAGGATTTTCGTTAAATTGTGATTCGACGAGTGTTGCGAAATTCAATGAGCATTAGCAGGCCGATATCAGTTGTTTGTTCGTGGGATGATACGACAGCTGAGACTGTGTTCAGAGTCTAGCGAGATTGTTTTCGGTGATTTCCCAGTACGTTTTGATGTGCTATGCCATTGAGGTGTTGGGATCGACCGAGATCTATCGGGTACATTCGTTGGTTTACCGCATGTGTCATGGATTGCGCGAAAGGTTGAGGTGAACTAGTTTTGTTCATCTTGGTAGCAAGTCAAGTGTGACTTGGGATTGTTATCTATGGTTGGATAACCAGTGTTGCGAATTCAATTGATATCTCGAGTGACGAGATAGTGGTGATCTTTAATCTAGACTACTAATGTTGTAGATGTTGCGGTCCCATCTATGTGTTCAGCATTATAGCAGTGATATTCTTTGAGAATATTAGTCAGCATCGAAGAAATAAGTACGGAATGTAAGTCTATCGATGCTAGGAACTTTCGGGATTGGTTGTTATCCGTGGTAGGACGTCAAGTGAGAATCGATTGGTTAACACTTGCGGTTACCTCTGGGATTCGATGTCAGTGTTAGACCAGTGGAGATACATGTTGGTTGTATCTGGCTTTCTCGTTAGTACGAACTGATTCTAGCAAGAGGGATAGTCAGTATCAAGTGGTATACTTGACGAGGAACTATCACTGCTAAGGTTCGCAGGAACAATGGGTATTTGAAGAGCAGTCGAGAGAACTCTATTGATCGTAAGGCTCGGTTATACATCCAAAAGATCGTTCTACTTCATGGATGCCGGTGGGCATTATCAGCGATCGAGACCCAGGTTTACTTCCATATTCCGGGGGAGTGTCCAGCGTGCTACGAGCACTGCTTTCAGTTTAAATACTGAATATCATCCAGAGATAGATGGTCAGATGGAGAGCACTATCCATACCTTGGAAGACACTTGTTGAGGCGTTGTACGGGCGACTTGTCATACTCCATTCTTCTAGAAAGAAGTGGGGGAGACAGTATTTCTGAGAATGTCACTTTTTCGTAAGATTCTCAGATTTAGTCTTAAAAGCAAGTTGTCTCCCAGGTTTATCGGTCCGTTTGAGATCTTGGAGAACATTGGCGATTTCGCTTATTGTGAGACCTCGGTTATAAACATCTAATTAAGGATTAAACAATAATTAAGCATACAAGATCCAAGAACTAAAAGCAAAGCCAAAACAAAAGAAATTTCTTTTTTTTTTATAAAAGGGGCCGCGCTCGGGCGGCCATAAACTGCCACTCGAGCGCGCCCTACTCCTTGGCGCTACTGGAATACACGGAATGGGGTGCGCTCGGGCTGCTAAAAAAAGCAGCTCGGGCGCCCTCCTACAGCAGAAACAGAACAACAGAAAAATGCATAGCAACTCAAGCCAAAAGCTAATCCAATGCATTAACTCGAAAGCATGCATTACAAACACGAAACCTCCAATTAATACATGAAGTGCTAATGTTTAACAACTACTCCAAAGTAGGACATACAACGATAATAACACGACAAAGCTTGCATGACAATACAACATAATAATGTAGTTCATTATCTAAACATGTTCCAAAATCACTAGGTAGACATGTTAACATGACTTCTAAACCAAGTCTCACTACTAGCTCTCCCTCTTGAAGCTAACCATGCCTCTTCTGACTTGATCCTGCCCCACCTGTTGCCAAGTACACATACAAAACAAAGCAACAGCCGGATAACCGGTGAGAACGACATTCCCAGTAAAAGCAACATATCAAGTAATACAACAATAAACATGCTTTTAATGTAACAACGAATTCAATAACAACGTAATGAAATTCATGTCTTTAAACCGGGATATCAAATCTGATAATGAGGGATTGCTGCTGTGCTTTTGGGATCCCGAGGGTGAAATTACGTAACGACTCACCGACTCACCCAATCGAGGTGGTGCCACGTATCCCACTCCTCTAGACTTTGAGCAACTATAATGAGTATGCTAGCACTAGGTGAAACGACTACGACCTAGGCCACTCAATCATAGTTCCCAAACGTCTAAACAAAAAGGGCGGTTCTGCCCGCTGAAAAAAATATTGGCTCAAGATGAATGCATAACAAAAACATAAAACATAGCCATATACAAACGCTCAATCAAAACAACAAAACACAAGTTCCTCATGCTAGAACGAGTGTAGATGCAAGTATGAGATTTCAAAAGGGAAAACTCGAGAACCACAGTCTCGAGTATGCTATCCCGCTACGATGACTGCTTTTACCTTTCAATGTATTAGTTCCAACTCTGGATAAGCTACAACAAAAGGTTTAATCAACAACTAAATAATCCAACAACAAAGGCAACGGTTCAAGGTAATCTCTTTACCGTTCTTCGTCCAATTCTCGATGAACAAATGCTGCTAACACAGGGCTTGACAACTCCAAACGAATCTGTTCAGATACAATCAAAGATCAATTACCATGATCGACTTACAAGCCAAGTTCAACAACTTCAAAAATGGTTCAAATCTCCAAAACTCAAACCGACGGCATAACGGCTATAACTGAATAAACCGGCAATGCAGACAGCAGTTCAATAGCGATATAATCTCATAACAATTCTAAGACAACCAAAACAAGGAAATCCCAACAAATCTCAAATCACAATTTTCGAAAATGGCTTCCAAAAATCATAAAAATTCCGAACGTCGCTCAAATTCAAAACCAACAGATAATAGACGATCAGAACTCTGTAGAGAACAACATACTCGAATCTAGAATGATTCTAACAACATCCAAAAACTAGAATGTATCTGATCGTAGAAAAACTTACGATATAATAGAGCTCTTACTGCAGTGATCGCTAATCTGCCTTCAGAAATAATTTCTAACGGACGGATCGAGCTCGGATTGGAAATCTGGAAGCTTGGAAAAGCTTGAAGGCGTCTTCAATGGAGTCTCTCGGTTGTGTGGAGGAGGAGGAAGACTTTAGAAGTCAATTTCAAGTGTAGATAATATATAAAAATCAATATTTGCGTTTTAGTCCCTGAAATTTCCAAAATTTGCAAAAAGGACCCTGATCAAAATCAAACCGGCTCGAGAACTCTGTAATCTCTGATTAACTCAAATAAACTCATTTAAGATAAAAACAGGGCGTTACAATTCTCTCCCACTAAGAAGAGATTTCGTCCTCGAAATCAATGAGAACCACAACTCATAAGATAGAATAAAGAACTAAAGACAGTAAGAAAAACTCACGTCATCCGAATAACTCCGGAAATCGCTGTCTCATGTCAGACTCTGTCTCCCAAGTCGCTTCCTCGACGCCGTGACGGCTCCACTGCACTTTCACCAACGAAATCGACTTGGTCCTGAGTTGTTTCTCCTTCCGATCAAGGATCTGAATCGGTCGCTCAAAGTAGCTCAGAGTCTCGTCTAACTCGGCTTCGTTAGGCTGAAGGATATGTGAAGGATCTGGATGATACTTTCGCAGCATAGAGACGTGAAAAACGTCGTGAATACCAGATAAAGACGGAGGAAGTGCAAGTCTGTAGGCAAGATCGCTTATCTTCTCAAGAATCTCGTACGGACCGATGAATCTCGAAGATAACTTCCCTCTCTTACCGAATTTGACAGTGCCTCTGAACGGAGAAATCTTAAGGAAAACGCGGTCTACCTGCTCAAAACTCAGAGGTCTACGTCTGACGTTCGCATACTTGGCCTGTCTATCTTGAGCTGACTTCATTCTGGTCTGAATGATCTTAACCTGCTCTGCCATATCTCTAAGCATATCCGTTCCCAAATCTGGTGACTCGGACAAGTCATCCCAAAACAACGGAGATCGGCATTTCTTACCGTGCAATACCTCAAAAGGCGCCATACCAATACTCGTTTGGAAGCTGTTGTTGTAAGAAAACTCGACAAGAGGCAAAGAATCCTGCCAACTAGTGCCAAAATCTAGCACTACCGCTCGCAGCATATCCTCTAACGTCTGGATAGTCCGCTCTGACTGTCCATCGGTCTGAGGATGATAAGCTGTACTCAGATGCAATCGAGTACCAAGTGCCCCCTGAAGACTGTGCCAGAAGTGAGAAGTGAATCTAGGATCTCTGTCTGAAACGATCGACTTCGGCATACCATGCAATCTCACAACATTGCTAACATACAACTCAGCCATCTGATCATGACGATACGTCATCCTGTACGGAATAAAACATGCAGACTTCGTCAATCGGTCGATCACTACCCAAATGGCATCGCATCCACAAACGGATCGTGGTAGCTTCGTGACGAAATCCATGGAAATGTGATCCCACTTCCATTCAGGAACAGATAGATTGTGCAACAGACCTCCTGGTCGCTTCCGTTCTGCTTTCACCTGTTGACAATTCAAACACCGAGATACAAACCTCGCTACGTTGCTCTTCATTCTCTTCCACCAAAACTGGTTCTTCAGATCGTTGTACATCTTACGACCTCCAGGATGAATACTAAACCGACTGCAATGAGCCTCTCGGAGAATACGCTGTCTCAACTCCGAAATATCCGGCACAACAATATGGTTATTCACGAACAAAACATCATCTCTAACCTGGAATTCAGACTGATGACCCGATCTGACTTTCTCTACTGAAATCTGGATGCTCGGCTCAGACTTCTGTGCTTATCTGATTGCAACAAACAACTCTGGCTCGGCTTGAATAGCAAACACTCTGATAGTCTCCCTATCTATTTCAAAATCTAAACCAGAAGTGCAACAATCATCGATCAACTGGGAAACACCCATAGTAGAAAGAGATAAAGAACAAAGCTTTCGGCTCAAGGCATCTGCAACTGCATTAGACTTCCCCGGATAGTACTTGATTTCACAGTCGAAATCCTTCAACAGATCTAACCATCTTCTCTGTCTCATATTTAGCTCTGCCTGTGAAAACAAGTACTTAAGGCTCTTATGGTCAGAAAAGATCTTGAAAGACTCACCATAAAGATAGAGACGCCAGATCTTCAGAGCAAAGACGATCGCAGCTAGTTCAAGATCATGGACCGGATAACGCGTCTCGTGCGGTTTCAGCTGCCTCGATGCATACGCTATCACATTCTTATGCTGCATAAGAACACAACCCAAGCCTCGGTTAGAAGCATCACAATAGACTGTGAAACCTCCAGTACCCTTCGGAATAGAAAGAATTGGAGCACTGGTCAGTCTCCTCTTCAAATCAACAAAGCTAGCCTCACAATCTGGAGTCCAAACAAAAGGCGCATTCTTCTGAGTCAGCTGGGTAATAGGCTTGGCAATAGATGAGAAACCCTCGATGAAACGACGGTAATAACCAGCTAAACCCATGAAGCTTCGGATCTCCGGCACTGAAGTAGGTCTAGGCCAATTCATAACCGCTTCAATCTTGCTGGGATCGACAGAAATCCCATCTTCAGAAATAATATGACCGAGAAAGACAACTCGATCTAACCAGAATTCACACTTAGACAGCTTGGCAAACAACTGCTCAACTCGCAAAATCTGCAGTACGGTCCTCAAGTGCTCTGCATGGTCAGTACGGTTCTCCGAGTAGATAAGAATATCATCGATAAAGATAATGACGAACTCATCTAAATAACGCTGAAAGATATGGTTCATCAAACCCATAAAAACCGCTGGGGCGTTAGTCAAACCGAACGGCATGACTATAAACTCAAAGTGACCATACCTCGTCCTGAATGCGGTCTTAGGAACGTCTTCCTCTCGCACTCTCAACTGGTGATAACCTGACCTCAGATCAATCTTAGAGTAGACAGAAGAACCCTGCAGCTAATCAAACATGTCATCTATTCGGGGTAAAGGATACCTGTTCTTAACTGTAGCCTGATTCAATTGACGGTAGTCGATACAGAGCCGCATAGAACCATCCTTCTTCCGAACGAATAGAACAGGAGCACCCCAAGGCGATACACTAGGTCTGATGTATCCCTTGGCAATCAAATCCTCAAGCTGCTCCTTCAACTCTCTCAATTCAACAAGTTTCATACGATAAGGAGCTTTTGAAATAGGTTGAGTACCTGGCACTAAGTCAATGCTGAATTCGATTTCTCGAATAGGCGGCAATCCAGGAACATCTTCCGGAAACACATCCGCAAATTCTCTAACCACCGGTAAATCCACCAAAGCTGGGCTAGATTTCAGTACATCAACTGCATACACTAAAAATCCTTCTGCACCTTTCTGTAGCAAACGAGTCATAGATAACACTGAAATCAAAGAAATTCTAGATCGAGAACCCTTACCAAAGAATTTCCACTCGTCGGCCATTTCAGGTCTGAACCTGACAACCTTCTGGAAACAATCGACTGTCGCCATGTACTTGGTTAAAGCATCTATCCCGACAATACAATCAAAATCCGACAGTCCCAGTATAATACAGTCGAATTCTAACAATTTTCCTTCAAAACACAGTTCACAGTTCCTGACTAATCTGATAGAATCAATTTCTCCACCCAAAGGTGAAGTAACAGCTACTACTGTAGGCAACAATTCAGTTGGCAAAGCATGCAATAATACGAATTTCTCAGAGATAAAAGAATGGGAAGCACCTGTATCTATCAAGACATGAGCAGAATAACCAAAAATCGAACATTTACCTGCTATAACATCGTCAGGTGCTGCTTGAGCCTGATCCTCTGTCAGAGCAAAGACTCGTGCTTGCTGTCTCGGAGGCTTATTTGCACTGGTACTACCTCCCTGTCTGTTCTGCTACTGAGGCTGGAAAGAGTGCACTGCAGAAGACTGCCTCTCAGGCTGAGCTGCAGATCTAGACGAACTCCCACTCTGAGCTCTATCTCTGTTACACTGTGGGCACACTTTAGAGAAGTGTCCCGGTTGCTGACAGGTGTTACAATTGCCGAAGACTCCCACACACTGATCCAGTGAGTGTCTTCCTCCACACTTGCTGCAGTACAAGGATGATGACCCAGAACTCGGTCCTGAACCGAATTGCTTCAAACCACTGGAACTGGACGAACTGTTCCCCTGCCTCTTGAACTGTTTACCTCTTGCCTTGTACTGATCCTTCATGTTTCCCCCACTGTTACCACCTTCATAACTCTGCTGCATGGTTCTAATGCTGAGGTGGCTGATTCTGATACTGAGAGGGTTGGTTCTGATACTGCCTCTGCTGCTGAGGTGCCACCTGATTACCTCTTTGCCTCCACAAGCCTGCTTGTGCTCCCTTTGCGTGATTTATGGCATCCGCAAAGTTGTCTGGCCTAGCAGTGTTCACCAAAGTGAAGATGTCAGGATTCAAGCCATTAATGAAATGATCTGCCTTAGCTTCTTCATCTCCGGCAATTAGTGGTGCAAAATGCAACAGACTATCAAACTTGGCAACGTACTCTTCGATGTTCAGATTCCCTTGTCTCAAATTGGCAAATTCTGCTCCCTTGTCCTTACGGTACGAGATAGGGAAAAACCGCTTATAGAATTCAGATTTAAAAAGAGTCCAAGTAACTTCCGTACCTCTATTCTCTATTGCTTTCTTTGTCATGATCCACCAGCTCTTAGCAACCCCACGCAGCTGATGAATTACTAACCTGATTCGGCGGTCATCTGTGTAGTCAATGGAATCAAACAACTGATCCATATCATCCAACCAACTCTCACAGTCAACTGGATTTTCTGAACTCATCAACAACGGCGGATTGAACGACTGAAACCTCTTCAGCAAGGTTTCCATAGGAGTCGCTGAAGCATCCAACTGATCAACTTCAGTGCTAGCTTGCTCAGTCGCAGGGATAACTGGCGGTGTGTTTCTGTTTATCACTCGACGAGGACCCATCTGATAATCAAATGTTAGGACACGAGATATCT
This sequence comes from Henckelia pumila, assembly GCF_033568475.1. NCBI lineage: Eukaryota > Viridiplantae > Streptophyta > Magnoliopsida > Lamiales > Gesneriaceae > Henckelia > Henckelia pumila. The sequence continues at coordinate 116,203,936 of NC_133123.1, read as the reverse complement.
CAATCGCTACAATCAGTGCCCTTACAACCGCTTGGAATACCGGATACCAGTCGATAACAGAAACAGTTATATTTCAAGTAGATCATGCTTTATAAATTAAATCACATAACCATGTAATTCAATAATTCTCAATAATAAAGCATGCTCGCATGGAATTAAGTACACAGTTAAAATAATTCAAACACATGCGAGGAGCCAATACACGCAGACTCAATCTACGCGCTCACTCTAGTTCGACCAAAAATCTTAACTCTTTGATACCACTTAATGTGAGACCTCGGTTCTAAACATCTAATTAAGGATTAAACAATAATTAAGCATACAAGATCCAAGAACTAAAAGCAAAGCCAAAACAAAAGAAATTTTTTTTTTTTTATAAAAGGGGCCGCGCTCGGGCGGCCATAAACTGCCGCTCGAGCGCGCCCTACTCCTTGGCGCTACTGGAATACACGGAATGGGGTGCGCTCGGGCTGCTAAAAAAAGCAGCTCGGGCGCCCTCCTACAGCAGAAACAGAACAGCAGAAAAATGCATAGCAACTCAAGCCAAAAGCTAATCCAATGCATCAACTCGAAAGCATGCATTACAAACACGAAACCTCCAATTAATACATGAAGTGCTAATGTTTAACAACTACTCCAAAGTAGGACATACAACGATAATAACACGGCAAAGCTTGCATGACAATACAACATAATAATGAAGTTCATTATCTAAACATGTTCCAAAATCACTAGGTAGACATGTTAACATGACTTCTAAACCGAGTCTCACTACTAGCTCTCCCTCTTGAAGCTAACCATGCCTCTTCTGACTTGATCCTGCCCCACCTGTTGCCAAGTACACATACAAAACAAAGCAACAGCCGGATAACCGGTGAGAACGACATTCCCAGTAAAAGCAACATATCAAGTAATACAACAATAAACATGCTTTTAATGTAACAACGAATTCAATAACAACGTAATGAAATGCATGTCTTTAAACCGGGATATCAAATCTGATAACGAGGGATTGCTGCTGTGCTTTTAGGATCCCGAGGGTGAGATTACGTAACGACTCACCGACTCACCCAATCGAGGTGGTGCCACGTATCCCACTCCTCTAGACTTTGAGCAACTATAATGAGTATGCTAGCACTAGGTGAAACGACTAAGACCTAGGCCACTCAATCATAGTTCCCAAACGTCTAAACAAAAAGGGCGGTTCTGCCCGCTGAAAACAAGATTGGCTCAAGATGAATGCATAACAGAAACATAAAACATAGCCATATACAAACGCTCAATCAAAACAACAAAACACAAGTTCCTCATGCTAGAACGAGTGTAGATGCAAGTATGAGATTTCAAAAGGGAAAACTCGAGAACCACAGTCCCGAGTATGCTATCCCGCTACGATGACTGCTTTTACCTTTCAATGTAGTAGTTCCAACTCTGGATAAGCTATAACAAAAGGTTTAATCAACAACTAAACAATCCAACAACAAAGGCAACGGTTCAAGGTAATTTCTTTACCGTTCTTCGTCCAATTCTCGACGACCAAATGCTGCTAACACAGGGCTTTACAACTCCAAACGAATCTGTTCAGATACAATCAAAGATCAATTACCATGATTGACTTACAAGCCAAGTTCAACAACTTCAAAAATGGTTCAAATCTCCAAAACTCAAACCGACGGCATAACGGCTATAACTGAACAAACCGGCAATGCAGACAGCAGTTCAATAGCGATATAATCTCATAACAATTCTAAGACAACCAAAACAAGGCAATCCCAATAAATCTCAAATCACAATTTTCGAAAATGGCTTCCAAAAATCATAACAATTCCGAACGTCGCTCAAATTCAAAACCGACAGATAATAGACGATCAGAACTCTGTAGAGAACAACATACTCGAATCTAGAACGATTCTAACAACATCCAAAAACTAGAATGTATCTGATCGTAGAAAAACTTACGATATAACAGAGCTCTCACTGCAGTGATCGCTAATCTGCCTTCAGAAATAATTTATAACGGACGGATCGAGCTCGGACTGGAAATCTGGAAGATTGGAAAAGCTTGAAGGCGTCTTCAATGGAGTCTCTCGGTTGTGTGGAGGAGGAGGAAGACTTTAGAAGTCAATTTCAAGTGTAGATAATATATAAAAATCAATATTTGCGTTTTAGTCCCTGAAATTTCTAAAATTTTCAAAAAGGACCCTGATCAAAATCAAACCGGCTCGAGAACTCTGTAATCTCTCATTAACTCAAATAAACTCATTTAAGATAAAAACAGGGCGTTACACTTATCGACTAGCTTTGCCACCGTATCTTTTCAGTATTCACGACGTGTTCCACGTAACACTGTTGCGACGGTATGTGGCGGATAAGTCTCATATACTGCAGCGGTCTGAGGTTCAAGTGAGCAAGGATTTGACCTATGCTGAGAAACCTATTCGTATCCTGGATTATAAGGATAAGGTTTTACGAAACAAAAGTCATTCCTTTGGTTTTAGTTCAGTGGCAGCGCCGAGGCACTGAGGAAGCTACTTGGGAGCTTGAAGAAAGGATGCGTGAAGACCATCCTGAGTTGTTTTGATTTCAGTTTTGAGCTGTATTCGGTTGTAACGTTTGATTGGAATAAGGAATGTTTCTGTACCTTGTATTGCATTCGGTACTTAAGATCTATTTTCGAGGACGAAATATCTTAAGTGGGGGAGAATGTAGTACCCCGTAACCGAAATTGGTAATTAAGAGATTAATTATGTTAATTAAAACCAATTTGGTATCTGAAGGATCGGAAGCTCCGATCAGGATCGGAAGCTCCGATCGATATTACGTCATGCATGACGTGTGGCAGGATCGGAAACTTCGATCGGGATCGGAAGCTCCGATCGCCCTATCCGAAGTCAACCAGTGAGATTTTGACATGTGGCAGATAAGGATGTTCTGAAGCTCCGATGGCAGGATCGGACGTTCCAAACAAGGATCGGAAGTTCCGATCGAGGATCGGAGGTTCCGATCGATGCCTATAAATATAAGGTCCGAGGCATTCATTTCTTGTCAATTCCGAGTTCCTTTCCTTCACCCTCGTGGCTCTATTTTAGGGCTTTGGGTACTCTTATTTTAGAGTTGGAGTAGGGAACATATTTAGTATAGCCAGAGAGTGTCTGACATAGTAGCGGAGCAGTGCTCGTGTTGTAGAGCCGTGTTCGAGGATGTGAATTCGCTGCAGGGGAGTGCCCTAGTTGCGGGATAGTCGCCATCAGTGGGCTGACGACGGACGCAGGTATAGCTATGGTCTCCTTTAATTATTTAGGAGTATGCAATAACTTAGTTAAGGCTTTTAGCGCTTATTGAATGATGCATGAGTATTTGCATTGTAGACTTGATGATAAGCTTGGGACCTAGAGTGGAACTACTAGGACTGTCTTAGAAATGTACGTAAGTACTGACTGAGATTGCCAGCGGATATGCATGCTTATATGTTGCATTTATGTGTTTGCATGTTATTATTGTTATGCGGCATGTGCATATCATCTTGTGCCTGTACATCTGTATATCTTTCGAGATGAGCCAGTTAGGGTTGCTCAGCCCTGTTAGGACGTTTGATATCGAGTACCCTTAGGTACTGATACCTCGAGGACTCCGTGGTCCGCATCCGGGATTCGGGAATGAGTGGTCGCACACAGTGGTTAGCTACCCCGATGTGACAAGCTTATATCCCAGGCGCCAGTTTGAGCAGTTTGTATACAGTTATCCCAGATATGGATACCCGGTCATTTGCATGCATCATATTTGTATGTTTATCCGTGCTTTCGTATTGAGCTTAGAGCTCACATCCAGTATTTTCTGTGTATCTGGATACCCTATTCGATGGGGCAGGTATAGGTGCAGGATTGAGCACCAGGAGCCTGGAGTAGCCAGTGACCTTGAAGAAAGCAGGATTAGCTGTAGGTTTTATTTAAAGTAATTCGATTGGGTTGTATAAATCAAGTTTGATTAGCCGGTTGTATTCTGCCGGTCTACTTGTAATTAGTCTTCCACAGCAATTTGATTTAATGCATGCTTAATTATGCTCTTAAACTCTGATTAGGTAGTGGATCCGGGTCGGGTCGCTACACATTGGGATGCAAGTGGATCTATAAACAGAAGGAAGGAACTCCTGGTACAGATCAGATCAAGTATAAAGCCAGATTGGTTGCAAAGGGTTTTGGTTAAGCAGAAGGGATAGATTTTAATGAGGTCTATTCTCCAGTGGTCAAACATTGTTCCAATCGGATTATGTTAGCACTGGTGAACCAGCTCGACTTGGAGCTTGAGCAGATGGATGTGAAAACTGCATTTCTACACGGTGACCTGGAAGAAACCATTTATATGGAACAACCTAAGGGCTTCATACATCAGAAAACACGAGATAAGGTCTGCTTACTAAGAAAATTATTGTATGGGGTGAAGAAGAGTCCGAGGCAGTGAAATAGGAGGTTTGATGAGTTCATGATTGGTATTGATTTTGTGAGAAGCCGATATGATAGATGTGTCTATCTGAAGAAGGATGAAGGGCAGGTTATTTTGTATCTACTGTTTTACGTTGATGATATATTGATTGCAAGTAAAAGTAGGACAAAGATATCATCCTTGAAGCAACAGCTCAACTCAGAGTTTGAGATGAAAGATCTGGGAGAAGCGAAGAGAATTTTGGGCATGGACATAATGAGAAACAGGAAAAGGCAGGAGATTCATCTGAATCAGAAGAACTACTTGAAGAAGGTTGTTCTGAGGTATAACATGAATCAAGAAAAATCCGTCTTGACCCCTGTAGGACAACATTTTAAGATATCTGCGAATCAATCACCTGAAAGTGAGGAAGACAAGATGAAGATGGCTGGTATTCCATATGCTAGTGGAGTGGGGAGTCTCATACATGTAATGGTGTGTAGTAGGCCTGATCTGGCATATGAAATGTGTAATGGGCTGGGTGCGTCCCTCTGCTTCTGGCCCATCTGGCTTTCTGCTCTGGGGGCCCAGGCCCATACTCATGGCCTTCTCTCCACCTGGAAAGAAGAGTTTTTGCCCTCCCCAGGATTCGAACTTGGACCACCAGGCATATATCCAAATTCAACTCAATCCTGGTACCACTAAGCTGATCAGCTTAGTGGTACCAGGATTGAGTTGAATTTGGATATATGCCTGGTGGTCCAAGTTCGAATCCTAGGGAGGGCAAAAACTCTCCTTTCCAGGTGGAGAGAAGGCCATGAGTATGGGCCTGGGCCCCAGAGCAGAAGGCCAGATGGGCTAGAGGCAGAGGAACGCACCCGACCCATTACACAATCAGTGTTGTGTCAAAATTCATGGCTAATCCGGGTACATATCATTGGGAAGCTCTGAAATGGATTCTCCGATATCTCATAAACACAACTGGATTGGGGTTGAAGTTTGAAAAACAGCAAGATGAGATTGATCCGGTAGTTGGATATGTGGATTCAAATTTTGCTGGTAACTTAAACACGAGAAAGTCATTGACTGTATATGTGTTCACCTTTTATGGTACAACGATCACCTGGAAGTCAAATTTACAGTCAGTGGTTGCCCTTTCTACCACTGAGGCAGAATTCATAGCTATTACCGAGGCCATAAAGGAAGGATTGTGGTTAAAGGGGATGATAGCGGAGATTGGTGTGAAACAAGATTAAGTTGTAGTACATTGTGACAACCAAAGTGCAATACACTTGACGAAACACCAAGTCTATCATGAACGATCGAAACACATAGATGTGAAGATGCATTTCATCAGAGATGTGATTGAGAATGGAGATGTAATCCTTGTGAAGATAGCATCAGAAGAAAACCCTGCAGATGTTATGAAAAATTCACTGTCGTATGCTAAGTTCAAGAAATGTTTGGACTTAGTTAATGTGGTGATTGGAAATTATCCAAAGGGGCGAGGATGGAGAGTAGCATTCAACTTGAAAGAATCAAGGTGGAGATTGTTGAACTATGTTTCTATCAGATTAAATAAGGATTGAGAAGAGATCAGATCAAACAGTGGAGACCAGATGAGTTCAGTGGTCAGTTGAATTCATGGTCCAGATCGAATACTAGGATCAGATCGAAGTGATGGTCAGATAAGTCTTCGGACGAGTTCATGCAGATCGATTGCTCGAGTACTGTGACTTGGTTAGAATTCAAATGAAGTATCTGAGAAGCTATAAGCTTGAAGGCAGATCAAAGCAGATCGAAGTACAAGAAAAGATTAGACTGATGAATGAAGGCTTATCGGGTTGGAGCATGTTGAATTTATAATTGGGTCGTAAGTTGCTGTTGACCTAAAGCCCAAGATGAAAGTTGGTTTATTTCTCTATATAAGCAGATGGAAGCTGGCCACAACGAACATAACAGAAAATCAAAATTCTTTAGAATATATTGAGAGAGAAGAAAGATAGATTTAGGAGGAGAAAAACTAAGCGAAGATTGTGATGGGAAGAATTCAAGTATAAAATCTTGAATTGAGTCTGTATCTAGCTTGAGAGTTTATCTTAGTCTATCTCTGTAATAATGTAGTGACCCTGCATGGAATCACCTACTAACTGGCAACTAATAGCATGCAATAACTTAATAAAGCAAAATGCTTAACGTGTATAATACGTGCGGAAACAAAATCCAAAATTTACATATCAGCTTAGTAATAAATTAAGGCTTAATACTGTAGTAATACAACCATATCAAAAAACTTAAAAGCAAATATTATACAGCTATATCGAATCCTGCTGTATAATTAACTCCTCAAGGCTCCTGCTCCCTAGTCCTGCCTTGAACTACCAGCTCCGTCCATCCTGCGACCTGCCCTATGGAAAGGGTGTCCAAGATAAAAACTAGGATGTGAGCTCTAACGTCCAGTACATAAACATGAGTAAACATATATATATAATGCATGCAACATGATGACTGGTAAATGGTCATCTGAAAAGTCATGCTCAGTACCGGCGCCACATGAGTGCTGCCACCGCGCGGATCAACCTCTGGGTGCAACCACATTCGTTTAGTACACCAGAGTAGTCAGACATACATGTCCACGCTACTCTCAGTGACAGACTATCGAGTATAGAGCTGAGCGACTCTATAATCAGGTATATCAAGGTATAGGCTCAATGTGTATATGCACATGACATATGAATATGGAAAACGATAAATCATATATCATGCCATATAATAACGCCAAATAAATGCAACATATAAACATGTATACTCGCTGGCAATCTCAGTCAATGTGTACGTACCTCTAGGCTAGTTCAAGTATAGTAGGATCCTAGGTTCCAAGCCTATATTCAAAAGTTCACCGTATCACTACACAAGTTCTATAAGCCTTAAGAAAGCTAATAAGTACTCCCAAAACTTAAATAGATTCCTGGACCATACCTTCGTCCGTAGATAGCCCTTTGGAATCGCTAGTCTCGGATGACTATAACCACACCTTGGTTATTCCAGAACCTCGATTATAACCGATAGAGCCCTCAAGTGTATAACTCACAATATATAACTGAAGAAGAAAACTCGGAATTCGTATTTCAAAATGAACTCTGGAGACCCCTATTTATAGGCCAAGACTCGGCCTAGGTTCGGATCCTCCGAACTCGGGTTCGGATTGTCCGATCCAACTCACTGCCTGCATGCGAGACACGTCGAGTTCGGACCGTCTATCGTCACTTCGGGCCGTCCGAAGTGTCCAATGCTTGACACTTGTCAAAAATCTCGGCTGAGTAATCCTGCTTGCTTAGCACAAGGGAGTTCGGGCTGTCCGATCCTTAGTTCGGACCGTCCGAACGTGCCTTAACTCCAAAGTCAACAAGCTCACCTTCAGAGCCCCCGAGTTGCTGAGTTCGGATCGTCCGAAGTCCTCTTCGGACCGTCCAAACTGGCTCAAATATTGACAATCCAATTCTTGATTCTGAAGTCCGATTGAACTCTGGAATTGGTTAATTACTAACCCTTAATCATGTTTAACATATTATTATCTTAAAATAAAATCTGGATTACTACATTCTCCCCACCTTTAGATATTTCGTCCGCGAAATAAAATCTAAAGACAAATCAATATAACAATATGAAACATTAAATCATGTTTTATTACAACAACTGTAATTACATCTTTACACGGAAATCAAAAGTACAAAGCAAACAACTCAGGATATTCTGCTCACATATAGCTCTCGGTTTCCCAAGTTGCTTCTTCAACGCCTCGGCGCTGCCACTGTACCATCACAAGTGGTATAGTCTTGTTCCGAAGAACTTTCTCCTTCTTGTCTAAGAAACGGAGTGGTCGTTCAACAAAAGACAGATTTGGTTCTAGCTGAATATCCGTATGCTGGATAATATGAGATTCATCAGCTATGTACTGTCGAAGTAACGACACATGAAAAAAATCATGTATACTGGAAAGAGATGGTGGTAACGCCAAATGATAAGCAACGTCTCCAATCTTCTCCAGTATCTGGAAAGGCCCAATGAAACGAGGTGACAACTTGCCTTTCACACTGAATCTCATCACCTTCTTGAAAGGTGATACTCATAGGAAAACATATTCACCAGGCCGGAACTGAAGTGGCCTGCGGTGAATATTGGCATAACTGGCTTGACGATCTTGAGCAACTTTGATTCTTCGCTTGATCAAATCTACCTTGTCTACAATCAGCTGCACCAACTCAGGACCCTCGACTTGTCGTTCCCTGACTTCATCCCAGAATAACGGAGTACGACACCGTCGACCATACAATGCCTCGAAAGGTGCCATATTAATACTACGATGATAATTGTTATTGTAGGCAAATTCGATCAAAGGTAACTGATCCTGCCAAGATAACCCAAAATCCATGACAGAAGAATGTAGCATATCCTCCAGCGTACAAATAGTCCACTCTGACTGCCCGTCAGTCTCCGGATGATATGCAGTGCTCAAACTCAGAGTGGTACCCAACGCCTGCTGAAAACTACCCCAGAAACGTGAGGTAAATCGTGGGTCTCTATCAATTACTATGCTCACTGGAACCCCATGCAATCACACTATCTCATGGATGTATAAGCGTGTCATACGATCATAAGAATACTCCCGATTGTAGGGAATGAAATGTGCTGATTTCGTCAGACGATCAACAACGACCCAGATAGCATCACACTGACGTGACGTCATAGGAAAGTGGGTGACAAAATCAATAGTCACGTGCTTCCACTTCCATTCGAGAATCTCAAGATTTTGCAGTAATCCACCTGGTCGTCGGTGTTCAGCCTTGACCTGTTGACAAACCAAACATCTCGAAACAAACTGATATACACTCCGCTTCATCCCTTTTCACCAGAATCTGGTTCGCAAGTCCTTATACATTTTCATGCTTCCAGGATGAATAGACAATCGACTCCTGTGAGCTTGAGATAGAATATCATTCCTGAACTCCGCAACATCAGGTACAACCACTCGATTTGATAAGCACAATAAACCATCTGCCTGATAATGGAATCCAGATGTATTAACCCCATTGGCTAGATGTGCCAAACGCTAAGTCGTAACACCAGATATCTGAGCTTCCCTGATCTGGGAATACAATGTTGGCTCAGATAATATAGTATACAAACGAATTTCATTTCTTCCTTTCTTGTGCTTGAGTGTAAAACTCAATGAACAGCACTCCTGAACCATATGAGATATTTCACTAGTCTGAAGTGCAGAAAGTCTCACCTGCCGACTCAAGGCATCAGTAGTAAGATTAGCAGAACCTGGATGATATTTGATTTCATAATCATAATCCTTCAGAAGATCCATCCAGCATCTCTGTCGCATATTCAACTACGCCTGAGTGAATAACTATTTCAGACTCTTGTGATCCGTGAATATCTCAAATTTCTCGCCATAAAGATAATGCCTCCAAATCTTGAGCGCAAATACAATGGCGGCTAACTCGAGATCATGCACTGGATAATTATTCTCATGCGTCTTCAATTGTCGAGAAGCATAGTCAATAACATGTCCATGATGTGTCTATTCACATCCTAACCCCTGACTAGAGGCATCAGTATAGACAACATAACCTCCCGATCCAGAAGTTAGAGCTAGCACAGGTGCAGTAGTAAGACGTCTACGCAGCTCGTGAAATGACTCCTCACAATTCGAGGACCATATGAAGGTAAAATCTTTCCGAGTAAGTTGAGTCAAAGGCCTGACCAACTGTGCAAAATTCTCGATGAACCGACGGTAATAACCCGCTAGACCCAAGAAACTATGAATCTCAGCAAACGTCATTGGACGAGACCAGTTCAGCACTGCCTCTATCTTACTAGGATCAACAGATATTCCTTCACTTGAAATCACATGACTGAGAAACACTACCCGATCAAGCCAGAATTCACACTTGCTCAATTTCGCATACAGCTGCTTCTCTCGTAACGTCTGCAACACAATTCTCAGATGTTGTGCATGCTCATCCTTGTCATGAGAATAGAAAAGAATATCATCAAAGAAGATGATGACAAATCTATCCAGATATTCTCGAAATACCTGATTCATCAGATTCATAAAAATTGCCGGTGCATTCGTCAAACCAAATGGCATCACCAGAAATTCATAATGCCCGTATCTGATTCTAAAAGCAGTCGTAGAAATATCTGAGTCTCGTACCCGCATCTGATGGTATCCAGATCTCAGATCTATCTTAGAGTAGACAGAAGTACCCTGTAGTTGATCGAACAGATCATCAATTCGTGGCAAATGATTCTTATTCTTGATGGTGACACGATTCAGCTGCCTGTAATAATACATAATCACATCGATCCATAATTCTTTTTGACAAATAACACAGGTGCTCCCCACAGAGAAACACTCGGACGAATATATTCCTTATCAAGCAGGTCCTGCAACTGCTATTTCAATTCCCTCATCTCTGACGGTGCCAGACGATAAGGTGCTCTGGATATAGGCGTAGTTCCTGGTACTAGATCAATACCAAATTCAACCTCTCGAACCGGAGGAAAACCAGAAATCTCATCAGGGAATACATCAGGAAACTCGCTGACAACCGATAGCTGATCAATACCCGGACTACTTGTGGACATATCAACTGCATAAATGAGGTAGCCCTCCCCACCTGACTCCAAGACATGACATGCCTTCAGAGCCGATACAAGTGGCATCGGAGGTCGCGCACCCTCACCATAAAAGTACTAGCTATCACCCTCATCCGGATGAAACTGTACCAGACGTTGATAACAATCCACAGTAGCATGATACAAAGTCAGCATATCTATTCCCAAAATACAATCAAAATATGCCATCGCTAATATCATCAAATTAGCCGATAACACATGACCCTCAAACTCTAGAAGGAAACCCATCACTAGACGCTTAGTTACTACCTCCTGCTCCAGCGGAGTAGATACAACTAAATCCATATCTAATGATACATAAGGTAATCTATGTCTCTTAACAAAACGACTAGAAATAAAGGAATGCGATGCTCCAGTATCAATTAAGACAAGTGCAGGAATACCACATAACAAAAACGTACCTGCCAACATGCGATCGCTTCCCTCAGTAGCCTGATCCTGAGATAGAGCAAACACCTGCCCTTGAGTCTGTGGACGGTAACCAGAAGAATTATGTGGTGATGGCTGCTGACGTGGAAAAGTAGAAGTCTGAGATCCAACCCGTGATCCCGATCCACTAGCAGAACCCATACGCTGAGGACAATCTCTCTGTAGATGTCCCTGCTTACCAAAAATATAACAAGCACCAGTAGCCTTCCGACACGAAGCTGCAGGATGCTTCCCACCACAGTGGCTGCAAAACTCCTTCTTCTTCTTCCCAAAGCGGAATGTACCTCGTGAGCCACGAGAACCAGACGAAGTAGTAGGAGTAGAAGAAGACATAGGTCCAGATTGCACAACAGATTGAGCCTTAGGCCCAAAAGATCCACTAGGCTGTTCTGGCATCATCAACTGTGCCCGCCTATTGCTGTTCTCCACTTGACGGCAACGGTTCACCAAAGTCTCATAAGATATCGGATTATCACATACAACAACTTGTGAGTAGATATCTTGATTCAGGCCTTGCAAAAAGATATCATACTTGGACGCATCACTGTCATTGATATGAGGACTAAAAGGTAGCAGATCAAGAAATCGTTGCTGATATTGATCAATAGTCATTGATACTTGCCTCAGAGTCAGCAACTCCATAGATCGGGCCTGTCGAACTGCTGGAGAAAAATACATTTTCTGAAACTGCTAATAGAAATCCCCCCAAGTCACCTGTCCTCTCTCAGTACGTGCCTGAGTAGCTTTGGCATCCCACCATAAGCGTGCTCGATCCTCTAGAACGAATTCTAAAACTTCCAGTTTCTGCTTCTCAGTGCAATCGAAAGCTCGAAATGCACTCTCGAGTTTAGACATCCAACCTCTTGCCTGTTCAGGATTCTCGCCTCCCACCAAGGGTTTCAGTCCTACTTGCATGAGCTTATTGATAGAGTAGCGACGTCTACCCTCATGAGAACGATATCGATCATCATGATGGCGATGGTGACGATGATGACCACCTCCCTGGCCAACACTACCGTGACTCTCGTCAGCCATATCCTAAAAAGAATTGCACATTAAAATCCTAAATGCGCAAGAATTACTCAAGACTAAACTAAATCCCGAGTACTAATTCCCAAAATCTATGCATGCTCTGATACCAAAAATGTAGTGACCCTGCATGGAATCACCTACTAACTGGCAACTAATAGCATGCAATAACTTAATAAAGCAAAATGCTTAACGTGTATAAAACGTGCGGAAACAAAATCCAAAATTTACATATCAGCTTAGTAATAAATTCAGGCTTAATACTGTAGTGATACAACCATATCGAAAAACTTAAAAGTAAACATTATACAGCTATATCGAATCCTGCTGTATAATTAACTCCTCAAGGCTCTTGCTCCCTAGTCCTGCCTTGAACTACCAGCTCCGTCCATCCTGCGACCTGCCCCGTGGAAGAGGGTGTCCAAGATAGCAACTAAGACGTAAGCGCTAATGCCCAGTACATAAACATGAGTAAACTTATGTATATAATGCATGCAACATGATGACTGGTAAATGGTCATCTGAAAAGTCATGCTCAGTACCGGTGCCACATGAGTGCTGCCACCGCGCGGATCAACCTCTGGGTGCAACCACACTCATCTAGTACACCAGAGTAGTCAGACATATATGTCCACGCTACTCTCAGTGACAGACTATCGAGTATAGAGCTGAGCAACTCTATAATCAGGTATATCAAGGTATAGGCTCAACGTGTATATGCACATGACATATGAATATGGAAAACGATAAATCATATATCATGCCATATAATAATGCCAAATAAATGCAACATATAAACATGTATACTCGCTGGCAATCTCAGTCAATGTGTACGTACCTTTAGGCTAGTTCAAGTATAGTAGGATCCTAGGTTCCAAGCCTATAAATGTTCATCGTATCACTACACAAGTTCTATAAGCCTTAACAAAGCTAATAAGTACTCCCAAAACTTAAATAGATTCCTGGACCATACCTTCGTATGTAGATAGCCCTTTGGAGTCGCTAGTCCCGGATGACTATAACCACATCTTGGTTATTCCAGAACCTCGATTATAACCGATAGGGCCCTCAAGTGTATAACTCACACTATATAACTGAAGAAGGAAACTCGGAATTCGTATTTCAAAATGAACTTCGGAGACCCCTAATTATAGGCCAAGACTCGGCCTAGGTTCGGATCCTCCGAACTCGGGTTCGGATTGTCCGATCCAACTCACTTCCTGCATGCAAGACACGTCGAGTTCGGACCGTCCGATCGTCACTTCGGGCCATCCGAAGTGTCCAATGCTTGACATTTGTCAAAAATCTCGGCTGAGTAATCCTGCTTGCTTGGCACAAGGGAGTTCGGGCCATCCGATCCTTAGTTCGGACCGTCCGAACGTGCCTTACCTTCGAAGTCAACAAGCTCATCTTCGGAGCCCCCGAGTTGCTGAGTTCGGATCGTCCGAAGTCCTCTTCGGACCGTCCGAACTGGCTCAAATATTGACAATCCAATTCTTGATTCTGAAGTCCGATTGAACTCTGGAATTGGTTAATTACTAACCCTTAATCATGTTTAACATATTATTATCTTAAAATGAAATCTGGGTTACTACAAATAAGCTCTGTTCTTGAGCTTGGTTTGTTTTGTTGGTGATTAATAAAGTGGTTGTCTTGCTCTCCCGTGGACGTAGGCAAAATGTTATCGAACCACGTAAACACTTGTGTTGTTTATTTGCTTTCGCGTGAGTGTTGAGTTTGATCTGTGTGAGTTGGGTTTTATCTGTTTTCTGGGATTGTGTTCTTACTTGTCTGGTAATTCTCGGAATATCGAATTCTTCCGGATTGATTCCTAACATATTTAGAAGAAAATATGATAAACGTATATATATTTTTATAATAAAATACTATTCTTCATTATTGGGGGAAAAAAAACTGTTTGGCATGCAATGTGTATATTAGGGGTGTAAATAAATTGTGCTGGCTCACAAGTTTTATGGGAGGAGTACTAAAAACATATTTGGTTCGTATTCTAAATAATTAAATTTGAGTCAAATTCAAGCATGCTAATTTTTTTTTTAGCCAAAATCGAAACTAAATGATTCAACAAAACACATACAAGACATCTCAAGAGTTAATTATTTGAGACGGATTTCCGACCCTACCCTACCATGAAAAAAAAAATTACTTTTATTGGAGATATGGATTGGGTCGAACCATCTTAAAGATATAAATCCGTGACATTGTTTCACAATAAATCTATTTTAATTTATTTTATTCAATAGTTTGTGATCCATTAACGGGCTGTAATATTTTATAACATAACATAATATACTTGTATGTATTAAATTAAATAAACATGTTTTGAACCATTCGAATATTTAGTTTTGAATAACCAATCGAATAGCTTGTACACATATATAAAGTTTTTGAGCGTCATGCCGTAAGAAGATTCGTTGCCTAAAATTGAGGAATTCGGGTGATCAGTCTTTCCGAATGAATATTATGGGAGGGCATATGCTTCTTCTGTATTGACACGAATGAATTTTGGTGTTGTCATATACATCACAAAATAAGATTAGAGGTGTTGAAATATCCGGCAAAAATCCTTAAACTGTTAAGTCAATCATCAAAATATACATTTACGAAAAGTTGAAGATTTTATAGCATAAATTGAGAAATACATTACTAATCGAGATATTTGAATTTGAGTGAGCCACTTTTGAGCTTAAATATTGGAAGTAGAATCTAATTTTAATTACGCTACCTAATATATTTAAAAATGTGATTAAATATTAACGGGTTTATTACGGGTTAAATGATGTTATAGCTTATAGGACATATTGGTAAAATAGGAATCGTGGAGTGTACATATTCTAAGTTGCCCTCGCTTTTGAGTTTTTATATTATAAATAAAAATATTATATTCTTACGTACTTCCCTCCAATTCCAAATCTCTTCTCCTTGAGGAATGGGGAAAAAAATTTCAAAAACTTTCTAGTTCCCACCAAATCCTGAAACCCGAATTCAAATTCCTCGCAAATTTATTCTCTGGAAACATTAGGCTGCCAAAACCTAGGCCAGGATATGGATTCGCACCCAAACTTTGAGGAATTGCCGAAGTCCGCCCTTTTCCCGCCGAGAAGTGACGAGTTAGCTGCTGGCGGCACTGAATTTTTCGATGCCGCTCATGTGCTGGAAGTTGAAACTGATGAAGACGACAGCGAGCCTCTGAGTTTCCCTCGCTTTCGCGAGCGGTGGTCGGGAAATCATGATATCAGTGCGGAATCTGACACATCGTTGTCTTTCGATTATCGGAATTCTCGTGAAGATATCACTGAACGGCCGTCGTGGAGAGGTATGGATGTTGAAGGGAGGACTTCAATTTCGGCTTCGCAGCCCGACAGTAACAAACTTAAGGTTTATTCCGATATATTGAGTTTTATCAGTTTACGACTTGTGTCCTGGTTGTAATGTGATTTTCGTTTTGTTTTTACACTCGTATACTCTCGGGTTACTCAAATTTGTCACCTTGACTTCCCAAAACCAACTCCATGACCCGAAGTCACCATGTAGGTTTGGGAAATTTAACCGTGTCGCCGATGAAGTAGCAATGTTAGTGATATATATGTATATGTATATGTATGTGTGTGTGTGTGTATAAAAAATTATGTCTTTGCCTGACATTCTGGTTGATGATGATAGATATATGTAGCTGGGAAAACGTTCGGTGTTTTTTGGGTTTGTTTATTTGTTTATGTTTTCATTCACCAAGTTTTCAATGTGTTTATTCTATTAAAAAAATTGTGAAAAATTTGCAGGGAGCAGGGCTTGAAAATTTGGGTAACACATGCTTTCTAAATTCTGTGTTGCAATGCTTCATGCACACTGTACCACTTCTTCATAGTATTCTATCAGATAATCACGCAGCGGGTTGTCAGTGTAAGAACACCGACAATTTATAGTAATTTTTATATTTTTGTTGCTGTTGGAATTTACTTTCATTATAAATTTGTTCCAGCTAGCTTTGTGACTATTAATACAGGTACCGAGGAACATTTCTGCGTGCTTTGCGCTCTGCGTGAACTGGTTGAGCTATCATTTACTTCTAGCAATAGAGCTGTTGCACCTTCGAAGATTTTCAACAATTTGAGCTGTATCCTCTTTGCATTTGAATTAAATTTGCAAAACCATGATATATAAAATTATGTTTATTCTGCATAAACTGATAGTTTGATTATTTTATTTCAATGACTGTTGATTTTGTTTTCTTTTTCTAGGTTGCCATTCTGTCTGTTGTTTTTTAAATTTTAATGTCTCATTTACATTGCGGTAACTGTTCCGATTGGTTAAACCACCAGCTTTATTAGTGCATACAATAGACAGAATGACAACTTAGACAGAATGATAGTCATACTCTATTCACACGAGTTTCATAAATTTCTTCTTCTTTGAGATTCTTTGACCTCATAAAACTATTAGATTTTTCGCCAACTTTCCAGATGAATCAACAGGAAGATGCTCACGAGTTTCTTCAGTGCTTTCTAGAAAGGCTTGAAAGCTGTCATGATTCAAAGCTAAAGGACTGCACAAATCCAATAAGTGACAACTTTGTTAGACAGGTTTTTGGTGGTAGTCTAGTCAGCAAAGTATGCACTCTTTCCTATCCTTTTTTCATTTCTGTCTGTGTGTGCGTGTGTCTGTGTGTGTCTGTGTGTTTTTTCCATGTTCTTTTATTAACTCCACATTTCCTGCTTTACGCACACGTGTATGATTGTGAGTTAAATATCTGATCATATGGTTGCTACTTGCAGCTGAAGTGTTGTAAGTGCTATCACTGTTCTGACACTTACGAGCCTTTGGTAAACCTGAGTTTGGAGATCGAAGAAGCGGAAAATCTCTCAATGGCTCTGCAATCTTTCACGAAGATTGAAAAAATTGAAGATTCGGAGAATAAGTTTACTTGTAATAGTTGTAAAGAACAAGTATCCATTGAGAAGCAACTTATGTTTGATCAGGCCCCTTCAGTTGCTGCCTTTCATTTGAAGAGATTCAAAAATGAAGGCCATTTTGTTGAAAAAATTGATAAACATGTAAAATTTCCATTGGAATTGGATCTGCGGCCTTTCACTTGTAGTGGACAGACATCTGATGTAAGTTTCCCTGATGCCTATTCTTTTGAATCATGAAATATAAGGACTCACATTTATTTAGGTTATCCAAGCTCATAAGATGTAAATTTTATCTTGAAATCTGAAGGCTATGGTTAATTTAAAATCTTTTATCTGATTACATCATTATGCCAATTGGCCAGTAGTTTTGAAGAGGTTTGTATATTTGTGAAAATTGATTTTTCTTACGCTGGGTAGAACTTTATATGGATGTTTTCGCCCTTGCTCGCCTTCCTTTTTTCTGGTGGCTGTGTTATATAATAGGTTTTTGCTCATATATGTAATTGTCAAGAATGCAGCATAAGAAATCAAATAATGTGCTTTAGTGTGTGTTATAGCTGGAATCTGAAGTCCTTATCTTTCTATTTGTGCGTGTGTCCTGCAGGTGGAGCTTAAATACACTCTTTATGCTATTGTGGTACATATTGGATTGACATCTACTTCAGGCCACTATTACTGTTTCATTCGTTTATCACCTGACAAGTGGTGCAAGTTTGATGATTCCCGGGTGAGTCATGAGACATCTTGCTGCAATATAGAATAATATAATATCGATGTCCTATATAGTCATTGAAATTTGGTAGTTAATCTGGTGTTTGGGGAAATCTTGATCATTGCCATCATGTAGGTTGTTCAAGTCCACGAAGATATAGTGATGGCACAGGAGGCGTACATTCTCTTCTATGCCAAAGAGGGAATCTCCTGGTTTTCAAGTTTCATGGAAACCCAGAAGTTCATAGAGTCCGATATATCAAGCACATCGCCCAAATCAGTGTTAGATAAATTAGACATAGCTACAGAGTCTCCCACTCCCCACAAAACTCACTATTGTGATTCAATTGAAGCAAGTGATGCAACTGTTCCAAAATGCAGTGATGTTGAAGATGACGATAGTAAAGAGAATGGACCAACATGCAATATTCCTGCGAGTGATTGTTTTGATTTGCCTTCGCAAGATCATCACTTACGAGTCTCTCCACATTCACCTGACATATTTAACAGGAAGCAGGGGGATGGTGTTTGTGGAACCAAACAAGTAATTACTCCTCAAACACCTTCAGGATCTCCAAGTCTAGAGATATTTAGGAAAGACCCACCCGGTAATTTGAGCGAAAGCTTCTTCCTTAAAGATACCTTTTTTAACGACTTTACCAATAAATGACTGATGCTTATAACTAACTTATGTTTTAGATGTGGTTTTCTCCATTCCACGTAACCCTGTGCGATCTGTGGATCGGATCTCCTGCAAGAGACAACTGGATAAAGATCTGGATGTGGAAACAAAACAGGCTTGTTTATTTGTAAAGAAAAGCATGCCTGGTGCAAGAGGTCAGCAAATGCTGGCTGCTTTGAAGGGGTCAAAAAGTGAAGGTTCTGCAAATAGGAAGAAAAGTAGATCGCGATCATCTCCAAGAAGAGATCACATGAGACTGGTGCGTCCATTGTTTGCGGGGGTGTTCAGGTGAACTGGAAATTAGTCAGACCAAGATGAACAGATGAGGTTCTATTGTCGCGGTGATAGAATAGGGAAATTAACCTTTTTGGCTGAATTAGGCAAGAGCGCTTGTAGCTAGCTACTGCCCTTCTTGCCATCTGCTTTTTAAAGAATTGCATTTTTTTTACGTGGAAAAGTAATTATTGAAATATTCCTTGTATAAGGCTTTCGAGGGTTTCGCTAGCTATCTTAAAACAAGGTCCACTGGCAATATTGTTTTTTCGAAATGCATCATGTATGATTAATAAATAGTTTGTGTTTGGAACCGAAGGCATTTTCTCGCTTTTGTATTTATTTTGGAGTTGCGTGTTTTTTTTTGGAAATAGATTGACTAGATAGTTGAAAATTCCAAAATAAGTATTTGATTGTTTTCTCCCAAAACTAGACGGGGAAGAAAATGACCATTGACATGTGATTACCACATATGCATAGGGTTGAGGCAAATTGGGATGGATTTATTTTGAAACAGAAACAAGTACATGATCATAGAATGCGGTGTTACTGTCTAGTTCTTTCTCCTCTATGTTGCTTTCAACACATTATGTATTGTCTTTATCTTGATCAGAATTTTCTATTCCTTGTCATGTCTTCCTCGTGATATTGGCTTGAGACATTTTTTAAGTTGTTCCGAGAGTACGGATTTGGTGCAAGTTGCAATAGATGGAGTGGACTCGATTCCAGGAGCTGGGCTGTACTCTGTATCACTGTCAACAGATTTTCGTTTCTTGATCAGATTGACAGCTCCATTGTCATTTACCACGACCATGTTGCAAGGTACTTTCTCTGCATAGTATTCTATGTACTTCCTGTCGTGATGCCTGTTTTTGTATATTCAAAATGTCACGAACATTATTAATTGATTCATGTACTCACTTAGTAACAAGAGATAGAGCCAAGGAGGGAGATAAGGGTGCAGTTTGCAATCAAGTGTTCGGTTGACCTTGCTAACCTTTAATTTTAGGCAATAACTTTTGTGAGATGATCTTACGGGTCAATTTTGTGAGACAGATTTCTTATTTGGGTTACCCATGAAAAAGTATTACTTTTTATGTCAAAAATATTAGTTCTTATTGTAAATATGAGTAGAATTGACCAGTCTTACAGATAAAGATCCGTGAGACCGTCTCACAAGAGACCTATGTGCCTTTAAATTAAATACCTGTTGACCTGAAATTTTGGTTTCAAAAGCCAGACCAAAAAAACACTTTTTTAAGTGCTTTTCAGTTAACAAGATGTTTGGTTGACCAAAAAAAGCACTTTTTAAAGTCAAAATTAGAGCTTTTTTAAAAGCCAAAAATTGTAGCTTTTAAAAGCACTTATTTTAAAAAATCTCTACAAAATCCAAACGGACTATATGTTGAGTTTATAGTGAGCTTTGTATTATGTACCTATCAAAGACTACCAATGTAGCATGGAGGTTGCTTATATGCTCTATTACAAGGAGTCTCAAAGGGTGCCCCATTTCACTTCTGATTTCCGGTTCTACCTGAAAATGAGGCAAACATAGCCATTACACTGAAAAAAAGGCGAAATATAGGCTTTTAAGTTCGAGTAGTATCAAATGTGGTCGAGACTCGAGGGTTGTGAATATAGTACCCCATATTTTTGGCAAAGGTCAATCAACCTTTGAACCTTTTGACATTTGGGGTCGTTCTTGAAGTCACCCTTCTCTTGAAAGTAAGACAAATTCTCCAGATTCATGCTCCACATGTCGGACCAAGTTTTGGATGACACTACAAAGCAAAGCCAAATGCCAATTCAAGTTTTTTCCTCTCACCTCATTCACAATTATAGATTTTAGGCTATATTTAGGTGGTGTTTGGGAGAGCTTCTAGGAAATACTTTGTGAATGCTTTCTAGAAGTTATCCCAAACACTACTTTAATAGCACATTTGATATGTGATATATCGATTGTATGTATACTTGTCACATGAGCGATTGTCAAACGTGTGACAAACATTCGGTCGATTTGATAAATATAAACATGGAAAG
Organism: Henckelia pumila; assembly: GCF_033568475.1. NCBI lineage: Eukaryota > Viridiplantae > Streptophyta > Magnoliopsida > Lamiales > Gesneriaceae > Henckelia > Henckelia pumila. The sequence continues at coordinate 116,182,711 of NC_133123.1, read as the reverse complement.
AACTCGGGGATAACTCACATGGCATGTTAAGCCAAGGCATGATCCCGAGGATCGTAATCGTGTGGCGGTTCTTGATAGTGAAATTTCTAAGAACCCACTCGAGCAGATCCACCTGAAACTCCTTCAGCGCGTCTACGACAATGAGTATTCGTTTAGGATCGTCGAATGATCCTGGCGATTCTGCGAGGATCACATCTTGTGCGAACGTGGTCTTGGGTATAGGAAAACAACTCGACATCGCCGTAGCTTTTATATATACTGCAGTTCTCAAACATCTAATGCGAAGATGTATGAGAATCAACTCTACAAATATGAAAAGCAAAAGAGAAAGGGAAGAAGGTGTTTGATTCATGAAGTCGACCTTCTTATACGAAGTTTTTTCATGGTTATTATCTACGTTTTGCTTATAATATTTGTACATAGACGATGCACAATAAAAAAATTTCAGGCAATTCCAAAATCCAAGTTTAACTTTTGGTTATTGGATATATAAAGATGCCATCGTTTTCAACTTTATTCCCACTTTATTAAACTTTACGAAACAATGCTTTTATATATATATATATTTGGTTTTCATAGGAGGGCTAAATGTTATTTACTCAATAAAAAACAGAATACGTTGATCTAATTTTCTTGTCATGTTTGTTGTTCTTTTCAATATTATATGGTAAATTATTTTATGAATCCGATAGACAATTAAGAAACTTTACATAAAATATTTAAGTTTTTTTCAGAAAAGATAATAATTAGTGTACGATCCATCATATAGACACAAATCACAAACACAAGAAATCAATATTTCTTGTTACGTTCTACGGCAATTTGACAAAGGGTCGTTCATTTGTTTAGTTTGAAACGATGGAGGACAAACAAATGGATTAAGTTTATTTTTAAATATATACTAGCGGCAATGCACACACGTTACGTGTGTAATGTAGTACACAAATATTTTACGAGATGTACAAATAATATAATATAAATATTTAATACATGCATGATGCATGCATTTGCAAATAAATTTCCACCATGATTGCAATATCCAAATTTCTAACATGTATAAATATTATGAGTAACGTAAATGGAAAAAAAATAGACACTAAAGTTACCATCCAAAGCTTGAAAGTGTGATATGGATAAAAGTATTTTTAGGCTTGGAAAAGAAAATCGTTCCCATTTTCTTCCTTTTCTCCATGTAATTGACAGTTTTTTGGATTTGTTTTAAATTTTGACGGTTGTTATCAGAGGCGGAGCCAAAAATATTTAATCTGGTGGGCAAAAAATATGTTTCGAAATATATATATATATATATATATATATATATATATATATATATATATAAAATAAAGATTAGTTATTAAGGACGTTTGTACAAAAATGAGTACAATGAGATTTTGAAAAATATAAATCAACATTTTATACACTTGGAATTATCATATAAAAATTTTCAAAGAATTTTTTTGGCAAAAAAAAAAAAAAAAACTCTATCCATCAACACATAAAAATTCATCTTACCATAATTTATTCGTACGAATAAACCTTCAGTAGCTTTGTTTTTGTTCCTGAATTAACTTTCGTTCAATCAATGATGTAAATTATGGTAGTACATGCCGTCCGTAGGGCACTACCCTGCGGATGACATGCAATTTCATAATTGGTCAAAATTAATGGGTTCCACGTGAAGAACCAATCATGAGCCGCCACGTCACTCGCAGGACATTATCCTGCGGGTAACATCGACTCAACCGTAAATTATAATTTAATTTTAAAAGAAACACAAATATCTGAATTTCAAATGATTATTTATTGAAATTTAAATTTTATTTGTCATTACATTAATTTGGAAATAAATAAAGAATGCATGTTATAACTGATATTATCAATATATTATTGTAAACTTTGCTTATTTATTTGTGTTATTAAACCTTAATTAAAAAATGAACAAATCTTTGAGCACTTGTACTTAATACACGGTCAACTCGCGCGACTTACAGTACCACTGTACCAGAAAATTAAAACCAAACAAAGAGAAATGTGAAGTAAAACTAAACTAATTACCAATTAATGTGATGCGTTCAAAAATTTCAGCATCACAAAAATTACCTCGAACGGGTAATCACAAACTAATTTTTTCAATAAACCGAGCCGAATGATCCCAAAATATTTTTGTGTATCAAAAAAAACATGTGAGATGGCTCGCCTGGAGGCGAAGCCACTCCGACACTCAAGTCAGTATTGAATTCAATAGAAAAGATGTATGAAAATTGCAAGAGATAGAAAATATGAGAAATATGTGTAAAACACATAGGTGCGATGTGTAAGAAAAAAAAAGTGAGAGACGTTATGTCAAAAATACAACCTGTCCTAATAAGGGTTAGAGATCCCTTATTTATAGGGAGAGAATTCTAGTCCACGTAGAATTGTAATGTATAATACAACTAGATTTATGCATATCCATGCAATATTATAATATATCTCTAAAATATAAATAAAGATATGATAGGATTTTTATCATATCATCAATGCTTCCTCCCGGAGAGAAGTGACGACGAGTGAAACGAGGAGGAACTTTTAAGTGGTTGAATTTATATTTTAGAGCATAAAAACAACATTCTGGTTTTTTGCAATTTTCTTTGAGCGTTCATGATGGGGTGAACTTATATGGTGCCGATATGGTCGGGCCTTTGAGATAACCACGAGTGACGTGAGTTTACATCGTGCCGAGCTGGTCGGGCTTTTGATAGAGGCCACGAGTGGCGTGGACTTACACGTTGCCGAACTGGTCGGGCTTTTGAGATAACCACGAGTGGCGTGGGTTTACATCGTGCCGAGCTGGTCGGGCTTTTGATGGAGACCACGAGTGGCGTGGGCTTAGACGTTGTCGAACTGGTTGGGCATTTGAGATAACCACGAGTGGCGTGAGTTTACATCGTGCCGAGCTGGTCGGGCTTTTGATGGATACCACGAGTGGCGTGGGCTTAGACGTTGCCGAACTGGTCGGGCTTTTGAGATAACCACGAGTGGCGTGGGTTTACATCATGCCGAGCTGGTCGGGCTTTTGATGGAGACCACGAGTGACGTGGGCTTAGACGTTGCCGAACTGGTCGGGATTTTGAGATAACCACGAGTGGCGTGGGTTTACATCATGCCGAGCTGGTCGGGCTTTTGATGGAGGCCACGAGTGGCGTGGGCTTACACGTTGCCGAACTGGTCGGGCTTTTGAGATAACCACAAGTGGCGTGGGTTTACATCATGCTGAGCTGGTCGGGCTTTTGATGGAGGCCACGAGTGGCGTGGGATTACATGTTGCCGAACTGGTCGGGCTTTTGATGGAGGCCACGAGTGGCGTGGGCTTACACGTTGCCGAACTGGTCGGGCTTTTGAATTTGACCACGAAACGCGTGGTGAGTGCCGAGCTTAGTCGGGCTTTTGAGTACCACCGGAGTGAGTTTGGGTTTAGCACCCCCGGAGAGGATTTTGGTTTCGCACCACCGGAGTGGATTTATGATGTCGGTCCTGCCCGGAGTTATAGTGTTGTGCCATGGATTGGACTTTATTGCTAGATTGCATGTCGATTTCTGTAAAAGAAAGGCCCAAACAAAAATACCAGGCAATAGAAGTATAATATAATATTGGGTTAATTAAATCATGGAGGATACAAAATAATTAGTTTTATTTCAATGCATGCTTGGAAGCATGTTACAAAAAGAATATTTTGCTAAAAATAATTAGAAAACTTATCTTTATTTCTTGAGTTTTCGAGTAGGCTTGAATAGGTGGTCACAATGTATCTAGCTAGGGTGTCCGATAGTAAAAGTGTCATGAATCGAGCCAAACAATGTTAATGTAGCCCAATAAAACATGTTTTAAGTTCTGCAACAAAAAACGAAACCATGGCAGAAGAAATCCGAAATAATGTATGATATCAAGTTATCTGAATGCATGTTATGACAATAAAATATCCAAATTCATGGTATGGTAAAACCGAACGTGGAACCTTCCTTTTAATTATGAGATATGCTCAATATTATATCCTAATGAATATAATGAAAATAACAAATATATTTATCGGGGATTAAGAAAAGAGTATGCACTTCGACATAATTGGGCTACACACTTTACTATATCAAATCATGGGTCATCTTCTAATAGGCATATATCCAAATAAACAATAAGCTGGTTGAGATCAATCCTATATTCATATGATTATTTCAAGTGGAACTCTGCCAACAAAAAATCATAAGATATGATAGCAAAGTATTCTACCAACGTATGAGGGCCTCCACTTTATCTTTCGAGCAAAGATAATAATTTCACAGATATATAAATTCCACCTCTGCCCATATGATAAGTTTGTGACTTTAAACATGCTAAAATGAAAATCACCATTAACTACTTGGCGTAGTAGCCAAACAATTAAACCAAGAGTCTTGATCAGGACATATTTGTTTTGGATGACAAGTGTCCATTTCTTTAATATCAATTTTCCTTTTCCAAAAGGATATGTGTGAAAATACATCACTATATATATGCCTTTAGTTCAAAGTAAATCCTGATTTGATGCTTAGCATAATTTTTATAAACCACAATCTCAGGATTACTTTTATATGTATCTCAGTGAGCCAAAGAGTGTTACAAATCCTAGATGCAATCATCGAAGCTTTGCAACTAGCGGCCGACATATTCACAATACGCATCATACTAAGCAAAAATCCGATTGTGCGATGCGAAGGAAACCCAGAAGACCTGCATTCTTGCGCACCAAAATTAGTATCGTAAGATACTTTTATGACCTTTATTCCAAATTTCAAGCAGAACTTTTAGAAACTTGAAGCAAGCCTATGTAAGCATTCATTAATAGGCTTTAGTTTTCCAGAACCCAATTAATACACACAGATTTAAAACCACAAACTTGGTTCTTATTCCCATATATTCATGCGAATACTCACTCATAAGATCAATAGAAATGGATTTCACATTGTGAAATATTTTCAAGTATGATGAATATTCTTCCATATTCCACACGTAATACCAGTACATATTTTAGGTGATTTGGTGTATCCATATTTTTCGAAAACATTAGCTAATCTCTTTTTAGCCATACGGACGAATTTTCATCAGATAACATGTGATATAATTTTGAAATTAAACATAAAAGAAAAACTTATCTTGCAAGGAAGGACTTTGGACGATATTTAGGAGCTGCAATTTGATTCCCGGTGACTCAGGCGGCGTAATGGGCGGCGGCCTGTATGGAACCAAAACAGGTTCGGTTACGCGACACCACTTTCCTCGGCAAAATATTGTAGATATGTTCGTCGTAGAGAAATCATCGGTTTTTATTTCGTTCCCACAGACGGCGCCAATTGATGCGTTCAAAAATTTCCGCATCACAGAAATTAACTCGAACCGGTAATCACGAACCAATTTCTTCAATAAACCAAGCCGAATGATCCCAAAATATTTCTGTGTATCAAAGAAAACATGTGAGATGGCTCGCCCGGAGGCGAAGCCACTCCGACGCTAAGTCAGTATTGAATTCAATAGAAAAGATGTATGGAAATTGCAAGAGATAGAAAATATAAGAAATATGTGTAAAACACATAGGTGCGATGTGTAAGAAAAAAAAGTGAGAGGCGTTATGTCAAAAATACATGTCCTAATAAGGGTTAGATCGAGATCCCTTATTTATAGGGAGAGAATTTTAGTCCACGTAGAATTGTAATGTATAATACAACTAGATTTATACATATCCATGCAATATTATGATATATCTCTAAAATATAAATAAAGATATGATTTAGCAAACAAACAAAACTTGATAAGAAGTCTAGTGTTGAAAGAAATGTTTTTATTTTCGAACTCGTTGGTGGCACGTTTGAAATTTCTTTTCTCACAACGGCTGATAGTATCATTTAGGTTAAGACAATTGAAAGTGAAATCTGACCTTCTTACGGAAAATACTGTTGTGATGAATCATATCGTAGTTTGGCCAGTTACATGTTCTAAAAATTATTTGTTTACCCACCTTTTTGAGCCCTTTTGGTTGAATTTTCTCATACTATCCTGGTTTAAGGTTTTAGGATGTCTTCGAGAGATAAATGCTTTTACTTTTTATACTCTGAGAAATGTATACTTGATAATTAATTTTGGATAAAAACATGACTAAAAGAACAATAACATCCTAATTGGACAAAAGTTCTTATATATTACAGACTTAAAAAATCCATTTTCTTTCCCAAATGGAAATAAATAATTTTATAATTTTTTTATGTTCATTTGTTTGAGTTTACTCTTTATAGTTAATTCATCTTGTGTCCCTAGGTTTGCATGAGAACTCTTTCATTAAATTTTTTCATAATTTTTCGTACAGTATGTTAATTGGTGTTCTGGAAAAGCACATATTTATTTTTGTCATATTCACCAAGATGGAAGTTGTCATTTCAAGGTCTGTCTCCGCCTATATTGTATTATACATGAGATTGTTTGCATGTTCAAATATTTCATCTTGGTTTAGGATATTGTTCACATGTGCTTAATTTTGCAAGTGAGTTCTCGTGCTACTTAAATATGGACTCAGCAAATGAGTTCTCGTACTATTTAAATATGAACCCGACAAAATTAGGCACGTGTGAACAATATCTAAATTCAAGATGATATATGTGAACATGAAAACAGTCACATGAATATTATAACATAGGCGGAGATTGACCTTGAAATGATAACTTCCATCTTGGTGAACATGAATAAAATAAATATGTGTTTTTCCAGAATACCAATCAACATACTGCACGAAAAATTATGAAAAAAATTTAATAAAAAAGTCATGCAAACCTAGGGCCACAAGATAAATAAATTGTAAAGATTAAACCCAAACAAAAAAAAAAAATTATATAATTCTTTACTTTCATTTGGAAAAGAAAATGGATACTTTCTGTAACACCCGGTATTTTAAATACGTAAATCTGCATGCATAATTAGGATATTTAATTATTTAAATTTTAGATTTATGGGTTAAATAATTATGTGAATTATTTTGTGCATGATTTAATTTATTTTTAAGCATTTAACCCATAATTAGTGATTTTTATGATTTTTAGTATTTTAATTATTTTATCGCGTAGACGGGACCGTGGACGGACGAGATAACAACTTTCTAGCCAATTAATTTCATGAGCCTTTTTAGAGCCCTAAAATATTATTTTTAGTTTTATTTCCTCAATATTTTTAGTATTTAATTTTATATAATTTTAGGAGTCCATTTTTATTCAAAATAAGCCAAAATATTGACTTTTTAGTATTTTTAAAATTCCCTAAATTTACAATTTCGGGATTTTTATATGTTTAACTTAAATTATCAGATTTTAACTTTTATTTAGAGTTTTAAAATTTTATGTTTTATATTTAAAGTTTTTAATTATCCTAAAACCTATTTTAATTAAAATAAAACTCTAACCTAATCTACCCCAAACCCACCGATCACTCACGCTCTCAGCCGCCACCCCCACTATTCATCATCTTCCTCAACCGAGCAGCCCCAAGGAAGAACACCATAGCCACGTTTTTGAAGGTCCAAAGCAAGTCGTCGTCGTCCCGTCGTCCCGGAATCGTCCCACGCACGTTTTTTCTCTTCAATTTCGGTGAAAGGCATGATTTTCTTCCACTTTTTCGTACCTATCAGATATTATATTGTGTGGATTGTGTATGCATAAAAAACATTCAAGTTTTTCAGAAAATGGTTCGGTTGTTTCAGTTTATGCGCAAGGTTACTTGTTTTCCTTCTTCATGATCACGTTTTCAGGTCCACCATGGCTGGTATGGCTGCTGGTCAGAGTCCTAGGTAGGGTGAGGAGGGTCTGGACCAAATGGCTCGAGGGACTCGAGCCAAACGATCCAGGAAACCATCTAGAGTCGATCGGGTCCCAAGGAAGCGCAGTCTAGGGTTTCGGGAATAAAGGCTTCGGGTTCGAGGGTCCAGGCTACATGGGGGCTGGGGTCAGGTCAGGTCAGGTCCGCCCAGACGTGGGCTACGTCTGGGCGGCGGCGCTCCGGCCAGGGGCGACCGGAGCAGGTCGACAGCAGCCACGGAGTGGCTGCTGCTCACGGCCGCAGCCGAGAAGAGGCAAGGGGGATCGGGTTTAGGGTTTTAGGTGTGGTCCGGGTCGGGTCAGTGGTCCGGGTCGGGTCAATAGGGTAGTGGGTTGGGTTAAGTGGGTTTGGGTCCGGGTTTGGTGGGCCGGGCTCGAGTCTTTTTAATTTTAAAGTATTTTATGATTTAATGGGTTTTTGGGCCAATTAATTAGAAATAAAATTATTTGGACTCCCAAATAATTTTATTTGGGTTTTTAAAATTTTAATTAAGTTAGTCCATTAAATTTATGGGCTTTTGAGCCCATAAAAGTTATTGGGCCAGTCTTTGGGCTTTTGGGCCCATTGAGCCAGTTTAAGTTGTTATTGGGCCTAGAATGTTTTATGGGCTTTAAATTATTTTAATTGGGCTTAGAACAATTTTATTGGGCTTAAGTATTTTAATGGGCCAGATTTAAGTAATTGGGCTTGAGTGTTAGAGCCAGCAGTCCAGGACAATCCATGAGAAATTTGCATGTGTCCTGATTATATATTTAATTATTTTATGCATTGAAGTTATTTTAATATTTATATGTTAGTAAGAAATTTAAATTAAATATATATGAAGGACACACATTTTAATTAAGTACATGGATTCATGAAATAATTTTATGCATAATTAAATGTTTAAGGTTGAGCAATAATAAAATATTTTATGTTGGAAGTTGAAGTAGTGTGACAATTTAAGGGGGATTCGTCCCCATATGTGAACTATTGAAGGGCAGTTTACTGCCAATTTAAGAGGTGATTCGCCACCGCCACGTACGTTGGTTTCCATGCTGATCAGTATTTAATGTATGATTTAAGGTTACACTACGGATACAACCATGCGATGTTAGAAAATTAATTGCTCAACAATGTTTATGTATTATGTTATTTAAGTTAAGTTAAGTTATGTTATGTTATGATATTTTCAAGCATGCTCACTCATGTATATGTACGTATTAGTATTTAATTGTTTTAAATTATTTTAAACCCTTGTTATGTTAGCATGTTTGGCCTCTAGGCTCACTACACTGGTATGGTGCAGGTGAGTTCGTAGAGGAGGGTGTAGCTCCTACCGGCGGTGAGGACCTATGAGCGGACATGCAGTGACCCCGTGACCGTGATAGATGTCTGATTTACATTGCATGTTTTTGTTTATGTCAGCATGTTGCACATTTTATATTATTTTTTTCAGTGGTTGTGAGTTTTGAATATTTTATTGAATATTGTCAGTGCATGCAAACTTTGATCATTTTTCTTATGCAGTATTTTTAATTAAATGTTTGACTCAGATATTTATTTTATTTAAAGAATGGAATTTTTATTTAAGTTATTTATTTATTTATTTATTTTAAATCTTTTTATTCTGTGCATATATGTATGGGCATATATGTACATATTTTTAATTAGTAAGTATATATATAAAAAAAAATATTTTCCGCATATTTATTTATTTAATAATTATAGAGTTAGGGTCGTTTCAGTTGGTATCAGAGCACGGTCCTCGGAGGGGTCATTACTGCTATGCGAGCTCAGAAGTCCACGCTACCGGTCTGTAAGTTTTAAGTGTTTATAGTATGATTTAATTTTTAGAATTTAAGTTAGCATTAATTTTAAACAACTTAGTTATGCATGGCGATTTACGTAAAGAAATATGTGGTGGTGCAGAATGCCTCCTAGACCGATGAACAGACGTGGGGGATCTCCACCTACACCTCCACCTCCACCTCCACCTCCGCAGAACCCTCTAGCAGCATTGGAGCAGGCCAATGCGAATATGATGGCAGGGATTACTGCTCTGTTAGAGCAGCAGGCTACTCGTCCCAGGTTGTCCCATGAGGAGGACGTTGCTGAGAGGTTCCAAAAGAAGGGACCCAAGGAGTTTGTTGGTACCACCGATCCTTTGGTGGCTGAGGGATGGATTCGCTCTCTGGAGTCCATCTTTGCTTATATGGGGATCACAGACACTGACAGGGTGAACTGTGCTACGTACATGCTGAGGGATGACGCAACGCTATGGTGGGAGGGTGCTGCCAGGGGAGTTCACCTTCCTACACTGACATGGGCAGAGTTTAGGCGTATCTTCTACGCCAAGTACTTCACTGAGGATGTGCGCAGTCGCATGATCCGTGAGTTTATGAGTCTCCGTCAGGGGGACAAGACAGTGGTTGAGTATGTGAGGCAGTTCGAGAGGGGCTGTCACTTTGTGCCTCTGATTTCAGATAGTCCACCAAAGAAGTTGAGGCAGTTTGTGGAGGGTTTGAAGGCGGATATCAAGCATGATGTTCGCATGGCAGACGTCCTTACTTATGAGTCTGCAGTCAGTAGAGCCTTGCGTTCCGAGGAGGGTCGGAGAGAGATCCAGAGGGAGCAGCAGGGGAAGAGGCAGTTTCAGGCTGGGTACCAGCGACCATATTCGCAGCCTCCTGCGAAGAAGCAGTTTACAGGGCCGGCTAAGGGCCCGAATCCACAGCAGAGGCCGCAGCAGCAGAGGGGCGGGGCCCCTAATGCCATAGCTTATCCTACTTGCCCGAAGTGTCAGAAGATGCATTCGGGATCTTGTCTATTGGGAGCAGGAGTTTGCTACCACTGTAGGGAGCCAGGGCATCAGATAGCTAACTGCCCGAGGAAGAAGAACACCGCTGGTAGGGTGTTTGTGATGCAGGCCGAGGAGGTAGATCCAGACACCTCCTTGATCACCGGTATATCTTATCCCTAGCATTTTAATAATTTTCCTTTGGTTAAAAATTTCGTCTTTAATTTGGAATTATTGTTATTTGGGTTATTTAACTGCATGTTAGAATAGGAAGCATGTTTTACTTGTGATTAGCATTAAGAATTAGTAGTGACTCGTTGGGGAAAATTTAGTAGTGGTATGAAACTGTTGGGAATTTTCTGCGTGCAGGGAGAATTCTAGTTGGAGGCAACTCCACGTTTGCGTTGCTAGATTCAGGGGCTACGCATTCGTTTATCTCCCTGGAGTTTATCAGGCGGGTAGGCATCACACCTGAGAGTATTGACAGTGGGTATGATGTTACTATGCCGTCAGGGCAGATTATTTCTACCTCAAAGGTTATTCGAGGACTGGAGTTGGAGCTGCAGGGACACTCCATTCGAGCAGATGTAGTAGTTTTGCCATTGAGTGGATTCGATTTGATTTTGGGCATGAACTGGTTGACAGTCAATGGAGCTTCGATTGATTTTCGTCGGAGATCAGTGTCAGTGAGACCTACAGTGGGCGACCCGTTCACTTTTCATGCATCTCAGAGCAGTGATATTCCTCAGGTGATATCTCTTATTCAGGCGAGGAAGTTGTTGAGACGGGGTTGCCAGGGGTTTCTAGCGAGTATTGTCACGACTTCAGAGCCATCTAGCAGCTCATTATCAGAGATAGAGGTGGTTCGTGACTTTCCGGATGTCTTTCCGGAGGATGTTGCCGGAATTCCACCAGTGAGAGAGGTGGAGTTCAGCATCGACTTAGTGCCAGACACCGTGCCTATCTCTAAGGCACCGTACAGACTTACTCCTACCGAGATGAAAGAGTTGAAGGAGCAGATTCAGGAGTTGTTAGAGAAAGGCTTTGGTCGTCCTAGCTTTTCTCCGTGGGGGGCTCCGGTGTTATTTGTGAAGAAGAAGGATGGCAGTATGAGACTGTGCATCGATTACCGAGAGCTCAACAGGGTCACAGTGAAGAACAAGTATCCATTGCCGAGGATCGAGGATTTATTTGACCAGTTGCAAGGAGCTTCGGTGTTCTCCAAGATCGACCTGCGATCTGGTTATCATCAGTTGCGTGTTAGAGATGCAGATGTGTCCAAGACTGCTTTCAGGACACGATATGGGCATTACGAGTTCTTAGTGATGCCATTTGGGATGACCAATGCTCCAGCGGTTTTCATGGATCTCATGAACCGAGTCTTTCAGCCGTATTTGGATCAGTTCATCATAGTCTTTATTGATGATATTTTGATCTATTCTAGGAGCATCGAGGAGCATAGACAACATCTTCAAACAGCCTTGCAGACTTTGAGGGAGCATCGGTTGTATGCCAAGTTAAGCAAGTGCGAGTTTTGGCTTGAGCAGGTGGCATTTCTGGGCCACATTATTTCGAGAGATGGGATTGCAGTTGACCAGTCGAAGGTTGAGGCAGTGCAGAATTGGGGTATTCCGAAGAATGCTTCGGAGATTCGCAGTTTCTTGGGTTTGGCAGGATATTATAGGAAGTTCATCAAGGGTTTTTCCTCTATTGCAGTACCCTTGACTTCCTTGACCAAGAAGAATGCGAAGTTTATCTGGAGTTCAGACTTTCAGAGGAGCTTCGATCAGCTGAAGGAAGCACTCACTACTGCACCAGTGTTAGCAGTGACAGTACCACACGAGGAGTTAGTGGTGTACACAGACGCATCTAAACTAGGTTTAGGCGCAGTGCTTATGCAGTGTGGTAAGGTTATTGCGTATGCGTCGAGGCAGCTGAAGATTCATGAGCAGAATTATCCGACGCATGACTTGGAGTTAGCAGCAGTGGTTTTCGCTTTGAAAATCTGGAGGCACTATCTGTATGGAGAGAAGTGCAAAAGAGTCTCAAGTACTTCTTCACACAGAAGGAGTTGAACATGAGACAGCGCAGATGGTTGGAGTTGGTGAAGGACTATGACTGTGACATTAGCTATCATCCGGGTAAAGCTAATTTAGTGGCCGATGCTTTGAGTCGGAAGTCGTCAGTGGTATCATGTTTGACCGTACAGTTACCACTACAGAGCGAGATTCAGAGATTTGGCTTGGACCGAGTGGCCATGCACCGAGCTTGTCAGTGTTGACGGTGCAGCCAGTTCTGCAAGATCGGATTAGGGAGGGACAGTCTACTGATGAGGAGTTGCAGCGATGGAGACAGAGAGATGAGGCTAGAGGTAACCTCTTGTATACAGTGGAGGATGGTATCGTTCAGTACCGTGGTAGGATGTGGGTACCGAACGTCGATCAGTTGAGAGCTGAGATTTTAGCAGAGGCTCACACATCTCCGTACTCCATTCACCCCGGAAGTACGAAGATGTACAAAGATTTGCAGCTATTGTATTGGTGGCTCGGGATGAAGAGTGACATCGGGAGGGTGGTGTCAGAGTGCTTGACTTGTCAGCAAGTCAAGGCAGAGCATCAGCGTCCAGCAGGACTTCTTAGACCTCTTCCTATTCCGGAATGGAAATGGGAGAATATTACGATGGACTTTGTGGTTGGCTTACCGAGGAGTGCCAGAGGTTGCACAGCGATTTGGGTGATTGTGGATAGACTCACCAAGTCAGCTCATTTCTTGCCGGTGAGGACTACTTATTCTTTGACACAGTATGCAGAGCTTTACATTAGAGAGATTGTTAGACTGCATGGCATACCAGTGTCTATTGTGTCAGACAGAGATCCGAGATTCACATCTGCGTTTTGGAAGAGTCTGCACATGGCTTTGGGGACGAGGCTATTGTTCAGTACAGCATTTCATCCCCAGACATATGGTCAGTCTGAGAGGGTGATCCAGGTTCTTGAGGATCTTCTGAGAGCTTGTGTCATTGATTTTCAGGGCTCTTGGGAGACTAGACTGCCATTAGTGGAGTTTACCTATAACAACAGTTTTCAGTCGTCTATAGGTATGGCTCCTTATGCAGCATTGTATGGGAGGAGATGCAGATCTCCTGTGCATTGGGATGAGGTTGGTGAGCGGATTTTGCTGGGTCCTGAGATTGTGCAGCAGACAGCTGACATAGTGACTCAGATTCGAGATCGGATGAGGACTGCTCAGAGTCGGCAGAAGAGTTATGCAGATGCCAGACGACGAGATTCGGAGTTCGCTGTAGGTGATCACGTATTCCTGAAGGTGTCACCGATGAAGGGAGTAGTGCGTTTTGGCCGGAGAGGCAAGCTTAATCCGAGGTATATAGGGCCATTCGAGATCTTGGAAAGAGTTGGCACGTTGGCCTACCGTTTAGCTCTACCACCAGGGCTAGCGGCAGTGCACAACGTTTTCCATGTATCCATGCTTCGGAGATATGTCTCTAACCCGTCGCATGTGTTGGATTTCGAGCCCTTGCATTTGCCACCAGATCTAGTGTATGAGGAGAGGCCAGTGCGGATCTTGGCAAGGGAGGAGCGGAGGCTTAGGACGCGGGTCATACCGATGGTCAGAGTCCAGTGGCTGAATCACTCAGAGGAGGAAGCTACTTGGGAGACCGGGGCAGACATGAGGACTCGCTACCCGGAGTTGTTCGGGTAAGTACTTTAATTTCGAGGACGAAATTCAATTTAAGGGGGGGGGGGAGAATTGTAACACCCGGTATTTTAAATACGTAAATCCGCATGCATAATTAGGATATTTAATTATTTAAATTTTAGATTTATGGGTTAAATAATTATGTGAATTATTTTGTGCATGATTGAATTTATTTTTAAGCATTTAACCCATAATTAGTGATTTTTATGATTTTTAGTATTTTAATTATTTTATCGCGTAGACGGGACCATAGACGGACGAGATGACAACTTTCTAGCCAATTAATTTCATGAGCCTTTTTAGAGCCCTAAAATATTATTTTTAGTTTTATTTCCTCAATATTTTTAGTATTTAATTTTATATAATTTTAGGAGTCCATTTTTATTCAAAATAAGCCAAAATATTGACTTTTTAGTATTTTTAAAATTCCCTAAATTTACAATTTCGGGATTTTTTTATATGTTTAACTTAAATGATCAGATTTTAACTTTTATTTAGAGTTTTAAAATTTTATGTTTTATATTTAAAGTTTTTAATTATCCTAAAACCTATTTTAATTAAAATAAAACTCTAACCTAATCTACCCCAAACCCACCGATCACTCACGCTCTCAGCCGCCACCCCCACTATTCATCATCTTCCTCAACCGAGCAGCCCCAAGGAAGAATACCATAGCCACGTTTTTGAAGGTCCAAAGCAAGTCGTCGTCGTCCCGTCGTCCCGGAATCGTCCCACGCACGTTTTTTTCTTCAATTTCGGTGAAAGGCATGATTTTCTTCCACTTTTTCGTACCTATCAGATATTATATTGTGTGGATTGTGTATGCATCAAAAACATTCATGTTTTTCAGAAAATGGTTCGGTTGTTTCAGTTTATGCGCAAGGTTCCTTGTTTTCCTTCTTCATGATCACGTTTTCAGGTCCACCATGGCTGGTATGGCTGCTGGTCAGAGTCCTAGGTAGGGTGAGGAGGGTCTGGACCGAATGGCTCGAGGGGCTCGAGTCAAACGAGCCAGGAAACCATCTAGAGTCGATCGGGTCCCAAGGAAGCGCAGTCTAGGGTTTCGGGAATAAAGGCTTCGGGTTCGAGGGTCCAGGCTGCATGGGGGCTGGGGTCAGGTCAGGTCAGGTCAGGTCAGGTCAGGTCCGCCCAGACATGGGCTACGTCTGGGCGGCGGTGCTCCGGCCAGGGGCGGCCGGAGCAGGCCGGCAGCAGCCACGGAGTGGCTGCTGCTCACGGCCGCAGCCGAGAAGAGGCAAGGGGGATCGGGTTTAGGGTTTTAGGTGTGGTCCGGGTCGGGTCAGTGGTCCGGGTCGGGTCAGTAGGGTAGTGGGTCGGGTTAAGTGGGTTCGGGTCTGGGTTTGGTGGGCCGGGCTCGAGTCTTTTTAATTTTAAAGTATTTTATGATTTAATGGGTTTTTGGGCCAATTAATGAGAAATAAAATTATTTGGACTCCCAAATAATTTTATTTGGGTTTTTAAAATTTTAATTAAGTTAGTCCATTAATTTTATGGGCTTTTGAGCCCATAAAAGTTATTGGGCCAGTCTTTGGGCTTTTGGGCCCATTGGGCCAGTTTAAGTTGTTATTGGGCCTAGAATGTTTTATGGGCTTTAAATTATTTTAATTGGGCTTAGAACAATTTTATTGGGTTTAAGTATTTTAATGGGCCAGATTTAAGTAATTGGGCTTGAGTGTTAGAGCCAGCAGTCCAGGACAATCCATGAGAAATTTGCATGTGTCCTGATTATATATTTAATTATTTTATGCATTGAAGTTATTTTAATATTTATATGTTAGTAAGAAATTTAAATTAAATATATATGAAGGACACACATTTTAATTAAGTACATGCATTCATGAAATAATTTTATGCATAATTAAATGTTTAAGGTTGAGCAATAATAAAATATTTTATGTTGGAAGTTGAAGTAGTGTGACAATTTAAGGGGGATTCGTCCCCATATGTGAACTATTGAAGGGCAGTTTACTGCCAATTTAAGAGGTGATTTGCCACCGCCACGTACGTTGGTTTCCATGCTGATCAGTATTTAATGTATGATTTAAGGTTACACTACGGATACAACCATGCGATGTTAGAAAATTAATTGCTCAACAATGTTTATGTATTACGTTATTTAAGTTAGGTTAAGTTATGTTATGTTATGATATTTTCAAGCATGCTCACTCATGTATATGTACGTATTAGTATTTAATTGTTTTAAATTATTTTAAACCCTTGTTATGTTAGCATGTTGGGCCTCTAGGCTCACTACACTGGTATGGTGCAGGTGAGTTCGTAGAGGAGGGTGTAGCTCCTACCGGCGGCGAGGAACTATGAGCGGACATGCAGTGACCCCGTGACCATGATAGATGTCTGAGTTACATTGCATGTTTTTGTTTATGTTAGCATGTTGCACATTTTATATTATTTTTTTCAGTGGTTGTGAGTTTTGAATATGTTATTGAATATTGTCAGTGCATGCAAACTTTGATCATTTTTCTTATGCAGTATTTTTAATTAAATGTTTGACTCAGATATTTATTTTATTTAAATAATGAAATTTTTATTTAAGTTATTTATTTATTTATTTATTTTAAATCTTTTTATTCTGTGCATATATGTATGGGCATATATGTACATATTTTTAATTAGTAAGTATATATATATAAAAAAAAAATTTCCGCATATTTATTTATTTAATAATTATAGAGTTAGGGTCGTTTCACTTTCATTACATAATATATAAAACTTTTGTCTTATTAGGATGTTGCTATTGCTCTTTTACTCATCTTTTATCTAAAATTAATACTCAAGTATAAAATTTCAGAGTATAGAAAGTAAAAGTGTAAAAACACTTATTTCTCGAAGACATCCTAAAACATAAACCAAGATAATATGAGAAAATTTAACCAGAAAGTGCTCAAAAAAGTGGGTAAACAAATAATTTTTAAGGCATGTACTACGATCTGATTCATCACAAAAGTCCTTTCCGTAAGAAAACAAGATTTCACTTTCAATTGTATTAATCTTACTGATACTATCAACCGTTGTGATAAGATAAACTTCAAACGTGCCACTACCGAGGTCGAAAATAAGAACATTTCTTTCAATACTATACTGGTACATCTGATATATTAATTTTTAATACTTCTCATAATTTACATGAATGTAGATCAATAACTTATATGCTAGTCATACCGCACAATGCGTACATAGTATACCACATCTATTTTCTTTTTTACCATATATTAAGAACCTGTATATGACAACGCATATGCCATTCATACTTCTGATAACTTACAAGAATGAAGATCAATTAGTATGTATGCTCATCGTATCGCACATTGCTACATGTTATACCACAAATAACATACATTATACTATTTATTATGTACGTGTCTATAATATGTCATTAATACTTCTCATAAATTACATTTGGAGATCAATAACTTGTGAGTATGCTCGTCACAGTTGTGTGAAAATGTCTCATTATAGGATCAGGGTCAGTAAAAATCCAAAAACATTCAAGGACACTTGATATATATATTTTCTAAAAACAGGAGAAGTTGTGTACAAATTATTTGAACTTTATTTATATAAGTTCTATAGGATCATATGTTTGGGACAAATGATATATAGGAGATGTACGACATTCCATTGTTTCTTATACCATAACGCAGCTTTTGTTGCACCCCATCGTTTGTTAAACTATAACACATATTGTATAACATAGACCACCGATTCATGCAGATTTTATAGCAACTTGGCTTACATAATAATATGTTGATGCTATCAAATAATTAGTGAGTAAACTCACCGTATAACATAATACGTACATAGTAAACCTCATATAGTTTTTTAGCTTAGATATAAATTGTAGGACCAAATATTGATCACATTTTAAAATCAAAATATCATAAAATTATCACTCATGGTGTAACAGGAAAATCAACATAAACATGATACGAGTTTTTTAAATATTGTAAATTAAAAAAAAAATTAAACAAATGTAACAAATATATATAAACAAATGTGAATGGATACTTATCAACTTGACAACTACTATCTACACTGGATGATCACGCATAAGTAATAGGAATGAAGACTGATAATTATAATATCATACTAAGGATCATCTTTCACTTATTTAGCAATACCAATAAAATGTTATGACCGAATACTATTAACCATAAGGATGGTTTTTTTGAAAAAGTATTGGTATTGAGTATAATATCGTATTAATTATCCTCCAAAATTATTAATTAGCCCTTTTAAAATACAAATTTATTTTTTGGTCCTTGTTTCAAATTGTTTTATATTATTTTCAATCTTTATATAAATATAGAATTTGCACACTTGGTCCTTGCGTAAAATTTTTCCTTTTGATCCATTTTATTTCATTAAAATTTTATTTGGGTAGAGTTTGAGTTGAGTTTTTATATTTGGGTAGAGTTTGAATTGAGTTTTTTTATATTTGGATAGAGTTTGAGTTGAGTTTTTATATTTGGGTAGAGTTTGAGTTGAGTTTTTTATATTTGGGTAGAGTTTGAGTTGAGTTTTTATATTTGGGTAGAGTTTGAGTTGAATCTTATCGAATTAATTTAGTTGAAAAATATATTATGTGTTGTAAAAAAAAAAAAAGAAAAATAGAGTATTTGATAATATTTAGAGGATATGGGTTGGAGAAGTTTTTTTAAAAATAGAGAACACGAATATCTATTTTAGAAGATATAGGATGAAAAATAGAGGATATGGGTTGGAGATGGCCACCCTAAATTTTAGATTTTGAGTAAGGAACCTGATGTGGATGCTCATTATATAGATATATTAACAGTTTAAAATAATACATTATCAATAGCTCGTGTTAGCCTATAGATATAATGTTTACCATATTTTTAATGTTTCTCAGGGTGCGTGTGAGTGAGGACATAAGCATGCTGGAGAGACTAGTTTTGATACAGTGAGGATAGTCGTTGAATCTGGGACGTTAGACAAAGACTCACTATAATAATAGAGGATTCAAATTTGTATCAAAAAATTATTAAAAGGACTACTTAGCCCAATGAGTAAGAACTTTTTAAAATTTAAAATCGTTAAAAAATAATAAAATAATATTAATGGGCGCCTTAAGCCCAATACGTTAAAAAATGATAGATGCATGGCTCGAACTCGAGGCCTTACATAAAAGGTTAGGAAATGTTACCATCTAAACTAAGTGTTTCCTAGTTTAATTTTTTTGCTTTTATTTATATATAATAAGATAAGATAAACTGCATTAAATGTGACAATACTCGCATTTATTGCTGCACTGAAACCATACGCAAAAGCAGCCACCAGTTGCTGTGACAAGACCCCACATTGGGTTGTGGTTTTGGGGCTGATAAATGTTCCCCCAAATAATACATACAACTAGTTTTAAGAAAGAAGACAGTTATGGGAGATGAATCTCTTATGTTAGCTGCATTAATTGTTGTATTTGTTTTGTCTCTCATTATTATTTCACGTACTATATGTTTCTTCACCACGAGGATAAAAAAATTCTCCTCAAAACAAAGAACACATGATAGTTATGATCTAGAATTTGGTCCGCCGTCGTCGTCCCCTCCGCAATCGCCGCCTCCGCCGCCCTTCGTTTCGCTCAGGTCGTTGTTGTTAGCGTCATCGCTGCGTTCGCCTTCGTCGCCGCTGCTGTCTCCAATGCCGCTGCTGGAGAATATTCCGTACCCATCGTTGTATCTTTCTCCGCTGCCCATGTTTCCGCTGTACTCGCCATTGTCCATGTATTTTACACAGGCTCCGCCGCCGCCGCCATCCTCATATTCACCAAAAACATCGTCGCATGCTGCTCCATGGTCGATGCATTTTGCACAGGATCCGCCGCCGCCGCCGCCTCCATCCTCATATTCACCAGAAAAACCTAGAAAATATAGGTTTTGGTTAGATGAAAATTTTAAAATTATTGTGCCCAGTCCATAGTAAAAAATATGCTACTTATTTATTTTGCTACTATCTTTTGCTGAAACCTGGAAATGTAGTTTGATGTATCTTTTGCTATTTTAATTTGCTACTATCTTTTGCGGGTATGATCAACCTCCTTAAGTTTTGCTACATCGATTCGCCGAGATATTTGATGACAGCGCCACTAAAATCTTATGGGCTCGCGAAATTCATAACATGGCCTTGCTAATATAAAGTTTTTCTTAGATTTTGGTAGGTTCAAGTTCATGTTATAGAATTAGCTAGGATGGACATGGTAGCACTTTTGTGGTCAACTTGATCGCACTTTGATCGTTTAAATTAAATAAATTGTCTGTTTTTTTTTTAGGTATCTCGGATCTCCAAGTCAAAGTTATTGTAGCCAAATAATTATGATGACAAACATGAAGATTCGAGGTTTGAAAATGGGGTCGATTATTGAACGGTATGGAGAAAAGACACAATCATTCACCAAAGACAGATTGTGCATCAGACTCTCAAGGAGTTGCTGACTAACCCTAAATAATGACTCAAGTGTATCTAATCAAAACCTGAATTTTTTATTTTATTTTTTGAAGTGAAATCCTGAATATTTAAGTCTAAGCAAAACCTTGGATCCTGAAATTTTTAAGTCTAGCCAATTTGCGCTGGTGATTTTTAGTATAAAGCTAAAACAAGGGGAACAATAAAAAATAAATGAGCTATCTGAACAAAACTTAAAAAATTAAATAATAGTTTATATTAAATTCAGTTACGTACCTTCTTTGACATCTATATAAAACAGTTAGGAGACGATAACATACTATAATGCAGCTAGGAATGATGAATAAAAACAATTAAAAATCATGAATAAGTATTTATTAAAATCCAAAACCTAAGATTTGAAAATTGGAATGTTGTGAACAAAAATGGAAAAAGAGATTGTTTTTTTTAAAAAATCATACTTTTACAAATTATTAATTCAATTACTTTACATTTGGCATATTTTGCTTAAGGAAGAATATATACAAAAAATATAATTCCAAATATTCTCTAAATTGGATATAGAGTATTAAAAAAAAAAACCAGAGAGATTTTTTTATTAAAAAAAATTCTGAATAAATTTAAGCTTAAAAAAATGAAAATAACAAAAATTAAGTACAATATTAAATATAAACCCAATAAAAAATATTATAAATTATATATAAAGCCTAATAAAAAAAATTCAAAATTTAAGTATTTATAATTTGTTTAACCGAATTAACCGAGGACGAAAACCGAAAATTTGGATATCCATTTTTTACTACACAATACATCAGTTTCCCTATAATTTAACATATCTTTATTTTTTAATTTTTTTTTCTCTATCCTTCATATTTTTTAATTATTTTTCCTCTCTCCTCCATATTTGGGTTGAGTTTTATTAATTGAGTTGAGTTCTGGGTGGAGTTTAATTGAAATTTACTATATGTTCATCCTATTACACATAATAGCATGTGTTTTTTGAGTTTGAGTTGAGTTTTTATACTTGGGTCGAGTTTTATTAATTGAGTTGAGTTCTGGGTGGAGTTTAATTGAAATTTACTATATGTACATCCTACTACACTTAGTAGCATGTGTTTTTGAGTTTGAGTTGAGTTTTTATATTTGAGTCGAGTTTTATTAATTGAGTTGAGTTCTGGGTGGAGTTAATTGAAATTTACTATATGTGCATCCTACTACCATTAGTAGCATGTGTTATTGTAAGGCCCAGAAATATTAAATTATTAATAATGAGATTTGAGAATTAAATTCCATATTATGAGCTAATATTTATTTGAAAAGCTAAAGAAATTATAGATTTAATTTTCGAGCCGAAAATATTTACTTTGAGAATTTTCGGATTTTGAAAACTCTAAATATTCCCAAAGTTCATCCTATTACGCATAATAGCATGTGTTTTTTGAGTTTGAGTTGAGTTTTTATACTTGGGTTGAGTTTTATTAATTGAGTTGAGTTCTGGGTGGAATTTAATTGAAATTTACTATATGTTCATCCTACTACACTTAGTAGCATGTGTTTTTGAATTTGAGTTGAGTTTTTATATTTGGGTCGAGTTTTATTAGTTGAGTTGAGTTCTGGGTAGAGTTAATTGAAATTTACTATATGTGCATCCTACTACCAAGGACGGATGTATTATATGGGCAAAACCGGCCAATTGTCCGGCAGGTTTTGCATATAATTTGTAGCTAATACCCATTGTAGAATTGTAATGTATAATACAACTAGATTTATGCATATCCATGCAATATTATGATATATCTCTAAAATATAAATAAAGATATGATAGGATTTTTATCATATCATCACAATGGGTATTAGCTACAAATTATATGCAAAACCTGCCGGACAATTGGCCGGTTTTGCCCATATAATACATCCGTCCTTGGTTGTCATAAGACCAATTCCTTCCTTTTCTCGGTGTAATAAGAGGGTATTATTAGGAAATTAAAAAAATCCATATCATCTTACCAATTAAAGCGGTGTTCAAACTTTTTTTTTTTGATAGGTAAATTGTAACTTTTATTAATAAGAATAAATAAAATTTTTTGTTACAATATTAACCACCCAAAAAGAAAAATTTCCAGGCCCCCAAAAGAAAGAAGCACAAGAAGAAATAGCAAATTTAGCAAGAGAGTGAGCCACTTCATTAGCCGTTCTCCGAACATGGTACAAAGAAATGATAGATAATCTAGTTATAAGAGCCTTTATCTCTGTCGCACACAAACCAACATAACTCAGATCACTTAATGACTCTGTGACTGCTTGCAATGTCAAAAGTGAATCAGTTGAGATCATGACTTGCTGTATGTTATTTTCTTGGATGATTTTGAGTCTTTCTCGAATTGCCAATAGTTTCCCTTGCACAACAGAATCCGATTTTGGAATAACCCGACCAAAAGCTGCCACTATCATACCTTGAGAGTTGCGTATCACACCCCCTAAGAGCATGTTCAATGGTGAGATGATGTTGGTGAGATGAAGTTGGTAACTTCATTGCATGATGATGTCAGCGATGAAGACTTCATTGCTTGGTTCTGCGAGGGTGAGATGATGTTGTAGAGAGAATATTGCAATATTAATTTTTTATTCTATTAAATATATTTTTATTGAAACACAAAAAAAATTTTCACAATTAAAAATTTTAATATTACAGAAAATTAAGAAATACACAAATAAATTTTTATTTCATTAAATATATGAATAATTCAACACAATAAAATTTCATATTTAAAATTTTATATTACACATATTTAATTTAAAAGTTTACACATAAATTTAAAAACATAATTTTAAAAATCACACACATAATTAAGAAAAAAAAATTCATTATTAATTATTCATTCCATGAAAACTCCAGATATGTTCGATCAAATCATTCTGAAGCTTATTATGCAAATCTCTGTTTCGAATGCCGACACGTTGCTCCAAAAAAGCGTTAAACTCTACGGTAGGATCTCTCGAAGTAACAATATCCTGTGGCACGTATTCATTATCAGGAGCAGGAAAATCACGATCTTCGAGAATATCCTCTCTTTCGTCCTCCACAATCATATTATGAAAAATTGTGCAAGTTTTCATTATATATTATATAATCCAAATCAATTGGATCCCACATGCGGGATGAACCTCTCACAATGTGCCAACCGCTTGGTGTACACCAAATGCTCGTTCAACATCTTTTCTCACGCCTTCTTGATATCTTGCAAATGTCCTATGTTTTTGTGAGAGAGGCCGAGTGATGGTCTTGACAAAGGAAGCCCAACATGGATAAATACCGTCGGCAAGATAATACCCCATGTTGTACTCGTTCCCGTTCACCTCAAACCGCACTGGAGGGGCTTAACCCTTTGCAAGGTTTAAGAACAAATTGGACCTCTCTAGCACATTGATGTCGTTATTACATCCCGGTACGCCGAATTATGCGTGCCAAATCCATAAATCTTTTGATGCAACTGCCTGAAGTATGATTGAAGATTCTTTTTGATGTCCACTTTGATATTGTCCTGCCCAAGCTGTTGGACAATTTTTCCAAGCCCAGTGCATACATTCAATGCTTCCAAGCATCCCGAAAAAACACTTCGATCATTTTCAGCAGTAAGCCTTGCAACATCCTCACGTGTTGGTTGTCTAAAATATTGCTCAGAAAATATATCATACACCGCCCAGCAAAATATTTTCAAACATTCTAACGGAGTCGATGCGCCTATTCTCAAGTATTCATCAACGACGTCACCCGCTACATCATATGCAAACAGTCGAACTGCAGCCGTAACCTTCTGAAGTGATGACAAACCAAGCATACCGATTGCGTCCCTTCATTGGACAAAGTAAGGCACATTCATCTTTAAAGCTTCAACAATTCTTAGAAACAAAGACATCCCTCATTCGAAATCATCTTCAAAAATCTTTCTTGCTGTAGACGGGACTATCGGCGAAATAATCTTTATATAATCTCTCAGCCCCCACAATATACTTTCTCGATCTTTTTGTTTTCTTTTGTAGCCACGTTTGCAGCTTGACTCTTCCATTTCATGCAAAGCTGCGTGCTCCAAAAATCGATAGCTTGGTTGTAATATTGTCGTGAATAAAAATTGATCAATCATGTGATCTGAAATTTCATCATCCGATGATGGTGATGAATAAGAAGAAGAACTCTTGTATGCCATGAACAACAAATGCGTTTAAAATTTGTTTGAAGGAAATTGGAGTGTTTTTGAAGCTATAATGAAGTAAATTTATAGGATATTCAAGAATATTGACGTTACTAGCCGTTGGACATTTTATCCAATTTTTTAAAATGATTTATCTATTTTTTTAAAAAATATTGAATGCTAAAATGATATTGACCATTGATCTACAACAACCAAATCATTTCATCCACTCTTTTATATTTAATTTAAAATTATATTATTATAATTTTTATTTTAAAATTTTTTAAATTATTTTTAATAATTTAAAACGACCAGATTAATCTGGACCGTTGGATCTCCAACGGCCAGTTTAATCTGACCCTTCAATTTTAAAAAAAATAAATAAAAAATTAAAAATTATAAAAGCAGATAGCCGTTAGATATTTTTTTTAAAAAAATTTTAAAAAAATAAAAGAAGGGGCATCACCGCGCGGAGGGTCTCCGCGCGGGGCCCACTTCTTTCTCGCATGCGGATAACGTCCGCGTGCGAGATTCTCGCCCCTTGAAGGGGCGAGAAAATAAAGTGGGGCGAGGAATCCCACTTCATCGCTGGGCTTTCTCGCCCCTTGTACATGGCCTAATCCACACTGATTTTCTATTTCTTGGAAACTTGCATCAACATCCATTCTCAGATAACCATCTGGCGGTGGGTTCCACTTGGTTTCTGTCATAGCTGGTAAAGAGCTTTGAGAGATAAAACAGTCCCTTTTGGCCTGTCTGAATTCTTCCAACAAATGAGTTGCATTTTGGATACAAGGTCTTCCTTCACTGTTCTCACATTGATGCACTTTACGACATCTCCAATTCCAAACCAACCAAGACTGCATTGCAAATTCCTCCATTTCTACTCGATTTAAATGGTCCAATAAAAGTGGTGCTCAAACTTAATATAATAGTAGTATATATGTATATCCCTCTATATATAAAGTAATGGCTTTTAAAACCTCTTGTTATAAGAATCAGGTGACAAACCCTTACAAATTAGCAATTATGCAAATGTGCCTGATTTTTTAGAACACTATTTGGAAAGACTTTTAATTTTGTATAGGGTGTTTAAGTTTCTTAATTTTCCCTCTTGCCTTGTGAAAGAAGAAAAATATTCGGTAACAAATTTAAGAGGGTTTTAGTAATTTTTAAGCATCATGTAAATATCATATATATTCGATCAGAGAGTATTTGTAATTACTATAAAAAAAATTTAATTACTGGATTTTGGTTTAATTAATATCTTTTTGGGTTTGTTTCTTAGATTTAGCTGATTCTATGTTAGCTGCTGCGTAATTGAAATACCAAAGCTGATTGAGATGTTGATTGTGCTTCTACAAAAGTAAATATGGTAAAAAAAATTTGTATTGAAATAATTTATTTATTGTTATAAATTTAGTGGAGAAAGATGAGAGAATAAAAGACGAGAGAAATATCAAAGAGAAATATAAGTATATCTTATATGAACTAAACACCTCTATTTATAGGGTAGAGATATTAGTGTATAGAAGTAAAATTACAATCAAATCAATCACCTAAATATCATCTATATATTACACTTCCCCTGAGATGATTGATGGAGAATCCAACGTTGCCTCCTTAAAAACTTGTCAGTAAAATCCAGTGAGAAAAACCTGAACGAAAGAAAAAGAGTACAACAATTGATACTCCCCCTGATTTCAATCACTGAAGATCTTTTAATTGATGCATCCTTATATTATGTACCAATTTCTTGAATGTTGATGTCGACAATTCTTTTGTGAATAAATCAGCTTGCCACTTAGAACGAATTTGTTGGACATCAATATCACCTTTCTTCTGAAGTTAGTGTGTAAAGAAATTTTTGGTGAAATGTGTTTCATTCGATCGCCTTTGAAATATCCTCCCTTTAGTTGTGCAATGCACGCAGTATTATCTTCGAAAATAGTCGTCGGGCTATCTTTTGTTGTTGGTAGTCCGCATGATTCTTGAATATATTG
Source organism: Henckelia pumila (assembly GCF_033568475.1). Lineage (NCBI taxonomy): Eukaryota > Viridiplantae > Streptophyta > Magnoliopsida > Lamiales > Gesneriaceae > Henckelia > Henckelia pumila. Next base: position 116,155,694 of record NC_133123.1, on the reverse strand, counting down.
GATTACAGACCTTGACCATATAAACTCTCGGCTTGCTTCATGCATTGCAATGATCTCAGAGTGATTTGATGATGTCGCTGTCAAAGTTTGCTTTGTCGACTTTCATGAAATTGTGGTACCCCCTCGTGTAAACACATAACCCGTTTGGGATTTGGATTTATGTGGATTTGAAAGATAACCTGCATTTGCATACCCTATTAAAGAGAAATTTTATTTTTTTGAATAAAATAATCACATGTCAGTTGTACTGCGAAGACAATGAAATATGTGTTTTACACCATTCCAATGTCTTTGGGTTGGAAAAGAGTTATATCTTGCTAGAATGTTGACAGAAAATGCTATATTTGATCGAGTACAATTTGCAAGATATGACAACGCGCCAGTTGCACTAAGATATGGTACTTCAGGACCAATGATATTTTCTCCATCTTGAAGTGGACGAAAAAGATTTTTATTAATGTCGAGTTATCGAGCGACCATTGGTGATACTAACGAATGTGATTTGTCTATGTAAAAGCATTTGATGAACTCCTACTGATAAATGTTCAACTTGCAATCCAAGACAAAAATTTGTTTTCCACAAATATTTAATCTCAAAATCAGTTTTTAAATAATTTTCATTTTTGGTGAACTCTTCGGGAGTTCCTATAAGATTTAGATCATCGACATACACTGTCACGATTCTAAAACCCTCATCCGTCTTTTTTTGTGTGTGTAAAAAACGCATGGGCAAATAACATTATTTGTGTAATCTTCTTGTAGTAAATACTTACTAAGGCGATTGTATCACATGTGCCCGGACCACGTGTCAATTCTATGAGACGAATATCTTATTTGACTCAGCATCAGTGTTTTCATAACCGGATCGGTGATCGAATCAGTTTACTTAAAAAAAACGGTCCAACCGGTCGAATCATTTTAACCGAACGGTCGAACCAAAAAACAGTTTATATAATATAATATAATAAATAATCTATTTTGAATTTTAAAAAGTAAAAAATATATATAAATAGACAAATATATATATATATATATATCATAATTTGAAATCTAAATAAATATGTAAATATATTCAAAATATCAATTATAGTTCTAAATTATTTAAATAAAGAATTATTTAATTTTAAAAAAATCAATAATTATTAAAATAAATTTTTTAATGAAGTAAAAATTCCAAATAATCATGTATATATATATAAAAATATTAAATTTAAGTTTTTAAAAATACATGTCCTAATAAGGGTTAGAGATCCCTTATTTATAGGGAGAGAATTTTAGTCCACGTAGAATTGTAATGTATAATACAACTAGATTTATGCATATCAATGCAATATTATGATATATCTCTAAAATATAAATAAAGATATGATTTAGCAAACAAACAAAACTTGATAAGAAGTCTAGTGTTGAAAGAAATGTTTTTATTTTCGAACTCGTTGGTGGCACGTTTGAAATTTCTTTTCTCACAACGGCTGATAGTATCATTTAGGTTAAGACAATTGAAAGTGAAATCTGACCTTCTTAAAAAAAATACTGTTGTGATGAATCATATCGTAGTTTGGTCAGTTACATGTTCTAAAAATTATTTGTTTACCCACCTTTTTGAGCCCTTTTGGTTGAATTTTCTCATATTATCCTGGTTTAAGGTTTTAGGATGTCTTCGAGAGATAAATGTTTTTACTTTTTATACTCTGAGAAATGTATACTTGAGAATTAATTTTGGATAAAAACATGACTAAAAGAACAATAACATCCTAATTGGACAAAAGTTCTTATATATTACAGACTTAAAAAATCCATTTTCTTTTCCAAATGGAAATAAATAATTTTATAATTTTTTTTATGTTCATTTGTTTGAGTTTACTCTTTATAGTTAATTCATCTTGTGGCCCTAGGTTTGCATGAGAACTCTTTCATTAAATTTTTTCATAATTTTTCGTACAGTATGTTAATTGGTGTTCTGGAAAAGCACATATTTATTTTTGTCATATTCACCAAGATGGAAGTTGTCATTTCAAGGTCTGTCTCCGCCTATGTTGTATTATCCATGTGATTGTTTACATGTTCAAATATTTCATCTTGGTTTAGGATATTGTTCACATGTGCTTAATTTTGCAAGTGAGTTCTCGTGCTACTTAAATATGGACTCAGCAAATGAGTTCTCGTACTATTTAAATATGAACCCGACAAAATTAGGCACGTGTGAACAATATCTAAAATCAAGATGATATATGTGAACATGAAAACAGTCACATGAATATTACAACATAGGCGGAGATTGACCTTGAAATGATAACTTCCATCTTGGTGAACATGACAAAAATAAATATGTGTTTTTCCAGAATATCAATCAACATACTGCACGAAAAATTATGAAAAAAATTTAATGAAAAAGTCATGCAAACCTAGGGCAACAAGATAAATTAATTGTAAAGATTAAACCCAAACAAAAAAAAATAAAAAAATTATATAATTCTTTACTTTCATTTGGAAAAAAAATGGATACTTTCATTACATAATATATAAAACTTTTGTCTTATAGAAAGTAAAAGTGTAAAAACACTTATTTCTCGAAGACATCCTAAAACATAAACCAAGATAATATGAGAAAATTTAACCAGAAAGTTCTCAAAAAAGTGGGTAAACAAATAATTTTTAAGGCATGTACTATGATCTGATTCATCACAAAAGTCCTTTCCGTAAGAAAACCAGATTTCACTTTCAATTGTATTAATCTTACTGATACTATCAACCGTTGTGATAAGATAAACTTCAAACGTGCCACTACCGAGGTCGAAAATAAGAACATTTCTTTCAATACTAGACTGGTACATCTGATATATATAATTTTTAATACTTCTCATAATTTACATGAATGTAGATCAATAACTTATATGCTAGTCATACCGCACAATGCGTACATAGTATACCACATCTATTTTCTTTTTTACCATACATTAAGAACCTGTATACGACAACACATATGTCATTCATACTTCTGATAACTTTCAAGAATGAAGATCAATTAGTATGTATGCTCGTCGTATCGCACATTGCTACATGTTATACCACAAATAACATACATTATACTATTTATTATGTACATGTCTATAATATGTCATTAGTACTTCTCATAAATTACATTTGGAGATCAATAACTTGTGAGTATGCTCGTCACAGTTGTGTGAAAATGTCTCGTTATAGGATCAGGGTCAGTAAAAATCCAAAAACATTCAAGGACACTTGATATATATATTTTCTAAAAACAGGAGAAGTTGTGTACAAATTATTTGAACTTTATTGATATAAGTTCTATAGGATCATATGTTTGGGACAAATGATATATAGGAGATGTACGACATTCCAGTGTTTCTTATACCATAACGCAGCTTTTGTTGCACCCCATCATTTGTTAAACTATAACACATATTGTATAACATAGACCATTCATGTTGATTTTATAGCAACTTGGCTTACATAATAATATGTTGATGCTATCAAATAATTAGTGAGTAAACTCATCGTATAACATAATACGATTGTAGGACCAAATATTGATCACATTTTTAAATCAAAATATCATAAAATTATCACTCATGGTGTAACAAGAAAATCAACATAAACTGAAAGAGTAGGTGCCTGGTGAGCCAACTTGTGGCTAAGGGCTTTGATGACTCTTTGTATAAACAATCTTTTGTTTAATATAATTTACACTTTTATTAATGGCAATGACTTTATCTTTCTTCATATTGTTATATTGTGATATACTATTGTTGTTTTGATAAAGACTTTGAATATACTATAGTGTATGTAAGATGTGGTAGAACATGGGGATGTCTATCATGAAACACATCTTATAGTCACTGTATATTCTAAACTATTCCTAGTCGATTGAGCCGTCCGTTAATAAGGATAAAGATCGCTCGAGTTTGAGACTAGCATTTGCGATGCAGAGTACCACGTTTCATTGGTAAGGAACATAGAGATGTTCAAAGCATGCAAATGGATATTCATATGATGAATGATCGAACTAACCTATCCGGACTTTCCAAGTGGTTATCACTTATCGAGTGGATAAAGTCCGCGGTTTTGGTTGTACACCATTAGTCCTTACTACTTGAAACATCATTGAGACTCTATATGCTAGTACTGTGCTTTGACTCGTTTACCGACTCTATTGGGGTCATCAGGTGTTGGGATTGGGTACAGTTACAACACATATAGGAGTCGATGCTTTGTTGTCAAGGATTCACCACATACTTGCGAGTGTGGATATCCTATGCGATCTGAGGAGATATTAGTGTGACGAATCTCTGGCCAGAGTACATGATGTGTTTTAAGAAATGGTTTCTTAGTAGCACATGCGATGTCACTATTTGATCTTCAAGATGTATTGCATAGTTATCGAATCTCGAACGACTCTCGATTTACCAATGGTTGTTGATTCGATCGGGATATATGGATGAAGGGACCGTACTGTATGCTAACCAAAATCTATTGGTTCTTGCAGGCACTATCAGTGATACCTAGGGAATCATGGGGCGATGTTGCTAGGCGCTCTTACCATGATTCGATGGGCAAGTCGGAAATTGTTGTTCCGAGTCACAAGGAGTTGTGAGCCCACGGCTAGCTGTATCCCTGAAACACAGAGTAATGGATTTTTAATCCCCGTTGAGATAGTTAAATTTAAAGAGTTAAATTTAATGAACAAAGAAGTTGGACTTCTTATTTAAGAGTAGAGGAGTAAGATTTCCTAAAATGACATAGGGATGGGCATTTTTGGAAATCACTGAATTCGGATTCAGAAAAATTTATCTTGACTTTAAAAGGTGCAGAAATGGTTTCTGTGCACATTGGTAAAATCGGTTTATCAATCAGAGTCACGATGAATTTTATATTAATTTCTGAACATGCGGGCTTTGCTTGTCGGGCTTGAACTTATGACTAATGGGCCCTAAGCTGTTAGCGGCCTACACTATAAATAAGTTATTGCAGTACAGAAATTACACACAACAGGTCACAAAATAATTTTCGAAAAACCCTAATTTTATTAAGTGTGGCCGCCGCCCCCCTCCCCTCTGCTCGGAAAATCCAGTCTGTGAATTTTGAATTACATTCTGGTTTAACGGATCAAATTCGTTAATTCTCTTCGTAGAAACTTCTGATAGATTTTCTAGTGCAATCTATCAGAGGGATTAAATATCCGTTCGTGGACCTGATTGAAGAACAGTTCGTCCATCAGTTCCAGGGATATACAACAAGAGCAGAGCAATCTGTTGGTGTCCATAATCTCGATTCGAGATTGGAGGTAAAAATTTATAATTGTTATTTAATTTTTACACACACAATTTAATCGTATCGCCGCGTTCTCCAACAGTGGTATCAGAGCCAGGTTGCTCAGATCAAGCGATTAAATTAATCGATTGTAGAAAAATTTTTTAAGCCTCGGTTTTTGAAACAAAATAAATATTTTAAAAAATAAAATTTTTTTTTGGGCAAAACCCGGGCAGCGCACGGCGCTGCCCAGCGCAGCGCCGGCGCTGCCCATGGGCAGCGATCGTCGCTGCCCGGCCCGAGCCCTTTGGGGCGCGGGCAGCCCGGGAGTGTCCCGGGCGGCCCGCGAAAAATTAATCTTTTAATTTTGAAATTAAATTTTAATATGTTAAAATTCTATTTTTGGTCCGATCGAAAATTGTTTTTGATTGGTCCACGAGGCGTCGGATCGAATTGTTCGAGTCCGAAAACTTTAAAATTGATTTTTGGATAAATTTGAATTTTTGGAAAATTTAAATATTTTATCCGTTAAATTGAATTTTGAAATTAATTATTTTTGGTACAATTGATGATAAGATATAATCTTATGGATATATTGAGTAAAATATGATTTTATGTATAAAATTGGATTTTATATGTAAAATATGATTTTATTTGATAAAAAGATAAAATATGATTTTGTATGTAAAATAAGATTTTATATATGGAATATGATTTTATCCTTTTAAATTTAAATTGCCATTGCATGTTATCCAATACATTAATTTTGAATTAAATGTTATTGGATAAGGATGATCGATTGCCATGACCAATTTTGTAGGTGTATGTTAGGAATTTACATTTGTTTTTATTGTTGTTGGTTTATTAATGGGCCTGGTTTATGGCCCAATATGAATTGTCATATGTAATAAAAGTGGGCTTGGTTTATGGCCCGTTCCCACCCCTTAAAAATGTATCCCCTACTTGTCATTGTTATTTATTGTAAATACATTAGATTTAGTCGGAGATGAAGATTTGAAGACGGAGGTGGGCCCAGCAGACAATAAAGACAGAATAAATGTAAATTGGAAGCACAATGTAATAGGATTGCATTGCATACTGCATATTACCTAGGATTGGACTAAGACTCGTGATTGGCAACCACGGGTCGATTAGAAATGGAATCGATCATCCTATATAATATGTGATATTATTGTTGTATACATGTTTTAGACAAAATTGTGTGAATCCGGCAAGCATACAAAATTTTAAAAATGATGAGACAAATTTTCAAAATTAAAATCCCTCATTTTAAATATGATTTAAAATTGATATCAAGATAAATAAAGGAAATTTAAATTTGTTTAAATGTTCCTACCTTCCATCAACGATCAATGTATGAGATGCTACCCGCGGATACGGTCCGGCTCATATTATTGGGGGGGCCCGTTCGTCGGAAAGCTGTAATTGGATCGACACATGTTGTAAGTTGGGTGGAACTCCCATGGGATCGGCTCATATTATTGGGGGATCCACATGGCGACCGTCCATCACAACTTAATATTGATGGGTCATCTTGACATGTCACAATAAACGGCGTCATATTATTGGGCCCTTATTGGACATGAGGTAAAAACGTGGAGGTTGCTTTGGAAGCAATTGGGCTCTACCTTTTGAAAATTATGGTTGGCTGATATTATTCGGGACCATAGTTTGTCAATTGGACTCCATGTTCTCACTAAGGAAAACAGTTTCCCGTTTTCACTAGAGGGTAGTGAAATCGTTAAAATAGTGGGAGTGAGATTCATAAAATAAATTTCGCCTATTTTATGTCTTAGTAAATTACTTAAACAATCACTGATATTTGTCTGTTTCTTTTCAGTATTTCATAAAGATGAATTCGCGTAATCCACTTTTCTCGATCCTCGAACAAAATAAATTGACTGGCGCAAACTATACGGAATGGTTCCGTAAGTTGAAGATTGTCATGACTTCGGAGAAGATGCTCTACGTGTTAGAAAAATCTCCTCCGAAGGAAGCACCAGCTGACATAAGTCCGGAAGAGTTAGCCAAACATGATACATGATGGGACCATGATATCAAGGCCAAATGCTATATGCAAGCCTCGATGTCTGATGAACTCCAGAGGCGATTTGAGGACATCGTGAATGCTGCTGACATTCACGTGCAACTCAAGGAACTTTTTGGGGCTCAATCGAGGGCTGAAAGGTTTGCTACTGTAAAGGAGCTAATGACGTGTTGCATGCGTGAAGGGACTTCGGTCCGTGATCATGGGGTACGAGTGATTTGGCTCATACAGAAGTTGGTAACCCTTGATTTGGTGTTGGAGCATGAACTCAACGTGGACTTACTACTTCTATCTCTTCCTTCTTCGTTTGACGGATTTGTGGTGAATTTCAATATGAACAAGATAGAGGCCTCCCTTGAAGAGATGGTCAATATGCTTGTGACATATGAATCCACTTTAAAGAAGGATAAACCGGCTTCTTGGTGGGCTCCTCTTCTTCTGCTAAGAAGAGGCCAAGTACAAAGGGTAAGAAACGTTCTGCCCCACCCAAGAAAATCGAATCCGAGAAGTAGTACAAGACAAAGGCTTCAAACATGGAAAAGTCCAAGGATGTTTGCCATTACTGCAAGAAGCCCGGTCATTGGAAGCGTAACTGCAAGGAATATCTAGAGCAGTTGCGAACTGCAAAGGGTATGTTCTATATTGAAATAAATGTTTCACTTAATACTACTTCTTGGGTATTGGATACCGGATGTGGATCTCACATTTGCAATGATTTGCAGGTGATGACAAGAAGTCGCAGGCTTAGAATGGGTGAGACCCAGCTGAGGCTCGGAAATGGTTCCAGAGTTGAAGCTAAAGTTGTGGGAGATATTTATTTAATTTTGCAGAACGGTTTTAAGTTACTTTTGAGAGATGTTTTATTTGTTCCAGATTTGATTAAAAACATTATTTCTGTTTCTATGCTTGATAGAGATGGTTATTCTTGCAATTTTGTGAATGGGATTTGCAATATTTACAAGAATGAATGTTTGATTGGAAATGGACAACTTGAAAACGATCTATATAACTTAAAACTAAAAGACGTTCCAATAAATTATGTTGATAAACCGGCAACAACAAACAAAAGGAAAATCGATAGTCAAAACCCGGCAAACCTTTGGCATGCTAGGCTAGGTCATATTTCCTCAAGGAGGATGAACAAGCTAGTGGGAGAGGGCATGTTTGATATGTCTGATATTAACTCTCTACCTACTTGTGAATCCTGCCTGAAAGGAAAAATGACTAAATCTCCTTTTAAGGGGAAACCTGAGCGTAGTCAAAATCTGTTGGATTTGATCCATACAGATGTTTGTGGTCCATTTAGAGTTGGTACTCAATATGGCCACACCTACTTCATTACCTTTACTGATGATTATTCTAGGTATGGGTATTTATATTTAATGAAATATAAGTCTGAAGCATTTGAAAAGTTCAAAGAATTCAAGGCTGAAGTAGAAAACAAGCTAGATAAAAGTATTAAAGCACTTCGATCGGATCGAGGTGGAGAATACTTAAGTACCGAGTTTTTGGACTATCTGAAAGAGAATGGGATTCTCTCTCAATGGACTCCTCCTATGACACCACAGCTGAATGGTGTATCGGAGCGTCGTAATCGAACTTTGTTGGACATGGTTCGATCCATGATGAGCTTCACTGAGCTTCCACCTTCGTTTTGGGGCTATGCGCTTGAAACGGCGGTATTGTTGTTGAACAACGTCCACACTAAAGCAATGGACAAAACACCATACGAGTTATGGAATGGCAAAACTCCTAAGTATTCGTACTTGAGGATTTGGGGATGTCCTGCTTACGTGAAGCAGACAGTGGGAGATAAGTTGGATAGTCGATCCACCTTATGTTATTTTGTAGGGTATCCGAAGAATTCAATCGGATATTATTTCTATTATCCTGCTGAAACAAAGGTGTTTGTTTCAAGGAATGCCACCTTCTTGGAGAAGGGGTTCTTATTGGATAAGAAAGGCGAGATGATGGAACTCGAAGAAATTCGAGAAGAACCCGAAATACAAAATAATGATTCTACACCTCAGGAACCATTGATGGACACGCCTATACCTAGAAGATCCGAGAGGACTTCTAGACCTCCTATTCGATATGGTCTTCTTCTTGAAGGGGATCAAGATGAACCCGATGTTGGATGTGATCCAAGAAACTTCAAGGAAGCAATTTCTGATGCGGATTCAAATTTATGGCTTGAAGCTATGCAGTCGGAAATAGATTCGATGCATACAAACCAAGTTTGGTCTTTAGTAGATCCTCCCGATGGAATTGTTCCAATAGGGTGTAAATGGATCTACAAGAGAAAGCTTGGGCCTGATGGTAAGGTATTGACCTACAAGGCACGATTGGTGGCGAAAGGTTATACTCAAAGACAAGGAGTTGACTATGATGAAACCTTTTCACCAGTTGCAATGTTCAAGTCCATAAGAATCCTTATTTCCATAGCTGCTTGGTATGACTATGAGATATGGCAAATGGATGTGAAGACTGCTTTTCTTAATGGAGACATTAAGGAAGAAATCTATATGAAGCAGCCTGAGGGGTACACATCCATGGGAAGCGAGCATAAGGTATGCAAGCTTCAGAGATCAATTTATGGTCTAAAACAAGCATCAAGAAGTTGGAACCAGAAATTTGATGAAACAATAAAGGATTTTGGTTTCATCAAGAACCCGGAGGAACCATGCGTGTACAAGAAAGTAGTTAAGGATGCTGTGACATTCTTAGTACTTTATGTTGATGACATCCTACTCATTGGGAATGACGTAGGGATGTTGCAGTCAACAAAGATATGGTTATCCTATATTCTAGGGATACAGATCTATAGATATAGATCTAAGAAAATGATAGGACTCACTCAATCAACCTACATCGACACCATATTGAAACGGTTTTCAATGGATGGGTCCAAGAGAGGACATCTACCCATGTGTCATGGAGTTTCTCTATCCAAGTCCATGTGTCCCAAGACTGATGAAGAGATAGAGAAAATGACACATGTACCATATGCGTCAGCCATAGATAGTATCATGTATGGGATGATATCTACCAGACCGGATGTAGCATTTGCTCTGAGTGTCACGAGCAGATATCAAGCTAATCCCGGTCAAATGCATTGGAAAGTCGTGAAGGACATTCTTAAGTACTTACGAAGGACTAAGAATATGTTCATGGTATATGGAGGAAGAGAACTAAAATTGGAAGGCTATACCGACTCTAGCTTCCAAAGTGACGTGGATGACTCGAAGTCAACCTCTGGATTTGTGTTCATGCTCAATGGCGGTGCTGTCTCTTGGAAGAGTTCCAAGCATGACACCACAGCGGATTCCACCACTGAGGCAGAATACATTGCAGCATCAGCTGCTGCTAAAGAGGTCGTTTGGATGAGGAATTTCGTCCAAGAGTTGGGCGTCATTCCTGAAGTTGTTGGTCCAGTCCCGGTGTACTGTGACAACACGGGTGCCATTGCTCAGGCAAAGGAACCAAGGTCTCATCAAAGATCCAAACACGTACTGAGGAAATACCACATCATCCGGAAGATTGTGGAAAGAGGAGACATCACTGTCGAAAGAGTGGCCTCTGTAGACAATATCGCTGATCCACTTACTAAGCCCTTGCCAGGACCATTATTTGACAAACATCGCGAAGCAATGGGTCTACGTAGTATGACTAGTTGGCTTTAGGGCAAGTGGGAGATTGAAAGAGTAGGTGCCCGGTGAGCCAACTTGTGGCTAAGGGCTTTGATGACTCTTTGTATAAACAATCTTTTGTTTAATATAATTTACACTTTTATTAATGGCAATGACTTTATCTTTTTTCATATTGTTATATTGTGATATACTATTGTTGTTTTGATAAAGACCTTGAATATACTATAGTGTATGTAAGATGTGGTAGAACATGGGGATGTCTATCATGAAACACATCTTATAGTCACTGTATATTCTAAACTGTTCCTAGTCGATTGAGCCGTCCGTTAATAAGGATAAGGATTGCTCGAGTTTGAGACTAGCATTTGCGATGCAGAGTACCACGTTTCATTGGTAAGGAACATAGAGATGTTCAAAGCATGCAAATGAATATTCATATGATGAATGATCGAACTACCCTATCCGGACTTTCCAAGTGGTTATCACTTATCGAGTGGATAAAGTCCGCGGTTTTGGTTGTACACCATTAGTCCTTACTACTTGAAACATCATTGAGACTCTATATGCTAGTACTGTGCTTTGACTCGTTTACCGACTCTATTGGGGTCATCAGGTGTTGGGATTGGGTACAGTTACAACACATATAGGAGTCGATGCTTTGTTGTCAAGGATTCACCACATACTTGCGAGTGTGGATATCCCATGCGATCTGAGGAGATATTAGTGTGACGAATCTCTGGCCAGAGTACATGATGTGTTTTAAGAAATGGTTTCTTAGTAGCACATGCGATGTCGCTATTTGATCTTCAAGATGTATTGCATAGTTATCGAATCTCGAACGACTCTCGATTTACCAATGGTTGTTGATTCGATCGGGATATATGGATGAAGGGACCGTACTGTACGCTAACCAAAATTTATTGGTTCTTGCAGGAACTATCAGTGATACCTAGGGAATCATGGGGCGATGTTGCTAGGCGCTCTTACCATGATTCGATGGTCAAGTCGGAAATTGTTGTTCCGAGTCACAAGGAGTTGTGAGCCCACGGCTAGCTGTATCCCTGAAACACAGAGTAATGGATTTATAATCCCCGTTGAGATAGTTAAATTTAAAGAGTTAAATTTAATGAACAAAGAAGTTGGACTTCTTATTTAAGAGTAGAGGAGTAAGATTTCCTAAAATGACATAGGGATGGGCATTTTTGGAAATCACTGAATTCGGATTCAGAAAAATTTATCTTGACTTTAAAAGGTGCAGAAATGGTTTCTGTGCACATTGGTAAAATCGGTTTATCAATCAGAGTCACGATGAATTTTATATTAATTTCTGAACATGCGGGCTTTGCTTGTCGGGCTTGAACTTATGACTAATGGGCTCTAATCTGTTAGCGGCCTACATTATAAATAAGTTATTGCAGTACAGAAATTACACACAACAGGTCACAAAATAATTTTCGAAAAACCCTAATTTTATTAAGTGTGGCCGCCGCCCCCCTCCCCTCTGCTCGGAAAATCCAGTCTGTGAATTTTGAATTACAGTCTGGTTTAACGGATCAAATTCGTTAATTCTCTTCGTAGAAACTTCTGATAGATTTTCTAGTGCAATCTATCAGAGGGATTAAATATCCGTTCGTGGACCTGATTGAAGAACAGTTCGTCTATCAGTTCCAGGGATATAAAACAAGAGCAGAGCAATCTGTTGGTGTCCATAATCTCGATTCGAGATTGGAGGTAAAAATTTATAATTGTTATTTAATTTTTACACACACAATTTAATCGTAAAGTTTTGATACCCAATATGGAATCGTTCCATATAAAATTTTTAAACTTCCGCTGCACCGGGTATCAATTCTGATTGATCTGATCGCCGCGTTCTCCAACATAAACAGGATACGAGTTTTTTAAATATTGTAAATTAAAAAAAAATTAAACAAATGTAACAAATATATATAAACAAATGTGAATGGATACTTATCAACTTGACAACTACTATCTACACTGGATGATCACACATAAGTAATAGGAATGAAGACTGATAATTATAATATCGTACTAAGGATCATCTTTCACTTATTTAGCAATACCAATAAAATGTTATGACCGAATACTATTAACCATAAGGATGGTTTTTTTGAAAAAGTATTGGTATTGAGTATAATATCGTATTAATTATCCTCCAAAATTATTAATTAGCCCTTTTAAAATACAAATTTATTTTTTGGTCCTTGTTTCAAATTGTTTTATATTATTTTCAATCTTTATATAAATATAGAATTTGCACACTTGGTCCTTGCGTAAGATTTTTCCTTTTGATCCATTTTATTTCATTAAAATTTTATTTGGGTAGAGTTTGAGTTGAGTTTTTATATTTGGGTAGAGTTTGAGTTGAGTTTTTTTATATTTGGGTAGAGTTTGAGTTGAGTTTTTATATTTGGGTAGAGTTTGAGTTGAGTTTTCTATATTTGGGTAGAGTTTGAGTTGAGTTTTTATATTTGGGTAGAGTTTGAGTTGAATCTTATCGAATTAATTTAGTTGAAAAATATATTATGTGTTGTAAAATAAAAAAAAAATAGAAAAATAGAGTATTTGATAATATTTAGAGGATATGGGTTGGAGAAGTTTTTTTACAAATAGAGACCACGAATCTCTATTTTAGAAAATATAGGATGAAAAATAGAGGATATGAGTTGGAGATGGCCACCCTAAATTTTAGATTTTGAGTAAGGAACCTGATGTGGATGCTCATTATATAGATATATTAACAGTTTAAAATAATACATTATCAATAGCTCATGTTAGCCTATAGAAATAATGTTTACCATATTTTTAATGTTTCTCAGGGTGCGTGTGAGTGAGGACATAAGCATGCTGAAAAGACTAGTCTTGATACAGTGAGGATAGTCGTTGAATCTGGGACGTTAGACAAAGACTCACTATAATAATAGAGGATTCAAATTTGTATCAAAAAATTATTAAAAGGACTACTTAGCCCAATGAGTAAGAAATTTTTAAAATTTAAAAACGTTAAAAAATAATAAAATAATATTAATGGGCGCCTTAAGCCCAATACGTTAAAAAATGATAGATGCATGCCTCGAACTCGAGGCCTTACATCAAAGGTTAGGAAATGTTACCAGCTAAACTAAGTGTTTTTTTGTTTATTTTTTTGATTTTATTTATATATAATAAGATAAGATAAACTGCATTAAATGTGACAATACTCGCATTTATTGCTGCTCTGAAACCATACGCAAAAGCAGCCACCAGTTGCTGTGACAAGACCCCACATTGGGTTGTGGTTTTGGGGCTGATAAATGTTCCCCCAAATAATACATACAACTAGTTTTAAGAAAGAAGACAGTTATGGAAGATGAATCTCTTATGTTAGTTGCATTAATTGTTGTATTTGTTTTGTCTCTCATTATTATTTCATGTACTATATGTTTCTTCACCACGAGGGTGAAAAAATTCTCCTCAAAACAAAGAACACGTGATAGTTATGATCTAGAAGTTGGTCCGCCGTCGCCGTCCCCTCCGCCGTCGCCGCCTCCGCCGCCCTTCGTTTCGCTCAGGTTGTTGTTGTTAGCATCATCGCTGCGTTCGCCTTCGTCGCCGCTGCTGTCTCCAATGCCGCCGCTGGAGAATATTTCGTACCCATCGTTGTATCTTTCTCCGCTGCCCATGTCTCCGCTGTACTCGCCATTGTCCATGTATTTTACACAGGCGCCGCCGCCGTTGCCGCCGCCGCCATCCTCATATTCACCAGAAACATCGTCGCATGCTGCTTCATGGTCAATGCATTTTGCATAGGATCCACCGCCGCCGCCGCCTCCATCCTCATATTCAACAGAAAAACCTAGCAAATATAGGTTTTGGTTAGATGAAAATTTTAAAATTAATGTGCCCAGTCCATAGTAAAAAATATGCTACTAATTTATTTTGCTACTATCTTTTGCTGAAACCTAAAAATGTAGTTTGATGTATCTTTTGCTATTTTAATTCGCTATTATCTTTTGCGGGTATGATCAACCTCCTTAAGTTTTGCTACATCGATTCGCCGAGATATTTGATGACAGCGCCACTAAAATCTTATGGGCTCGCGAAATTCATAATATGTCCTTGCTAATATAAAGTTTTTTCTTCGATTTTGGTAGGTTCAAGTTCATGTTATAGAATTAGCTAGGATGGACATGGTAGCACTTTTGTGGTCAACTTGATCGCACTTTGATCGTTTAAATTAAATAAATTGTCTGTTTTTTTTTTTGAGGTATCTCGGATCTCCAAGTCAAAGTTGTTGTAGCCAAATAATTATGATGACAAACAGGAAGATTCGAGGTTTGAAAATGGGGTCGATTATTGAACGGTATGGAGCAAAGGCACAATCATTCACCAAAGATAAATTGTGCATCAGACTCTCAAGGAGTTGCTGACTAACCCTAAATAATGACTCAAGTGTATCTGATCAAAACCTGAATTTTTTATTTTATTTTTTGAAGTGAAATCCTGAATTTTTAAGTCCAAGCAAAACCTTGGATCCTGAAATTTTTAAGTCTAGCCAATTTGCGCTGGTGATTTTTAGTATAAAGCTAAAACAAGGGGAACAATAAAAAAAGAAATGAGCTATCTGAACAAAACTTAAAAAATTAAATAATAGTTTATATTAAATTCAGTTACGTACCTTCTTTGACATCTATATAAAAACAGTTAGGAGACGATAACATACTATAATGCAGTTAGGAATGATGAATAAAAACAATTAAAAATCATGAATAAGTATTTATTAAAATCCAAAACCTAAGATTTGAAAATTGGAATGTTGTGAACAAAAATGAAAAAAGAGATTGTTTTTTTTTAAAAATCATACTTTTACAAATTATTAATTCAATTACTTTACATTTGGCATGAAACATCCTAAAACTACTACTAAATTTTTTTTTTTAAATCTCTTATTATAAAATAATGAATATAAATATATATATGCCCATACATATATATATCGTACTTAAAAATAACTTTACTTAATTTAAAATAAAAATACAATAAAGGTACACGCATGCAATTAAATACTTAAAACTAATTACTAAATAATAATTTATAAGAATGTCATAATAAAATTCCTAAATAATATTTCTTTCACAAAAATTCATGAAAACTTAGAAAATAATTACTTAAATGTAAAATCCATGCATATACTAAAAATCTATAATAATAATACATATGCGGAAATATATGTTCTAGTCTCAACATAAAAATCATCTTAGAGCAATGGTCACGGGTTCTAACCGCCTGGATACTCATATGCCCTCGCCACCAGTCGGGAACACATTAACTTCATTAACATTCTGCTCACCTGCACCATTTAAATCTAGTGAGCCTAGAGGCTCAGCACGTTCTATCCTTATATAACAAAATAAAACCACACACAAGCACGTATCATATAAAATACGTGAATAATAATTATACGTGCATGCTCTTAAAATATTATGCATATAAACATGAATAAATAATTATAATGCTTCATCATCATGCTAAACATAAACATCATATTTAATAAATCTCATAAAATGTCTTATCATAATTTCTTAGTTCTCAACAGGTCGTATCCATGTCGGTGGCATCATACTGAGCGATTGATCAATCTATAAACCAACGTACGCGGCGGTGGGATTTCCACCTATGTGCTGCCACTTCACCAGCCCTCTCAGCTGGATCCATAAGCTCATCATACTTATACATCATTAGGAAGGTCACCGGGCCCAGGTATCCCGGCCTCCAACTACATCACTTTTCACCTTCACTTCAACTTCCATAAAAATATTTTTCATAACATGCTCTTAAACTTATCATGAAAATTCTTAATGATGCATGAACATAAAAATTCTCATTATTTCTTTATTTTCATGAAAATTTGCCCGTAAATATATATTTAATTTATTTTCTTAAAAATCATACTTATATATCTAATAAAAATGCATGCATGAATTAAATATATATTTACGGACATTTATTTTCCAAGGACTTGTTCGAGCTGCTGACCACTAGACTTAAACTCAAAAATTCCTAGACTGGCTCAAAAACCCAAAAGCCCAACCTGACCTGGCCCATTAAGCTTCATGGGCCCCCAGGCCCATGAAAAGCTAATGGGCTCACTAAAAACATAATTTAGGCCCATCAACTTATTAACTTAAAGTTAAATTAATAAAATTATTAACTAACCATTAACTTATAAATTTGACTGATAAAATTACTAAACCCGACACAACTTGGCCCAATAATTCTCATGAATCACACGGCCCATGAAAAATTAGTGGGCTCACTTCATTAATTATTTAAGCCCAAAATTAATATTAAATTAGTGTAATTAATTAATTAAGTCAAGCCCAAACCCATTAATTATTAACTAAATCTCTTATTTAATTTAAAATAAAAATACCCGAGTTCAACTAATATAAACCAAACCCGAACCAAACTAACTTGACCCATTATATTTTAGACCCGACCCGGACTCGAAAAGCGGAGCCCGGCCTGCCAAAACACAAGACACAACCCTAGCTTACCTCTCCCTAAGCCCAACTCGAGGCAGCCCTGAGCGGCTTCAGAAAATCTGATCGTGCCGCCTGCTCAGGCCACCTTTGGCCGTGAAACCACCTCTCATACTTAGCCAACACCCAGACGGTTCTAACCCAACAAATTGTACCTCAAACCGTGGTCTGTGGAAGAAGAACGAACCAAAACACTCTAGACCTAGTTTCTGCTCGCGCGCAGAACGCGAGCAGCCACTTCCGGCCGTTCGGCCGCCAATCTCCGGCAATAACCGGCCGGAGAACCACCTGAAAAATCTTCCCCAAGGTCTTGGGGTTCTAACCTAACTGGAATCACCCTAAAATACGCTCTGTGGACCGAGAACGAGCAAATCTCCCAACCTCGCTCAACCTGCGCGACCTGCTGCGCATCAGAAGATATGGCCGGTTCCAGCCCTTTCCAGCCATGAACCAGCCCTCCAAACCGACCCTAAGGACCCTAGATCAGACCCCTAACAAAGGTGCAGCAGTCCCGATCAAGCCGTGGTCAGAAAACTCGTCAACATGAGCCTTATGCATAAAAAACGTGATTACATGCATGAATCATGAATAATATCCTTAAATTCTGAAAACACATGCATTAACAAATCATTCATAGTAAAAATCAGTGTATATGATTTAAATGGTGGCCAAGAATGGATTCGAGACATGCCTTGATGAATATTTGCAAGAAATAACGTTTATGTCGCGTCGTACGGCTCTCCGGGACGAACAGATCTCCAACCAATATAAAATCTTAAAAGCTCGGCTACGGGGCTGTGAAAATCTTGCTGGAACGATGAAGATGATGGAGAAAGGTTGAGGGAGGCGGCTAGGGAGTTGAGGCGTGAGATAGGGTAGAAAATCTTAGGATAATATTTGGGTAGTCTAGGTTAAATATTTAAATAAATACTTTGGGTAGATAATTACTAAAATTTAAACTAAAAAAATACATGATAATTTGCTAAAAACTTAAAAATCCCGAAATAATAAAATAGGTGATTTTTAAAACTTAATAAAAGTCATTAAAATTATTTATTTTGGGTAAAAACGGACATCTAAATATACATATATATAAATACCATAATTTTCTTCAAATTATACCTTAAAAGAATATTTTAAGGCTCCTAAAAATCTCCGAAAATATTTTGGGTGAAAACAAACATCTCGTCCGTCCACGGCCCCGCCTACGCGATCATAAAATAAACTTTCTCAAATAAATTCATAAACCACAGAAAACAAATTTAAATGCCGAAAAAATATTTAAAACGTGAAAATAAATCACATAATTTAAATAATCACTCATAAAAACAATTTAACACATTTTCACATTATTTTAAACTTATTAAATCTCTTAGTTATGCATGCGGATTTACGTAGCAAATTTCCGGACGTTACATGGCATATTTTGCTTAAGGAAGAATATTTACAAAAAATATAATTCCAAATATTCTCTTAATTGGATATAGAGTATTAAAAAAAAACCAGAGAGATTTTTTTATTAAAAAAAATTCTGAATAAATTTAAGCTTAAAAAAATTAAAATAACAAAAATTAAGTACAATATTAAATATAAAACCACTAAAAAATATTATAAATTATATATAAAGCCTAATAAAAAAAATTCAAAATTTAAGTATTTATAATTCGTTTAACCGAATTAACCGAGGACGAAAATCGAAAATTTGGATATCCACTTTTTACTACACAATACATCAGTTTCCCTATAATTTAACATATCTTTATTTTTTAATTTTTTTTTTCTATCCTTCATATTTTTTAATTATTTTTCCTCTCTCCTCCATATTTGGGTTGAGTTTTATTAATTGAGTTGAGTTCTGGGTGGAGTTTAATTGAAATTTACTATATGTTCATCCTATTACGCATAATAGCATGTGTTTTTGAGTTTGAGTTGAGTTTTTATACTTGGGTCGAGTTTTATTAATTAAGTTGAGTTCTGGGTGGAGTTTAATTGAAATTTACTATATGTACATCCTACTACACTTAATAGCATGTGTTTTTGAGTTTGAGTTGAGTTTTTATATTTGGGTCGAGTTTTATTAATTGAGTTGAGTTCTGGGTGGAGTTAATTGAAATTTACTATACGTGCATCCTACTACCATTAGTAGCATGTGTTATTGTAAGGCCCAGAAATATTAAATTATTAATTATGGAATTTGAGAATTAAATTCCATATTATGGGCTAATATTTATTTGAAAAGCTAAAGAAATTATAGATTTAATTTCCGAGCCGAAAATATTTAATTATAGAATTCTCGGATTTTGAGAACTCTAAATATTCCCAAAGTTCATCCTATTACGCATAATAGCATGTGTTTTTTGAGTTTGAGTTGAGTTTTTATACTTGGGTCGAGTTTTATTAATTGAGTTGAGTTCTGAGTGGAATTTAATTGAAATTTACTATATGTTCATCCTACTACACTTAGTAGCATGTGTTTTTGAGTTTGAGTTGAGTTTTTATATTTGGGTCGAGTTTTATTAGTTGAGTTGAGTTCTGGGTTGAGTTAATTGAAATTTACTATATGTGCATCCTACTACCAAGGACGGATGTATTATATGGGCAAAACCGGCCAATTGTCCGGCAAGTTTTGCATATAATTTGTAGCTAATACCCATTGTAGAATTGTAATGTATAATACAACTAGATTTATGCATATCCATGCAATATTATGATATATCTCTAAAATATAAATAAAAATATGATAGGATTTTTATCATATCATCACAATGGGTATTAGCTACAAATTATATGCAAAACCTGCCGGACAATTGGCCGGTTTTGCCCATATAATACATCCGTCCTTGGTTGTCATAAGACCAATTCCTTCCTTTTCTCGGTGTAATAAGAGGGTATTATTAGGAAATTAAAAAAATCCATATCATCTTACCAATTAAAGTGGTGCTCAAACTTTTTTTTTTGATAGGTAAATTGTAACTTTTATTAATAAGAATAAATAAAGTCTTTTGTTACAATATTAACCACCCAAAAAGAAAAATTTCCAGGCCCCCAAAAGAAAGAAGCACAAGAAGAAATAGAAAATTTACCAAGAGAGTGAGCGACTTCAATAGCCGTTCTCCGAACATGGTACAAAGAAATGATAGATAATTTAGTTATAAGAGCCTTTATCTCTGTCGCACACAAACCAACATAACTCAGATCACTTAATGACTCTGTGACTGCTTGCAATGTCAAAAGTGAATCAGTTGAGATCATGACTTGCTGTATGTTATTTTCTTGGATGATTTTGAGTCTTTCTGGAATTGCCAATAGTTTCCCTTGCACAACAGAATCCGGTTTTGGAATAACCCGACCAAAAGCTGCCACTATCATACCTTGAGAGTTGCGTATCACACCCCCTAAGAGCATGTTCAATGGTGAGATGATGTTGGTGAGATGAAGTTGGTAACTTCATTGCATGATGATGTCAGCGATGAAGACTTCATTGCTTGGTTCTGCGAGGGTGAGATGATGTTGTAGAGAGACTGTTGCAATATTAATTTTTTATTCTATTAAATATATTTTTATTGAAACACAAAAAAAATTTGCACAATTAAAATTTTTAATATTACTGAAAATTAAGAAATACACAAATAAATTTTAATTTCATTAAATATATGAATAATTCAACACAATAAAATTTCATATTTAAAATTTTATATTACACATATTTAATTTAAAAGTTTACACATAAATTTAAAAACATAATTTTAAAAATCACACACATAATTAAGAAAAAAAAATTCATTATTAATTATTCATTCCATGAAAACTCCAGATATGTTCGATCAAATCATTCTGAAGCTTATTATGCAAATCTCTGTTTCGAATGCCGACACGTTGCTCCAAAAAAGCGTTAAACTCTACGGTAGGATCTCTCGAAGTAACAATATCCTGTGGCACGTATTCATTATCAGGAGCAGGAAAATCACGATCTTTGAGAATATCCTCTCTTTCGTCCTCCACAATCATATTATGAAGAATTGTGCAAGTTTTTATTATATATTATATAATTCAAATCAATTGGATCCCACATGCGGGATGAACCTCTCACAATGTGCCAACCGCTTGGTTTACACCAAATGCTCGTTCAACATCTTTTTTCACGCCTTCTTGATATCTTGAAAATGTCCTATGTTTTTGTTAGAGAGGCCGAGGGATGTTCTGAAAGAGTGGGTGCCCAGTGAGCCAACTTGTGGCTATGGGCTTTGATGACTCTTTGTACAAACGATCTTTTGTTTAATATAATTTACACTTTTATTAATGGCAATGACTTTATCTTTCTTCATATTGTTATATTGTGATATACTATTGTTGTTTTGATAAAGACCTTGAATATACTATAGTGTATGTAAGATGTGGTAGAACATGGGGATGTCTATCATGAAATACATCTTATAGTCACTGTATATTCTAAACTGTTCCTAGTCAATTGAGCCGTCCGATAATAAGGATAAGGATCGCTCGAGTTTGAGACTAGCATTTGCGATGCGGAGTACCACGTTTCATTGGTAGGGAACATGGAGATGTTCGAAGCATGCAAATGGATATTCATAGGATGAATAATCGAACTACCCTATCCGGACTTTCCAAGTGGTTATCACTTATCGAGTGGATAAAGTCCGCGGTTTTGGTTGTACACCATTAGTCCTTACTACTTGAAACATCATGGAGACTCTATATGCTAGTACTGTGCTTTGACTCGTTTACCGACTCTATGGGGGTCATCAGGTGTCGGGATTGGGTACAGTTACAACACATATAGGAGTCGATGCATTGTTGTCAAGGATTCACCACATACTTGCGAGTGTGGATATCCTATGCGATCTGAGGAGATATTAGTGTGACGAATCTCTGGCCAGAGTACTTGATGTGATTTAAGAAATGGTTTCTTAGTAGCACATGCGATGTCACTAATTTGATCTTCTAGATGTATTGCATAGTTATCGAATCTTGAGCGACTCTCGATATACCAATGGTTGTTGATTCGATCGGGATATATGGATGAAGGGACCGTACTGTACGCTAACCAAAATCTACTGGTTCTTGTAGGCACTATCAGTGATACCTAGGGAATCATGGGGCGATGTTGCTAGGCGCTTTACCATGATTCGATGGGCAAGTCGGAAATCGTTGTTCCGAGTCACAAGGAGTTGTGAGCCCACGGCTAGCTGTATCCCTGAACCATTGAGGGTCACACAGTGTAATGGAGTTTTTAATCCCCGTTGAGATAGTTAAATTTAAAGAGTTAAATTTAATGAATAAAGAAGTTGGACTTCTTAAATAAGAGTAAGGGAGTAGGATTTCCTAAAATGACATAGGGATGTACATTTTTGGAAATCACTGAATTCGGATTCAAGAAAATTTATCTTGACTTTAAAATGTGCAGAAATGGTTTCTGTGCACATTGGTAAAATCGGTTTATCAATCGGAGTCACGATGAATTTTATATTAATTTTTGAACATGCGGGCTTTGCTTGTCGGGCCTCAACTTATGACTAATGGGCCCTAAGGTGTTAGTGGCCTGCATTATAAATAAGTTATTGCAGTACAGAAATTAGACACAACAGGTCATTATTTTGAGAGCAGAATTTTCGAAACCCTAGCCCCTTTCACTCTCACAATTCGGCCGCCCCTCCTTGCTCTGTCAGAGAATTTCCGGTCTGTGATTTTTAATTGCAGTCAGGAATAACGAATCAGATTCGTTTAATCTCTTCGCAGAAAACTTCTGATAGATTTTCTAGTGCAATCTATCAGAGGGATTTAAACCCCATTCGTGGACCTGATTGAAGGAGTTCATCGGTTCCAGGGAGAGACAACAAGAGCAGATTAATTCTGTTGGTGTCCAATAATCTCGCTTCGAGATTGAAGGTAAAATTTAATTAATTGTTATTTGAATTTTACACACACTTATAATTTAATCGTTGAACGGTTGATACCCACACCATGGAATTGTTCCATGATAAAATTTTAAACTTTCGCTGCACCGGGTATCAATCGTGATTGATCTGGGAACTCGCCAGTTTTCCAACAGTGGTATCAGAGCCAGGTTGCTCAGATCAAATGATTAAATTAATCGATTGTACAAAAATTTTTGAGTCTCGGTTTTTGAAACAAAATAAATATTTTTAAATAAAAAAAAAAATTTTTTTTGGGGCAAAACCCGGGCAGCGATTGGATCGCTGCCCGGTGGGGCAGCAATTGTTGCTGCCCCGGGCGGCGCACAGCGCCGCCCAAAGGGGACGCACGGCGCCGCCCACGGCGGCGCACGGCGTCGCCCAGGGGCGGCGCTCAGCGCCGCCAGGGCAGCGCTGGGCGCTGCCGAGGGCGGCGCACGGCGCCGCCCATGGGCGACGCTCGGCACCGCCCAGGGCGGCGCACGGCGCCGCCAGTGCAGCAACTGTTGCTGCCCTAAAGGGGCAGCCGGGCTGCCCCGGCCCGCGCCCACGGGTGCGGGCCGGCCCGGGAGTGTCCCGGGCGGCCCGTGGGAAAAATTAAATTTTTATTTAAAATTAATTTTAATGTGTTAAAATTTTATTTTTGGTCCGGTCAAAAATTGTTTTTGATTGGTTCACGAGATTTCGGATCGAATTGTTCGAGTCCGTAAACTTTAAAATTGATTTTTGGATAAATTTGAATTTTTGGAAAATTTTAATATTTTATCCTTAAATTGAATTTTGAAATCAATTATTTTTGGTACAATTGATGATAAGATTTGATCTTATGAATATATTGAGTAAAATATGATTTTATCCATAAAATTGGATTTTGTAGATAAAATATGATTTTATTTGATAAAGAGATAAAATATGATTTTATATGTAAAATGAGATTTTATATATAAAATATGATTTTATCCTGTTTAAATTTGAATTGCCACTGCATGTTATCCAATAAATTAATTTTGAATTAAATGTTATTGGATAAGGATGATCGATTGCCATGACCAATTTTGTAGGTGTATGTTAGGAATTTACATTTGTTTTTATTGTTGTTGGTTTTATTAATGGGCCTGGTTTATGGCCCAGTATGAATGTCATATGTAATAAAAGTGGGCTTGGTTTATGGCCCGTTCCCACCCCTAAAAATGTATCCCCTACTTGTCATTGTTATTTATTGTAAATACATTAGATTTAGTGGGAGATCAAGATTTGAAGATGGTGGGCCCAGCAGACAATAAAGACAGAAGAAATGTAAATTGGAAGCACATGTAATAGGATTGCATTGCATACTGCATATTACCTAGGATTGGACTAAGACTCATGATTGGCAACCACGGGTCAATTAGAAATGGAATCGATCATCCTATATAATATATGATATTATGATTGTATGCATGTTTTAGACATAATTGCGTGAATCCGGCAAGCATGCAATAATTTGAAATTGATGAGACAAATTTTTATAATTAAAAATCCCTCATTTTAAATATGATTTAAAATTGATATCAAGATAAATAAAGGAAATTTAAATTTGTTTAAATGTTCCTACCTTCCATCAACGGTCAATGTATGTGATGCTACCCGCGGATACGGTCCGGCTCATATTATTGGGGGGGTCCGTCCGTCGGAAAGCTGTACATTGGATCGACACATGTTGTAAGTTGGGTGGAACTCCCATGGGATCGGCTCATATTATTGGGGGATCCACATGGCGACCGTCCATCACAACTTAATATTGATGGGTCATCTTGACATGTCACTTTAAACGGCGTCATATTATTGGGCCCTTATTGGACATGAGGTAAACACATGGGGGTTGCTTTGGAAGCAATTGGGCTCTACCTTTTGAGAATTATGGTTGGCTGATATTATTCGGGACCATAAGTTTGTCAATTGGACTCCATGTTCTCACTAAGGAAAAAGTTTCCCGTTTTCACTAGAGGGTAGTGAAATCGTTAAAATAGTGGGAGTGAGATTCATAAAATTAAATTCGCCTATTTTATGTCTTAGTAAATTGCTTAAACAATCATTGATATATGTCTGTTTTTCTTTTCAGTATTTCATACAATGAATTCGCGTAATCCATTATTCTCGATTCTCGAACAAAACAAGTTAACTGGCGCAAACTATACGGAATGGTTCCGAAAGTTGAAGATTGTCTTGACTTCGGAGAAGATGCTCTACGTGTTAGAGAAATCACCTCCGAAGGAAGCACCAGCTGACGTAAGTCCGGAGGAATTGGCCAAACTTGATGCATGGTGGGACCATGACATCAAGACCAAATGCTATATGCAAGCCTCGATGTCTGATGAACTCCAGAGGCGATTTGAGGACACCGTGAATGCTGCTGACATTCACGCTCAACTCAAGGAACTTTTTGGGGCTCAATCGAGGGCTGAAAGGTTCGCTACTGTTAAGGAGCTAATGACGTGTCGCATGCGTGAAGGGACTTCGGTCCGTGATCATGGGGTACGAGTGATTTGGCTCATACAAAAGTTAGCGACCCTTGATTTGGTGTTGGAGCATGAACTCAACGTGGATTTACTGCTTCTGTCTCTTCCTTCTTCGTTTGACGGATTTGTGGTAAATTTTAATATGAACAAGATAGAGGCCACCCTTGAAGAGATGGTCAATATTCTTGTGACATATGAATCCACACTAAAGAAGGATAAGCCAGCTTTCTTGGTGGGCTCCTCATCTTCTGCTAAGAAGGGGCCAAGTATGAAGGGCAAGAAACGTTCTGCCCCACCCAAGAAAGTCGAGCCCGAGAAGAAGCACAAGACAAAGGCTTCAAACAATGGAAAATCCAAGGATGTTTGCCATTACTGCAAGAAGCCCGGTCATTGGAAGCGCAACTGCAAGGAATATCTAGAGCAGTTGGGAACTGCAAAGGGTATGTTCTATATTGAAATAAACATTTCACTTAATACTACTTCTTGGGTATTGGATACCGGATGTGGATCTCACATTTGCAATGATTTGCAGGTGATGACAAGAAGTCGCAGGCTTAGAATGGGTGAGACCCAGCTGAGGCTCGGGAATGGTTCCAGAGTTGAAGCTACAGCCATTGGAGATGTTTGTTTAATTTTGCAGAATGGTTTTAAGTTATTTTTAAGAGATGTTTTATTTGTTCCGGATTTAATTAAAAACATTATTTCTGTTTCTATGCTAGATAGAGATGGTTATTCTTGCAATTTTGTGAATGAGATTTGCAATATTTACAAGAATGAATGTTTGATTGGAAATGGACAACTTGAAAACGATCTATACAACTTAAAACTAAAAGACGTTCCAATAAATTATATTGATAAACCGGCGACAACAAACAAAAGGAAAATCGATAGTCAAAACCCGGCGAACCTTTGGCATGCTAGGCTAGGTCATATTTCCTCAAGGAGGATGAACAAGCTAGTGGGAGAGGGCATGTTTGATATGTCTGATATTAACTCTCTACCTACTTGTGAATCCTGTCTAAAAGGGAAAATGACTAAATCTCCTTTTAAGGGGAAGCCTGAACGTAGTCAAAATCTGTTGGATTTGATCCATACAGATGTTTGTGGACCATTTAGAGTTGAGACTCAATATGGACACACCTACTTCATTACCTTTACTGAAGATTATTCAAGGTATGGGTATTTATATTTAATGAAATATAAGTCTGAAGCATTTGAAAAGTTCAAAGAATTCAAGGCTGAAGTAGAAAACAAGCTAGGTAAAAGTATTAAAGCACTTCGATCGGATCGAGGTGGAGAATACTTAAGTACCGAGTTTTTGGACTATCTAAAAGAGAATGGGATTCTCTCTCAGTGGACTCCTCCTATGACACCACAGCTGAATGGTGTATCGGAGCGTCGTAATCGAACTTTGTTGGACATGGTTCGATCCATGATGAGCTTCACTGAGCTTCCACCTTCGTTTTGGGGCTATGCGCTTGAAACGGCGGTATTGTTGTTGAACAACGTCCACACTAAAGCAGTGGACAAAACACCATACGAGTTATGGAATGGCAAAGCTCCTAAGTATTCGTACTTGAGGATTTGAGGATGTCCTGCTTACGTGAAGCGGACAGTGGGAGATAAGTTGGATAGTCGATCCAGCTTATGTTATTTTGTAGGGTATCCGAAGAATTCAATCGGATATTATTTCTATTATCCTGCTGAAACAAAGGTGTTTGTTTCTAGGAATGCCACCTTCTTGGAGAAGGAGTTCTTATTGGATAAGAAAGGCGAGATGATGGAACTCGAAGAAGTTCGAGAAGAACCCGAAATACAAAATAACGATCCTACGCCTCAGGAACCATTACTGGACACGCCTGAACCTAGAAGATCCGAGAGGACTTCTAGACCTCCTGTTCGATATGGTCTTCTTCTTGAAGGGGATCAAGATGAACCCGACATTGGATGTGATCCAAGAAACTTCAAGGAAGCAATTTCTGATGCGGATTCAAATTTATGGCTTGAAGCTATGCAGTCTGAATTGGATTCAATGCATACAAACCAAGTTTGGTCTTTAGTAGATCCTCCTGATGGAATTGTTCCAATAGGGTGTAAATGGATCTACAAGAGAAAGCTTGGGCCTGATGGTAAGGTATTGACCTACAAGGCGCGATTGGTGGCGAAAGGTTACACTCAAAGACAAGGAGTTGACTATGATGAAACCTTTTCACCAGTTGCAATGTTCAAGTCCATAAGAATCCTTATTGCCGTAGCTGCATAGTATGACTATGAGATATGGCAAATGGATGTGAAGACTGCTTTTCTTAATGGAGACATTAAGGAAGAAATCTATATGAAGCAGCCAGAGGGGTTCACATCCATGGGAAGCGAGCATAAGGTATGCAAGCTTCAGAGATCAATTTATGGTCTAAAATAAGCATCAAGAAGTTGGAACCAGAAATTTGATGAAACAATAAAAGATTTTGGTTTCATCAAGAACCCGGAGGAACCGTGCGTGTACAAGAAAGTAGTTAAGGATGCTGTGACATTCTTAGTACTTTATGTTGATGACATCCTACTCATTGGGAATGATGTAGGGATGTTACAGTCAACAAAGATATGGTTATCAGGTAGATTCTCGATGAAGGATTTGGGTGAGGCATCCTACATTCTTGGGATACAGATCTATAGAGATAGATCTAAGAGAATGATAGGACTCACTCAATCAACCTACATCGACACCATATTGAAACGGTTTTCAATGGATGGGTCCAAGAGAGGACATCTACCCATGTGTCATGGAGTTTCTTTATCCAAGTCTATGTGTCCCAAGACTGATGAAGAGATAGAGAATATGACACATGTACCATATGCGTCAGCTATAGGTAGTATCATGTATGGGATGATATCTACCAGACCGGATGTAGCATTTGCTCTGAGTGTCACGAGCAGATATCAAGCTAATCCCGGTCAAATGCATTGGAAAGCCGTGAAGGACATTCTTAAGTACTTACGAAGGACTAAGAAATGTTCATGGTATATGGAGGACGAGATCTGAAATTGGAAGGCTATACCGACTCTAGCTTCCAAAGTGACGTGGATGACTCGAAGTCAACCTCTGGATTTGTGTTCATGCTCAATGGCGGTGCTGTCTCTTGGAAGAGTTCCAAGCAGGACACCACAGCGGATTCCACCACTGAGGCTGAATACATTGCAGCATCAGCTGCTGCTAAAGAGGCCGTTTGGATGAGGAAGTTCGTCCAAGAGTTGGGCGTCATTCCTGAATTTGTTGGTCCAGTCCCGGTGTACTGTGACAACACGGGTGCCGTTGCTCAAGCAAAGGAACCAAGGTCTCATCAAAGATCCAAACACATACTGAGGAAATACCACATCATCCGGGAGATTGTGGAAAGAGGAGACATCACTGTCGAACGAGTGGCCTCTGCAGACAATATCGCTGATCCGCTTACTAAGCCCTTGCCAGGACCATTGTTTGACAAACATCGCGAAGCAATGGGTCTACGTAGTATGACTAGTTGGCTATAGGGCAAGTGGCCAATTGTCCGGCAGGTTTTGCATATAATTTGTAGCTAATACCCATTGTAGAATTGTAATGTATAATACAACTAGATTTATGCATATCCATGCAATATTATGATATATCTCTAAAATATAAATAAAAATATGATAGGATTTTTATCATATCATCACAATGGGTATTAGCTACAAATTATATGCAAAACCTGCCGGACAATTGGCCGGTTTTGCCCATATAATACATCCGTCCTTGGTTGTCATAAGACCAATTCCTTCCTTTTCTCGGTGTAATAAGAGGGTATTATTAGGAAATTAAAAAAATCCATATCATCTTACCAATTAAAGTGGTGCTCAAACTTTTTTTTTTTGATAGGTAAATTGTAACTTTTATTAATAAGAATAAATAAAGTCTTTTGTTACAATATTAACCACCCAAAAAGAAAAATTTTCAGGCCCCCAAAAGAAAGAAGCACAAGAAGAAATAGAAAATTTACCAAGAGAGTGAGCGACTTCAATAGCCGTTCTCCGAACATGGTACAAAGAAATGATAGATAATTTAGTTATAAGAGCCTTTATCTCTGTCGCACACAAACCAACATAACTCAGATCACTTAATGATGTGACTGCTTGCAATGTCAAAAAAGAATCAGTTGAGATCATGACTTGCTGTATGTTATTTTCTTGGATGATTTTGAGTCTTTCTGGAATTGCCAATAGTTTCCCTTGCACAACAGAATCCGGTTTTGGAATAACCCGACCAAAAGCTGCCACTATCATACCTTGAGAGTTGCGTATCACACCCCCTAAGAGCATGTTCAATGGTGAGATGATGTTGGTGAGATGAAGTTGGTAACTTCATTGCATGATGATGTTAGCGATGAAGACTTCATTGCTTGGTTCTGCGAGGGTGAGATGATGTTGTAGAGAGAATGTTGCAATATTAATTTTTTATTCTATTAAATATATTTTTATTGAAACACAAAAAAAATTTGCACAATTAAAATTTTTAATATTACTGAAAATTAAGAAATACACAATAAATTTTAATTTCATTAAATATATGAATAATTCAACACAATAAAATTTCATATTTAAAATTTTATATTACACATATTTAATTTAAAAGTTTACACATAAATTTAAAAACATAATTTTAAAAATCACACACATAATTAAGAAAAAAAAATTCATTATTAATTATTCATTCCATGAAAACTCCAGATATGTTCGATCAAATCATTCTGAAGCTTATTATGCAAATCTCTGTTTCGAATGCCGACACGTTGCTCCAAAAAAGCGTTAAACTCTACGGTAGGATCTCTCGAAGTAACAATATCCTGTGGCACGTATTCATTATCAGGAGCAGGAAAATCACGATCTTTGAGAATATCCTCTCTTTCATCCTCCACAATCATATTATGAAGAATTGTGCAAGTTTTTATTATATATTATATAATTCAAATCAATTGGATCCCACATGCGGGATGAACCTCTCACAATGTGCCAACCGCTTGGTTTACACCAAATGCTCGTTCAACATCTTTTTTCTCGCCTTCTTGATATCTTGAAAATGTCCTATGTTTTTGTTAGAGAGGCCGAGGGATGTTCTGAAAGAGTGGGTGCCCAGTGAGCCAACTTGTGGCTATGGGCTTTGATGACTCTTTGTACAAACGATCTTTTGTTTAATATAATTTACACTTTTATTAATGGCAATGACTTTATCTTTCTTCATATTGTTATATTGTGATATACTATTGTTGTTTTGATAAAGACCTTGAATATACTATAGTGTATGTAAGATGTGGTAGAACATGGGGATGTCTATCATGAAATACATCTTATAGTCACTGTATATTCTAAACTGTTCCTAGTCAATTGAGCCGTCCGATAATAAGGATAAGGATCGCTCGAGTTTGAGACTAGCATTTACGATGCGGAGTACCACGTTTCATTGGTAGGGAACATGGAGATGTTCGAAGCATGCAAATGGATATTCATAGGATGAATAATCGAACTACCCTATCCGGACTTTCCAAGTGGTTATCACTTATCGAGTGGATAAAGTCCGCGGTTTTGGTTGTACACCATTAGTCCTTACTACTTGAAACATCATGGAGACTCTATATGCTAGTACTGTGCTTTGACTCGTTTACCGACTCTATGGGGGTCATCAGGTGTCGGGATTGGGTACAGTTACAACACATATAGGAGTCGATGCATTGTTGTCAAGGATTCACCACATACTTGCGAGTGTGGATATCCTATGCGATCTGAGGAGATATTAGTGTGACGAATCTCTGGCCAGAGTACTTGATGTGATTTAAGAAATGGTTTCTTAGTAGCACATGCGATGTCACTAATTTGATCTTCAAGATGTATTGCATAGTTATCGAATCTTGAGCAACTCTCGATATACCAATGGTTGTTGATTCGATCGGGATATATGGATGAAGGGACCGTACTGTACGCTAACCAAAATCTACTGGTTCTTGTAGGCACTATCAGTGATACCTAGGGAATCATGGGGCGATGTTGCTAGGCGCTTTACCATGATTCGATGGGCAAGTCGGAAATCGTTGTTCCGAGTCACAAGGAGTTGTGAGCCCACGGCTAGCTGTATCCCTGAACCATTGAGGGTCACACAGTGTAATGGAGTTTTTAATCCCCGTTGAGATAGTTAAATTTAAAGAGTTAAATTTAATGAATAAAGAAGTTGGACTTCTTAAATAAGAGTAAGGGAGTAGGATTTCCTAAAATGACATAGGGATGTACATTTTTGGAAATCACTGAATTCGGATTCAAGAAAATTTATCTTGACTTTAAAATGTGCAGAAATGGTTTCTGTGCACATTGGTAAAATCGGTTTATCAATCGAGTCACGATGAATTTTATATTAATTTCTGAACATGCGGGCTTTGCTTGTCGGGACTCAACTTATGACTAATGAGCCCTAAGGTGTTAGTGGCCTGCATTATAAATAAGTTATTGAAGTACAGAAATTAGACACAACAGGTCATTATTTTGAGAGCAGAATTTTCGAAACCCTAGCCCCTTTCACTCTCACAATTCGGCCGCCCCTCCTTGCTCTGTCAGAGAATTTCCGGTCTGTGATTTTTAATTGCAGTCAGGAATAACGAATCAGATTCGTTTAATCTCTTCGCAGAAAACTTCTGATAGATTTTCTAGTGCAATCTATCAGAGGGATTTAAACCCCATTCGTGGACCTGATTGAAGGAGTTCATCGGTTCCAGGGAGAGACAACAAGAGCAGACTAATTCTGTTGGTGTCCAATAATCTCGCTTCGAGATTGAAGGTAAAATTTAATTAATTGTTATTTGAATTTTACACACACTTATAATTTAATCGTTGAACGGTTGATACCCACACCATGGAATTGTTCCATGATAAAATTTTAAACTTCCGCTGCACCGGGTATCAATCGTGATTGATCTGGGAACTCGCCAGTTTTCCAACATGTTCTTGACAAAGGAAGCCCAACATGGATAAATACCGTCGGCAAGATAATACCCCATGTTGTACTCGTTCCCGTTCACCTCAAACCGCACTGGAGGGGCTTAACCCTTTGCAAGGTTTAAGAACAAATTGAACCTCTATAACACATTGATGTCGTTATTACATCCCGGTACGCCGAATTATGCGTGCCAAATCCATAAATCTTTTGATGCAACTGCCTGAAGTATGATTGAAGGTTCTTTTT
Source organism: Henckelia pumila (assembly GCF_033568475.1). NCBI lineage: Eukaryota > Viridiplantae > Streptophyta > Magnoliopsida > Lamiales > Gesneriaceae > Henckelia > Henckelia pumila. Next base: position 116,122,492 of record NC_133123.1, on the reverse strand, counting down.
GATGTCCACTTTGATATTGTCCTGCCCAAGCTGTTGGACAATTTTTCCAAGCCCAGTGCATACAGTCAATGCTTCCAAACATCCCGAAAAAACACTTCGATCATTTTCAGCAATGAGCCTTGCAACATCCTCACGTGTTGGTTGTCTAAAATATTGCTCAGAAAATATATCATACACCGCCCAGCAAAATATTTTCAAACATTCTAACGCAGTCGATGCGCCTATTCTCAAGTATTCATCAACGACGTCACCCGCTACATCATATGCAAACAGTCGAACTGCAGCCGTAACCTTCTGAAGTGATGACAAACAAAGCATACCGATTGCGTCCCTTCATTGGACAAAGTAAGGCACATTCATCTGTAAAGCTTCAACAATTCTCAGAAACAAAGATATCCTCATTCGAAATCGTCTTCAAAAATCTTTCTCGCTGTAGACGGGACTATCGGCGAAATAATCTTTATATAATCTCTCAGCCCCCACAATATACTTTCTCGATCTTTTTGTTTTCTTTTGTAGCCACGTTTTCAGCTTGACTCTTCCATTTCATGCAAAGCTGCGTGCTCCAAAAATCGATAGCTTGGTTGTAATATTGTCGTGAATAAAAATTGATCAATCATGGGATCGGAAATTTCATCATCTGATGATGGTGATGAATAAGAAGAAGAACTCTTGTATGCCATGAACAACAAATGCGTTTAAAATTTGTTTGAAGGAAATTGGAGTGTTTTTGAAGCTATAATGAAGTAAATTTATAGGATATTCAAGAATATAGACGTTACTAGCCGTTGGACATTTTATCCAATTTTTTAAAATGATTTATCTATTTTTTTAAAAAATATTTAATGCTAAAATGATATTGACCATTGATCTACAACAACCAAATCATTTCATCCACCCTTTTATATTAATTTAAAATTATATTATTATAATTTTTATTTTAAAATTTTTTAAATTATTTTTAATAATTTAAAACGACCAGATTAATCTGGATCGTTGGATCTCCAACGGCCAGTTTAATCTGACCCTTCAATTTTAAAAAAAATAAATAAAAAATTAAAAATTATAAAAGCAGATAGCCGTTAGATATTTTTTTTAAAAAAATTTTAAAAAAAAATAAATGAAGGGGCATCACCGCGCGGGGCCCACTTCTTTCTCGCATGCGGATAACGTCCGCGTGCGAGATTCTCGCCCCTTGAAGGGGCGAGAAGATAAAGTGGGGCGAGGAATCCCACTTCCTCGCTGGGCTTGCTCCCCCCTTGTACATGGCCTAATCCACACTGATTTTCTATTTCTTGGAAACTTGCATCAACATCCATTCTCAGATAACCATCTGGCGGTGGGTTCCACTTGGTTTCTGTCCTAGCTGGTAAAGAGCTTTGAGGGATAAAACAGTCCCTTTTGGCCTGTCTGAATTCTTCCAACAAATGAGTTGCATTTTGGATACAAGGTCTTCCTTCACTGTTCTCACATTGATGCACTTTACGACATCTCCAATTCCAAACCAACCAAGACTACATTGCAAATTCCTCCATTTCTACTCGATTCAAATGGTCCAATAAAAGTGGTGCTCAAACTTTATATAATAGTAGTATATATGTATATCCCTCAATATATAAAGTAATGGCTTTTAAAACCTCTTGTTATAAGAATCAGGTGACAAACCCTTACAAATTAGCAATTATGCAAATGTGCCTGATTTTTTAGAACACTATTTGGAAAGACTTTTAATTTTGTATAGGGTGTTTAAGTTTCTTAATTTTCCCTGTTGCCTTGTGAAAGAAGAAAAATATTCGGTAACAAATTTAAGAGGGTTTTAGTAATTTTTAAGCATCATGTAAATATCATATATATTCGATCAGAGAGTATTTGTAGTTACTATAAAAAAATTTAATTACTGGATTTTGGTTTAATTTAATATCTTTTTGGGTTTGTTTCTTAGATTTAGCTGATTCTATGTTAGCTGCTGCGTAATTGAAATACCAAAGCTGATTGAGATGTTGATTGTGCTTCTACAAAAGTAAATATGGTAAAAAAAATTTGTATTGAAATAATTTATTTATTGTTATAAATTTAGTGGAGAAAGATGAGAGAATAAAAGACGAGAGAAATACCGAAGAGAAATATAAGTATATCTTATATGAACTAAACACCTCTATTTATAGGGAAGAGATATTAGTGTATAGAAGTAAAATTACAATCAAATCAATCACCTAAATATCATCTATATATAACACTTCCCCTGAGATGATTGATGGAGAATCCAACGTTGCCTCCTTAAAAACTTGTCAGTAAAATCCAGTGAGAAAAATCTGAACGAAAGAAAAAGAGTACAACAATTGATACTCCCTCTGATTTCAATCACTAAAGATCTTTTAATTGATGCATCCCTATATTATGTACCAATTTCTTGAATGTTGATGTCGACAATTCTTTTGTGAATAAATCAGCTTGCCACTAAGAACGAATTTGTTGGACATCAATATCACCTTTCTTCTGAAGTTAGTGTGTAAAGAAATTTTTGGTGAAATGTGTTTCATTCGATCGCCTTTGAAATATCCTCCCTTTAGTTGTGCAATGCACGCAGTATTATCTTCGAAAATAGTCGTCGGGCTATCTTTTGTTGTTGGTAGTCCGCATGATTCTTGAATAAGTTGGATTACAGACCTTAACCATATAAACTCTCGGCTTGCTTCATGCAATGCAATGATCTCAGAGTGATTTGATGATGTCGCTGTCAAAGTTTGCTTTGTCGATTTTCATGAAATTGTGGTGCCCCCTCGTGTAAACACATAACCCGTTTGGGATTTGGATTTATGTGGATCTGAAAGATAACCTGCATTTGCATACCCTATTAAAGAGAAATTTTATTTTTTCGAATAAAATAATCACATGTCAGTTGTACTGCGAAGACAATGAAATATGTGTTTTACACCATTCCAATGTCTTTGGGTTGGAGAAGAGTTATATCTTGCTAGAATGTTGACAGAAAATGCTATATTTGGTCGAGTACAATTTGCAAGATATGACAACGCGCCAGTTGCACTAAGATATGGTACTTCAGGACCAATGATATTTTCTCCATCTTGAAGTGGACGAAAAAGATTTTTATTAATGTCGAGTGATCGAACGACCATTGGTGATACTAACGAATGTGATTTGTCTATGTAAAAGCATTTGATGAACTCCTACTGATAAATGTTCAATTTGCAATCCAAGACAAAAATTTGTTTTCCACAAATATTTAATCTCAAAATTAGTTTTTAAATAATTTTCATTTTTGGTGAACTCTTCGGGAGTTCCTATAAGATTTAGATCATCGACATACACTGTCACGATTCTAAAACCCTCATCCGTCTTTTTTGTGTGTGTGTGTGTAAAAAACGCATGGGCAAATACCATTATTTGTGTAATCTTCTTGTAGTAAATACTTACTAAGACGATTGTATCACATGTGCCCGGACCACGTGTCAATTCTATGAGACGAATATCTTATTTGACTCAGCATCAGTGTTTTCATAACCGGACCGGTGATCGAACCAGTCTACTTAAAAAAAACGGTTCAACCGGTCGAATCATTTTAACCGAACGGTCGAACCAAAAAACCATTTATATAATATAATATAATAAATAATCTATTTTGAATTTTAAAAAGTAAAAAATATATATAAATAGACAAATATATATATATATATATATATTTATCATAATTTGAAATCTAAATAAATATGTAAATATATTCAAAATATCAATTATAGTTCTAAATTATTTAAATAAAGAATTATTTAATTTTAAAAAAATCAATAATTATTAAAATAAATTTTTTAATGAAGAAATTCCAAATAATCATGTATATATATATAAAAATATTAAATTTAAGTTTTTATAAATACATGTCCTAATAAGGGTTAGAGATCCCTTATTTATAGGGAGAGAATTTTAGTCCACGTAGAATTGTAATGTATAATACAACTAGATTTATGCATATCCATGCAATATTATGATATATCTCTAAAATATAAATAAAGATATGATTTAGCAAACAAACAAAACTTGATAAGAAGTCTAGTGTTGAAAGAAATGTTTTTATTTTCGAACTCGTTGGTGGCACGTTTGAAATTTCTTTTCTCACAACGGCTGATAGTATCATTTAGGTTAAGACAATTGAAAGTGAAATCTGACCTTCTTAAGGAAAATACTGTTGTGATGAATCTATCGTAGTTTGGTCAGTTACATGTTCTAAAAATTATTTGTTTACCCACCTTTTTGAGCCCTTTTGATTGAATTTTCTCATATTATCCTGGTTTAAGGTTTTAGGATGTCTTCGAGAGATAAACGCTTTTACTTTTTATACTCTGAGAAATGTATACTTGAGAATTAATTTTGGATAAAAACATGACTAAAAGAACAATAACATCCTAATTGGACAAAAGTTCTTATATATTACAGACTTAAAAAAATCCATTTTCTTTCCCAAATGGAAATAAATAATTTATAATTTTTTTATGTTCATTTGTTTGAGTTTACTCTTTATAGTTAATTCATTTTGTGGCCCTAGGTTTGCATGAGAACTCTTTCATTAAATTTTTTCATAATTTTTCGTACAGTATGTTAATTGGTGTTCTGGAAAAGCACATATTTATTTTTGTCATATTCACCAAGATGGAAGTTGTCATTTCAAGGTCTATCTTCGCCTATGTTGTATTATCCATGTGATTGTTTACATGTTCAAATATTTCATCTTGGTTTAGGATATTGTTCAAATGTGCTTAATTTTGCAAGTGAGTTCTCGTGCTACTTAAATATGGACTCAGCAAATGAGTTCTCGTACTATTTAAATATGAACCCGACAAAATTAGGCACGTGTGAACAATATCTAAAATCAAGATGATATATGTGAACATGAAAACAGTCACATGAATATTACAACATAGGCGGAGATTGACCTTGAAATGATAACTTCCATCTTGGTGAACATGACAAAAATAAATATGTGTTTTTCCAGAATACCAATCAACATACTGCACGAAAAATTATGAAAAAAATTTAATGAAAAAGTCATGCAAACCTAGGGCCACAAGATAAATTAATTGTAAAGATTAAACCCAAACAAAAATAAATAAAAAATTAAAAATTATAAAAGCAGATAGCCGTTAGATATTTTTTTAAAAAAAATTTAAAAAAAAATAAAAGAAGGGGCATCACCGCGCGGAGGGTCTCCGTGCGGGGCCCACTTCTTTCTCGCATGCGGATAACGTCCGCGTGCGAGATTCTCGCCCCTTGAAGGGGCGAGAAGATAAAGTGGGGAGAGGAATCCTACTTCATCGCTGGGCTTGCTCGCCCCTTGTACATTGCCTAATTCACACTGATTTTCTATTTCTTGGAAACTTGCATCAGCATCCATTCTCAGATAACCATCTGGCGGTGGGTTCCACTTGGTTTCTGTCATAGCTGGTAAAGAGCTTTGAGGGATAAAACAGTCCCTTTTGGCCTGTCTGAATTCTTCCAACAAATGAGTTGCATTTTGGATACAAGGTCTTCCTTCACTGTTCTCACATTGATGCACTTTACGACATCTCCAATTCCAAACCAACCAAGACTGCATTGCAAATTCCTCCATTTCTACTCGATTCAAATGGTCCAATAAAAGTGGTATAGAATTAAAATTACAATCAAATCAATCACCTAAATATAATCTATATATAACACTTCCCCTGAGATGATTGATGGAGAATCCAACGTTGCCTCCTTAAAAACTTGTCAGTAAAATCCAGTGAGAAAAACCTGAACGAAAGAAAAAGAGTACAACAATTGATACTCCCCCTGATTTCAATCACTGAAGATCTTTTAATTGATGCATCCCTATATTATGTACCAATTTCTTGAATGTTGATGTCGACAATTCTTTTGTGAATAAATCAGCTTGCCACTTAGAACGAATTTGTTGGACATCAATATCACCTTTTTTCTGAAGTTAGTGTGTAAAGAAATTTTTGGTGAAATGTGTTTCATTCGATCGCTTTTGAAATATCCTCCTTTTAGTTGTGTAATGCACGCAGTATTATCTTCGAAAATAGTTGTCGGGCTATCTTTCGTTGTTGGTAGTCCGCATGATTTTTGAATATGTTGGATTACAGACCTTAACCATATAAACTCTCGGCTTGCTTCATGCATTGCAATGATCTCAGAGTGATTTGATGATGTCGCTGTCAAAGTTTGCTTTATCGACTTTCATGAAATTGTGGTGCCCCCTCGTGTAAACACATTACCCGTTTGGGATTTGGATTTATGTGGATCTGAAAGATAACCTGCATTTGCATACCCTATTAAAGAGAAATTTTATTTTTTCGAATAAAATAATCACATGTCTGTTGTACCGCGAAGACAATGAAATATGTGTTTTACACCATTCCAATGTCTTTGGGTTGGAGAAGAGTTATATCTTGCTAGAATGTTGACAGAAAATGCTATATTTGGTCGAGTACAATTTGCAAGATATGACAATGCGCCAGTTGCACTAAGATATGGTACTTCAGGACCAATGATATTTTCTCCATCTTGAAGTGGACGAAAAAGATTTTTATTAATGTCGAGTGATCGAACGACCATTGGTGATACTAACGAATGTGATTTGTCTATGTAAAAGCATTTGATGAACTCCTACTGATAAATGTTCAATTTGCAATCCAAGACAAAAATTTGTTTTCCACAAATATTTAATCTCAAAATCAGTTTTTAAATAATTTTTATTTTTGGTGAACTCTTCGGGAGTTTCTATAAGATTTAGATCATCGACATACACTGTCACAATTCTAAAACCCTCATCCGTCTTTTTTTTTTTTGTGTGTAAAAAACGCATGGGCAAATAATATTATTTGTGTAATCTTTTTGTAGTAAATACTTACTAAGGCGATTGTACCACATGTGCCCGGACCACGTGTCAATTCTATGAGACGAATATCTTATTTGACTCAGCATTAGTGTTTTCATAACCGGACCGATGATCGAACCAGTCTACTTAAAAAAACGGTCCAACCGGTCGAATTATTTTAACCGAACGGTCGAACCAAAAAACCGTTTATATAATATAATATAATATAATAATCTATTTTGAATTTTAAAAAGTAAAAAATATATATAAATAGACAAATATATATATATATATATATATATATATATTTATCATAATTTGAAATCTAAATAAATATGTAAATATATTCAAAATATCAATTATAGTTCTAAATTATTTAAATAAAGAATTATTTAATTTTAAAAAAATCAATAATTATTAAAATAAATTTTTTAATGATTAAAAATTCCAAATAATCATGTATATATATATAAAAATATTAAATTTAAGTTTTTAAAAATAAAAAATTTAAATTTTCAAAAAAAAAATTAAAAAAAATTCAAAAAACCGATTCAACCGGTTTAACTGGTTTTCCGGTTCTTGACCGGTCCAACCGGTTCTGACCGGTTTTCCGGTTTTTGGTGAAGTTTCGGAAGTGTCCGGCGACCGGTTCAAGGTCGAATCGGTCGGTCCGTTTCGGTTTTGAAAACAGTGCTCAACATATTAAAAAATATTATTTTTTATATCAAATAAGTTGTGTTAACCCATATCACATGTATATATCCGTGAGATTATTTCATAGAAGATATACTATTTGGCGAATCTTTACAAAATATTTATTAGTACTTCACTAACTAGATATTTTAATTTATATTATCTTTTCGGGTATTTTAATTTAGCTTTTGATAATTAATGCGCCTAAGTTTTAAAAATTATAATGAATGACATATGAAAATAATTTTCTTAACTAAAACAAATGAATAGAGTGGTGATATACAAAATTTGTACATCATAATTTCTATCTTGTGATTAAATATATTTCATGAACCTTTAGCAAACCATATACTATATAAATTAGTCAGAGTTCATTCTTCAATATTTGGTAGCGTCACAATCAATCCAGGAAAGCATTTTCATTAACCAAATCAATTACCCCTCGAGTCCCTCAAATTCAGGGTTCTAATATTTATTTTTGAATTTTCATAGTTTAAATTAATTTTTTAAATAGCATAATCTTACCTTGCATTTGGATGAAAGGATTTGATTTAGGGGACGGGTTCAAATTTTTTTTTTCTCAAATGACAGCTATCTTGTGTGTATTTCAAATTCATCATAATTAACATCGAATCTACACAGACGACAAGAAATGAATTTGAAATTCACCAAACTTAAATTCATCTAAGCAATCTGTGGAGCCCAAGAAGATAGTCCGAAGGAAATGAAGGGCCCAAACAGAAGATTGACTTTTTGAGCCCACGAAAAGAATTACCTATAGCTGATATGCTGGTATATTCAGTGGCTAATAATGATTGTTTTCGTTCATGGATGGGTATTCGAGGTATAATCAGATCAAAATTTCAGAAGATGATACAACTAAAATCATTTTTAGGTGCTCGGGGGCCATCGGAACTTTCGAATGGCTAGTGATGCCCTTTAGTTTAAAAAATGTTGGAGAGACATGTCTACGACACATGAACGCCATTTTTCATGATATTATCAATAATTTTGTCGAAGTATACATTGATGATATAGTGGTGAAATCGAAAAGAGCAATATAGATCACGTGAAACATCTGAAGAGGAGCTTCGAGAGAATAAGGAATCATGATATCAAGTTAAATCCCCTGAAATGAGCATTTGGGCTAAAAGCAGGACACTTCTTGGGGTTTTTGGTGCACCACAGAGGCGTGGAAGTAGATCAAAATAAAGCCAAGACGATGTTGGAGGCTAAAACCCCCGAGTAACAAAAAGAAATTACAGCAGTTCCTTGACATTTACGAAGATTCATCTTTAACTTGGCAGGAAAAGCCCGGGAATTTTCACAATTGTGGAAGCTCAAAGGTTCATAAGAATTTGATTGGAGTTCTTACCATCACGATTGTGACGACCCGAGTTCTAATCTCTCATTAATCAAATCATTGTAAATAATAGACAAAGAATCAAAGTCTAAATAAAGTAAAAAAAAAATTTTTTTTTTTAAAAAATGAAGCACCTCGCTCGATCGGTAAAAAGTTACCGATCGAGCGAGCACTTAAGCCCAACTCTCGGGTAAGTTCAAATGTGGCCTCGCTCGATCGGTCAATCTTCACCGATCGAGCGAGCCATCTTTGCTCACAATACTGTTCTCAAATCCATGGCCTCGCTCGATCGGGTACTTTCTACCGATCGAGCTAGCACAAAATGCTCAAAGTTCTGTTTCCAAATCAAGGGCCTTGCTCGATCGGTAGGAATCACCCGATCGAGCGAGCTCAATTCCCAGAAAATCCATCTGGTGCAATTTTGCTGTCAAAATGTGTTCCTTTATTCCTTCATCAACTACTATCAACTCATACAAAGCCTATTCCAAATCCTAAGCTATCATGCATTCTAACATGGTCAAGTTGATAGAAATAAGTCATAACAAAGCCTTAAAATTAATTCAAGATAGGCTAACGTATCAAACAAGAAGCATTGTATACAACAACAATTCAAGTTCTAAGAAGTAATATACATCAACTAAAGTCTTGACATATAAGTAATACATCAAACTCATAGCCAACACGTCTTAGTACATGTAACTACAACAAGATCATGTTCTTGAACTCAACACTAACACTGACAGCTCACACAAACCATCTAAACTCGGATCATCACGCTATTCTCCTCATCCCTTGTTCTTCAAGTTCGCTTTTGCCCTGTTCCACTCCCGCCTATTGCCATGACACATATAACACAACAATAGCCGGATAACTCCGGTGAGAAATATATTTCCCAGTAAAAGCAACTAAATATGCATATCAAAGCATATATCAAATTCATGATATAAAAGTAACTACAATGCATGTTTTAAAACAAGGTTCTCTAGTTCATCGTTTGGGATCCCGAGAAGAAGATATCATAACTAACCACCGACTCTCCCGATCGAGGTGGGGCTACTTATCTTGCTTTTCTAGACTTTGAAGCCATTATATATGTAAATCAGATGCTAGGCTAAGTCAATCACCCAGGCCGTACATATATAATCCCTCAAATCGTCTATTCGAACGTTTCCGTTCATTTCAAAATCAAAGAAAAAGTCTTGCAAGATGAATGCAACATATATCATCATAAAAGCATTCATTAACATCAAAGACTCATTCAACAATTCATAGAAGAGCATATAAAAGCAAATAAGCAAATAAGTATGTGATTTAGGGAACTCGATACAAACTATCTCGAGTTATAATCCCAATCGAATCCTAGTTCACTTTTACCTTTCAATTGTGATGTTTCAAGGTATCTTCAAAGCTCTCCAAATCTGAACAACAACATAACCAAATCTCTATCAAAATCTGCCCTCAAATTCAATCCAATTCTATTGTCAAATAGGCTTCAAACCTTGCTTTAATTCTCTACCGGTTCGAAAGCGATGTTCTCAAGCTCGATATCCCTTGATTACAATATGAAACCATAACATAATTACCAAGAAACATCAGCTTAAACTTATCTCAATAGCAGCTCACACATAAGATAGTAAAACAGCCTCAAATCAAAAATTCGACGGCATATCGGTATAAGTCGGCAATCCGAAACCCAACTACCAAATCTCACAAATATATACACTTATATCAGCTGCATATCAACTCAAACCTATCATATCAGCAAGCATATAAGTCGGCTAGTAGCTGGGAAATCATAAAACTGATCCAACAACCCAACTTCAATATAATCAAGGAATACAAGCTCATCAACCTCAACACAAACACAAATCTGATGTCTGACAATTTCGAATTCTCAAATCATAATGAAAGAACATAAAACTTACATCAAATCGAAGGTCTCATTTCAAGGAGTCCAGAACACCTTTCGGAATCGAAATCGGATAACCGAAACTCAAGATATCTCAATTTGAAAATTGAAATGGCAAAGGAAAGAGGAATCGGTTGCTCTGTTCTTGTTTCTATCAATTTTCTGAATTGATTCTCACACATACACGTATACATGCTGAGTAATAACTTAAAATTCTGATAACTCATTCCTATTTGAAATTTAGCCCCTCAAATCTTCAAAAATTGCAATTTGGTCCTCAGATTCTCATTTCATTCAATTTCAATCCTAAATAATTTAAGAATATTAGAATTTAAATCAAAACTCCAAATATTCCCAAATTAAATATTCTCGGATTAAAATTAAATAATTTCGGGCGTTACAATTCTCCCCCACTAAGACACGATTTCGTCCTCGAAATCTCAAGTACTATCAGCACATAAGATATATCAGATAATAGAAAACTAAAGAAGAACTCACATCATTGAAACATCTCTGGAAATCGTTGTCACATATCTGATTCCATCTCCCAAGTAGCTTCTTCCATACCATGACGACTCCACTGGACTTTCACAAGCGGAATAGTCTTCGTTCGAAGTTGCTTGTCCTTACGATCAAGAATCTGAATTGGCTTCTCAAAATAACTCAAGGTTTCGTCGAGTTCAGCCTCATCAGGTTGAAGCACATGAGATTCATCAGCAAGGTAGTTTCGAAGCATCGATACATGAAAGATATCATGTATTCCAGATAAGGATGGAGGCAAAGCTAATCGATAGGCAAGATTGCCTATTCTCTCCAGAATCTCATACGGACCGATATATCGTGGAGACAACTTTCCTCACTTGCCAAATCGTACAGTGCCTCTGAATGGAGAAATCTTCAGAAACACCCTATCCCCTTGTTCAAAAGACAAAGGTCGTCGTTGGATATTGGCATACTTCGTTTGTCTATTTTGTGCTGTCTTCATTCTCTTCTGAATAAGCTTTACTTGTTCAGTCATATCTCGAATCATATCAGGTCCAATATCAGGTACCTCAGAAATACCATCCCAGAAAAGAGGTGATCGACACTTTCTACCATACAAAGCTTCAAACGGAGCCATTTCAATACTCGATTGATAGCTGTTGTTGTACGAGAATTCACAAAGAGGTAATGACTCTTTCCAACTCGTGCCAAAATAAAGCACTACAGCTCTCAACATATCCTCCAATGTCTGAATGGTACGCTCAGACTGTCCGTCTATCTGTGGATGATAGGCTGTGCTCAAGTGTAACTGAGTACCCAAAGCACTCTGTAAACTGTGCCAGAAGTGAGATGTAAATCGAGGATCACGATCTGATACAATAGACTTCGGCACTGCATGCAATCTGACAACTTCTCGGACATAAAGCTCTGCCATCTGATCGTGTCTATATGTCATACGATAAGGTATAAAACACGCTGATTTCGTCAATCTATTGATAATCACCCAGATAGCATCACAACCTCTAGAAGATCGAGGTAACTTCGTCACGAAGTCCATGGAAATATGATCCCATTTCCATTTCGGCACTGACAAACTCTGTAACAAACCAGGCGGTTTCTTTCTTTCAGCCTTCACCTGTTGGCAATTCAGACATCGAGACACAAAATCAGTGATATCGGACTTCATTGGTTTCCACCAATATCGAGTCTTCAAATCGTTGTACATCTTTCTTCCTTCAGGATGAATACTATAACGACTACAATGCGTCTCTTTTAGTAGTTGTTGTCTCACATCAGAAATATCAGACACTACAAGGCGATTGTCTACATACAAAAGATCATCTCGAACCTGGTATTCAGACACATGCCCTGATCGGACTTTCTCAATCGAATTCTGCACATCCTGATCAAGTTTCTGAGCATATTTAATTCTCAAAAGTAACTCTGGTTCAACTTGAATTTGATAAAGTCGCAGAAGCTGATAATTCATAGCAAATACTAAACCAGAAAGACAACAGTATTCAATCAAATGGGATACACCAATCGTCGATAGAGATAAAGAACATACCTTTCGACTCAATGCATCAGCTGCTGCATTTGATTTTCCCGGAGAGTATTTAATTTCATAATCAAAATCTTTAAGCAAATCAAGCCATCTACGCTGTCTCATATTCAATTTTGACTGTGAAAATAAATATTTCAGACTCTTGTGATCAAAATAAATCTCAAACTGTTCCCCGTACAGATAATGTCGCCAAATCTTCAAAGAAAATACGATGGCGGCCAATTCAAGATCATGAATCGGGTATCTGGTCTCATGAGGCTTCAATTGTCTCGAGGCATAAGCAATCACATGCCCTCGCTGCATCAAAACACACCCCAAACCTCGATGAGATGCATCACAGTAAACAGTGAAACCATCAGTACCTGAAGGAATCGTCAAGACTGGTGCACTGGTCAATCGCTTCTTCAACTCAATAAAACTGGATTCACAGGCTTCAGACCAGATAAATGGAGCATTCTTCTGAGTTAACTGAATAATCGGCTTTGCAATACTAGAAAAATCTTTAATGAACCGGCGATAATACCCAGCCAAACCCATGAAACTACGTATCTCAGGAACAGATGTTGGTCTCGACCAACTGATCACTGCCTCGACTTTACTTGGATCAACAACTATACCATCTCCAGATATGATATGTCCAAGAAATACAACCTGTTTCAGCCAAAACTCACATTTTGACAGTTTAGCATACAGTTTCTCAGATCTCAGAGTCTTCAACACAGTTCTCAAATGCTCAGAATGATCAATCAGATTCTTCGAATATATCAGAATATCATCAATAAATATTATCACAAAATCGTCGAGATATTTCTGAAACACACGATTCATCAAAGCCATAAACACAGCTGGAGCATTTTTCAGACCAAACGACATAACTATAAACTCCTAATGGCCATACCTGGTTCTGAACGCAGTTTTCGGAATATCAGAATCCCTAACTCTCAGCTGATGGTATCCAGATCTCAGATCGATCTTGGAATACACAGAAGAACCCTGCAACTGGTCAAATAAATCATCAATACGAGGCAAAGGGTATTTGTTCTTTACCGTTGCCTTGTTCAGTTGCCAGTAGTCGATGCACAATCTCATTGAACCGTCTTTCTTGCGTACAAATAATACTGGAGCACCCCAAGGAGAAACACTGGGTCGAATGTATCCCTTGGCCAGTAAATCTTCCAACTGATCTTTCAACTCTTTCAATTCCACTGGTGCCATTCGATAAGGTGCTTTAGAAATCGGTGCAGTACCTGGCATCAGTTCTATGTTGAAATCAATCTCACGATACGGAGGTAGTCCTGGAATTTCATCAGGAAAAACATCCGCAAATTCACTAACCACTGGAAAATCAGCCAGGTTCGGGCTAGTTTTCGAAACATCAACTGCATATACAATAAATCCCTCCGCTCCTTTCTGCAAAAGTCGGGTCATTGATAATACAAAAATCAGAGGAATCTTAGCACGAGAACCCTTACCATAGAATTTCCATTCTCCAGCCATCTCAGGACTGAACCTCACAATCTTCAGAAAACAATCTACGGTAGCTCTGTACTTGTTTAGCATATCAATCCCAATAATGCAGTCAAAATCAGAAAAACCAAGTACAAAACAATCTATCTCTATCTCATTACCGTCATACTGTAACAAACAATTCTTAACTGTCTGAATAGATATAAGACCTCTCCCCAAAGGAGAAGAAACAGATACTACAACAGGTAATGTTTCAACAGGCAAAGCATGTAATGTAGCAAATCGTGCAGAGATAAACGTATGGGATGCACATGTATCTATCAATACATATGCAGGATAACCACAAATAGAACATTTACCTGCAATCACATCATCTGGTGCTCCCTGTGCCTGTTCCTCTGTCAGTGCAAAGACATAAGCCTGTTGTCTCTGTGGCTGACTGCCTGTCTGACTTCCTCCTGGCCTTGGCTGTTGCTGTGGATGTGGTGGTTGAAAGGAATGAACAGAAGAGGCTTGCCTCGCAGGTTGAGCCACTGATCGTGATGACTCTGCACCTCGTGACTATCCAGAACCTCTCTGAGGACACACCCTCGCAAAATGGCCAGTCTGATGGCATATATGGCACCTCCCAGATACACCTCGGCACTGATCGGTTGGATGACCTCCACCACAACTGTTACAAAACACTCCTGACTTCTGTTTCGTGCCACTGGAACTCGAAGAACTTCTCCATGACTTTTTAAACTGTTTTCCTCGAGCTTGCAAATATCCTTTCTTGCCACTGCTACTACCACCAATTTCAAATCGAGGAGGTTGTTGCGAGATTGGAGCTGAGGTTTGTGACTGTCTCAGAGGCTGAGTGATATACGAAGCTCCTCGCTGTTGTATCAAACCAGCTTCCGCTCCTTTGGCACTGTTCAAAGCATCAGCAAAATTATTCGGTCGCCTTGTGTTCACCTAAGTAAAGACCTCCGGAGTCAGTCCATTAATGAACTGATCAGCCATAGCCTCATCACTATCAGCAACATGTGGAGCAAAACGTAGCAATGTAGTGAATTTTGCAACATAATCTTCAATATTTAAGTTGCCCTGCTTCAAGTTTGCAAATTCTGCACTTTTATCTTTGCGGTAAGACACTGGAAAGAAGCGTTGGCAAAACTCAGTTTTGAAGACATTCCACGTCAGTACAGTTCCTCTACGCTCCAAAGCTTTCTTGGTCGTGGACCACCAGCTCTTCGCAACCTCATGCAACTGATGCCCAATTAATCTGACTCTCTGCTCATCACCATAATCAAGTGAATCAAACAACATCTCCATGTCATCGAGCCATCCTTCACATACAACTGCATTTTCAGTACCGTTCAGAGTAGGCGGATGATATGATTGAAATCTTTTCAATAATGTTTCCATCGGAGTGGCAGTCATATCTGTCATATCTCGAGAGGTACTTACCTGTTCATTGCTCGGGACTATAGCTTGAGGTACTATCGGTGTTACCAATGTCTGTTCCGGCAGAGGAGTAGGAACCTGAGGTCTAAGAGGAGGTCGTCCTGGTCTTCGAGACATATCTGATTATCAAAAGGTTAGAATACTACAATCATCAAATCTATCTCAGTCCTCCTCTGATCATCTTACCTTTGATCAAGACTCGGTTCTGATTCAATCTTTTTTAAAAAAATAATCGAAGTACTCAACAAGACATGCTTCCAATCCATTCAGATAATCAGGTAGCATATCATAATTTATCAGAACACATGCCTCTAATCATTCCAGATATTCCAGTAAGCATGCGTCTTTAATCATCATAAATCATACTTTCAAATAAAATAAATACAACATCATGTAATAAAATACTTGAAAGTAAATCATGCTAGCATTTACCACATGTAATTCAATCATGTAATTAAATCATAGCATATTAAAATAAATAAGCAAGGAAGATGACTCGATCTACCCCACTCGCTATCTAACTCAGTCCAGAATTTTCTCGCTCTGATACCACCTGTTGTGAAGACCCGAGTTCTAATCTCTCATTAATCAAATCATTGTAAATAATAGACAAAGAATCAAAGTCTAAATAAATTAATTTTTTTTTTTTTTTTTAAAAATGGAGCACCTCGCTCGATCGGTAAAAAGTTACCGATCGAGCGAGCACTTAAGCCCAACTCTCGGGTAAGTTCAAATGTGGCCTCGCTCGATCGGTCAATCTTCACCGATCGAGCGAGCCATCTTTGCTCACAATACTGTTCTCAAATCCATGGGCTCGCTCGATCGGGTACTTTCTACCGATCGAGCGAGCACAAAATGCTCAAAGTTCTGTTTCCAAATCAAGGGCCTCGCTCGATCGGTAGGAATCACCCGATCGAGCGAGCTCAATTCCCAGAAAATCCATCTGGTGCAATTTTGCTGTCAAAATGTGTTCCTTTATTCCTTCATCAACTACTATCAACTCATATAAAGCCTATTCCAAATCCTAAGCTATCATGCATTCTAACATGGTCAAGTTGATAGAAATAAATCATAACAAAACCTTAAAATCAATTCAATATAGGCTAACATATCAAACAAGAAGCATTGTATACAACAACAATTCAAGTCCTAAGAAGTAATATACATCAACTAAAGTTTTGAGCATATAAGTAATACATCAAACTCATAGCCAACACGTCTTAGTACATGTAACTACAACAAGATCATGTTCTTGAACTCAACACTAACACTGAAAGCTCACACAAACCATCTAAACTCGGATCATCACGCTATTCTCCTCATCCCTTGTTCTTCAAGTTCGCTTTTGCCCTGTTCCACTCCCGCCTATTGCCATGACACATACAACACAACAATAGCCGGATAACTCCGGTGAGAAATATATTTCCCAGTAAAAGCAACTAAACATGCATATCAAAGCATATATCAAATTCATGATATAAAAGTAACTACAATGCATGTTTTAAAACAAGGTTCTCTAGTTCATCGTTTGGGATCCCGAGAAGAAGATATCATAACTAACCAACGACTCTCCCGATCGAAGTGGGGCTACTTATCTTGCTTCTCTAGACTTTGAAGCCATTATATATGTAAATCAGATGCTAGGCTAAGTCAACCACCCAGGCCGTACATATATAATCCCTCAAATCGTCTATTCGAATGTTTTCGTTCATTTTAAAATCAAAGAATAAGTCTTGAAAGAAGAATGCAACATATATCATCATAAAAGCATTCATTAACATCAAAGACTCATTCAACAATTCATAGAAGAGCATATAAAAGCAAATAAGCAAATAAGTATGTGATTTAGGGAACTCGATACAAACTATTTCGAGTTATAATCCCAATCGAATCCTAGTTCACTTTTACCTTTCAATTGTGATGTTTCAAGGTATCTTCAAAGCTCTCCAAATCTGAACAAAAACATAACCAAATCTCTATCAAAATCTGCCCTCAAATTCAATCCAATTCTATTGTCAAATTGGCTTCAAACCTTGCTTCAATTCTCTACCGGTTCAAAGGCGATGTTCTCAAGATCGATATCCCTTGATTACAAGCGGAAACCATAACATAATTACCAAGAAACATCAGCTTAAACTTATCTCAATAGCAGCTCACACATAAGATAGTAAAACAGCCTCAAATCAAAAATTCGACGACAAATCGGTATAAATCGGCAATCCGAAACCCAACTACCAAATCTCACAAATATATACACTTATATCAGCTGCATATCAACTCAAACCCATCATATCAGCAAGCATATAAGTCGGCTAGTAGCTGGGAAATCATAAAACTGATCCAACAACCCAACTTCAATATAATCAAGGAATACAAGCTCATCAACCTCAACACAAACACAAATCTGATGTCTGTCAATTTCGAATTCTCAAATCATAATGAAAGAACAGAAAACTTACATCAAATCGAAGGTCTCGTTGCAAGGAGTCCAGAACACCTTTCGGAATCAAAATCGGATAACCGGAACTCAAGATATCTCAATTTGAAAATTGAAATGGCAAAGAAAAGAGGAATCGGTTGCTCTGTTCTTGTTTCTATCAATTTTCTGAATTGATTCTCACACATACACGTATACATGCTGAGTAATAACTTAAAATTCTGATAACTCATTCCTATTTGCAATTTA
This sequence comes from Henckelia pumila, assembly GCF_033568475.1. Lineage (NCBI taxonomy): Eukaryota > Viridiplantae > Streptophyta > Magnoliopsida > Lamiales > Gesneriaceae > Henckelia > Henckelia pumila. The sequence goes on along the minus strand of NC_133123.1, from coordinate 116,104,007 downwards.
GCCCCTCAAATCTTCAAAAATTGCAATTTGGTCCTCAGCTTCTCATTTCATTCAATTTCAATCCTAAATAATTTAAGAATATTAGAATTTAAATCAAAACTCCAAATATTCCCAAATTAAATATTCTCGGATTAAAATTAAATAATTCCGGACGTTACAACGATGCATTTGAAAAGATTAAAGAGTACCTATCCAAGACATAAGTAATGATGGCACCAAGGTATGGTGTTCCATTGAAATTATATATTGTAGCAGCTCCTGAGTCAATAGGTTGCCTTCTAGCCCAAAATAATGAAGCGAGGAAAGAACATGATATTTATTACTTAAGTCGTCCCCTCAATGATGTAGACTGTAGGTATTCTTCAATTGAGAAATTGTGCCTGGATTTATTCTGTGCATGGACAAAATTGAGGCATTATTTGATCCAATCAACGATGTTTGTAGTGTCTAGAACTGACTTGGTGAAATATATACTTAGTAAACCCGTATTTTTGGAAAGAATGGGGAAATGGTATTTGGCATTGGCAGATTTCACTTTGATGTATTGCCATAAGAATTCCATGAAGGGGCAGGCTATAGTAGATTTTCTAGCCCATCATCCTGGAACGGGAGAATCAGAGATCGAGGAAGAAGAGATTCATGTGTACGGAATAGAAATGCAACCATGGTTGTTAAAATTCAATGAATCAAGCACTGAAGGAATGGTAGGAGCAGGGTTGGTAATTATCTCACCTGCTGGAGTGAAAACTGCACAGTGATTCAATTTGGACTTCCAATGCACCAATAATCAAGCTGAGTATGATGTGTTGGTGATTTTCTTAGAGATCTTGAAAGATTTATAGGCCAAGAGCGTGATGGTGCTGGGTGATTCACAGGTGGTGCTTCGGAAGGTCTTGGGAGAGTATAAATGTTCTAGTTTGTCTTTGGCTCCTTATTTTATAGCCGCTACACAACTGGCTGATGACTTTGAGGAGATTAATTTCCAATACGTGACATGACAGCAGAACTAGGAGGGAAATTAATTATCTCAGATTGCTTTGGGGTTGAGGCTGTCGGAAGAATTGAATCATCGGTTAGTGCTAATTCAAAAAAAAAAAATCATCCCTCCATTGCTAGAAGGGGGCTACAAGTCTAAGGTTTTAATGCGGATGTGAATCTAACGGGTGATTGGAGAGATTATCTAAAGGAAGCACTACGGTTCCCCGAACAATCAGTTCCTCGAGAATTGAAATGAAATCTCTCAACTATGTGTTGCTAGAAGGATATTTGTACAGAAAAGTGATGGATGGATTATGACTAAGATGTATTGGGTTCCCAGAGGCCATGGAAATTATGAAACAAGTGTATGAAGGTGTGTATGGGGCGCATCAATCAGGGATTAAAATGAGATGGCTAATTCGAAGACACGAGTATTATTGGACGTAGATGTTGAGAGATTTCATTAAATATTCTTAAGGGTTCCAACAATGCTAGAAACATGTAAACATTCAAAGAGTTCCTGCTGAACAGATGTATGAAATTGTGAAACCGTGGCCATTTCGAGGATGGGCCATGGATATGATTGGTAAGATTTATCCTTCATCATCTAAGGACCACATTTTCATTATAGTGGCCACTATCTTCTTCACCAATGGGTAGAGGTTGTACCTTTGAAGAAGGTAGAACAGAAGGATGCGATTGATTTTATTAAAGAGTATATCATACACAGGATTGAGATCCCTCAGTCTATTATTATGGACCAAGGAACTATGTTTGTGGGGTCATATATACAAGAGTTTTCAATAGATTACGACATCAAGTTAATGAGTTCCTCGCCATATTATCCTCAAGCCAATGGTCAAGCCGAGACATCTAACAAAGTATTGATCAAAATATTACAGAAAATGATGGAAGAGATAACCCACGAGATTGGCATCGATTGCTATCTGAAACACTATGGGCATATAGGACATAAAAAAGAAGTGCTACTGGGGTATGCCCATTCACGTTAACTTATGGGCATGAGGCAGTGCTTCCAAAGGAAATTATGGTCACTTAATTAAGAGTGGCAAGACAAAACCAATTTGTTCCTGAGGTATACAATGAGGCTATGATCATGGAATTGGAGGAACTGGATGACGCAATGATGCAAGCTCTGGATAGTATCATGATCCAAAAATAAAAAGTAACTAGGAGCTATAATAAGAGAGTAAAGAGAAAATCATTTTAGGAAGGGGATTTGGTTTGGAAATCCATTTTACCAATAGGAACCAAGGACAGGGAACTAGAAAAATGGTCTCCTAATTGGGAAGGGTCATTCAAGGTGCACCGGGAACTAGAAGAAAATGCGTATTGGCTAGCGAGCATCGATGGGGAACTACACAAAAGATGTATCAACGACAAATATTTGAAGAAATATTTCCCAGCATGCGCAAATAGTTCGAACGAGAAATGAGTTAGAAGACATCTACTAATGGTTAGTGAAGATTTTGTAAATCTATGGCCGTTCAAGCCAAAACATGGCCAAGGTGTTCATGTAAATAAATAAACTAAAACAAGTCGGCTTATCGGCCACTTATAGCAATAATCTTCACGCAGAAGAAAAATAATGTTCATGAAACCAACTAGAAGAGCATAATATCAGCGAGAAAAATACAAAACATGGTCTGCAGGACAAGTTACAACTAAACAAACAAACGAGCAAAAATGTTGAAAGAAAAAATCGCGTCATCCGACATAACAAAAAAATTGGTTGTTTTCTCCAATGGTTGCGTACTAATTGGCAAGAAAAACATCCCAAATTTTGTTCCATTCAGAGTCGTATTCAGAATGGATTGATTCGGTAGCAGTCAATGCCCGAGATCATTCATGGTATGCATCCTTTTTGTTCATCTTGGTGGCCCCTCGAGACTTAATGTCTACTCTAGAGAAGTTAATCGAGACTTCAGGTGTTCACATTCATTCACAGAGCTAATCGTTTGGCCTCATGGGTAGCCAACCCAATTTTTACGGTCGCAATGATCTCCTCGATCGTGTCAAACTCAATCCCAACATGTAAAAGCCTAGACATTTATTCAGCCCGTTGGAATTTAAGGGTATCCCAGTGGATTTTGGCTTTGTGAGAACTCTTAATTTTAGAAAGGCACTCCTTTCATTGGGACGTGATGTTTTGTGCCTTAATGACAAGTGAAAGGAGAGATTCCAATTGTTGTCTTAGCAAAGATTCATTAAAACCGAGATTGACTCTATGTACAAAAAGGGATGCCACCAGTGCATTATGTTGAGACTCCTCCAAGGTTAAGACGTCTTGTTGAACCAATAATTTTAAGGCGGTTTTAGAAGCAGCTAGTGATGACTCGGTGGGATGAGAGTGCAAAATTTTACCCATTACTAAGAACAGATGGACCGAGAAAACTAAAATCATGATCAAGCTCGAGTGCGGGAACAATGCACATCTTGAGTGGGTGGAGATTTAGATCCTGCAACCAAAGATGTAATATGAAATTTTTGAACCATTGAGAGTAGAGAAAAGTGTGAAATGTAAGATACCTCGAGCATGAGCAAGGTGGAAGCGTCAACAGAGGTCACATCTAGTTGGTGTGAGTCTCCAGTGTTTGGTTCTGATACCTCAAGTTTAGTAGAAATAGCTGTGTCACGATACGAAAGAGCAGTGCTATCCGAGATATTGGCCTTCAGGCGTGTAATGGTAGCCACTGTGGGTTTATTAGTTGTACTAAGTATGGAGGGCTTTGGAGTGAAGCCAAGAGCTGGGTTAGCCACAAAACGACATGATCTTTGTTTTTCTTCTTAGACTTTCCTCTTCGGGTATCAGGAGAAGGTAAGGGCACATCTGTAGTGTACTAAGGAGGCAAGGACAAAGATCATCGGTTATAATAATGGCAGTGTCATGAGTGTTGCCAGGTTGTGATTTCAGCCTTCAAATTCTAGAGCTTTTTCTTACCTTGACAGGGGTAGAATATTCCACCACAGCAGAAATAGAACTTTACATTTCTTGGAAGCTCTCAAACCTGCAAAATTTATGAGCACAATGAATATATATGAACATATACATAGGATGTCAAAAGTGAATAAACATGGCCATATCAGTTGGGGAGAAAAGGTCATTGGTGACCTTGCCATATTGCGTGGCCCACCATGGTTTGAAAATTGTCGTCTCCTTTAATGCGACTAACCCAACATGGCAATGGAAAGCAGATGGCCAAGTAACACAAGAGTGAGTAAATCCAAATGAAAATTTACGATGGAGAAAATCGTTCAAATCATCGTCATCTGACAAACCGGTGAAGTAACACCGAGTACTAAGAATCAGAGGGAATTAACCAAAATGGAGATCAAACAGTAAATGGTTATTAAATTCACAGGCCACCTTGGAATTTTCATTGGGAAAAGAACTTTATACAATTAGAAAACGAGGGTGGAGATTCTCTATCCGGAGTTCATTGGCGATTTCCTCAAGATCTTCATTTCCTCGATCCATGAAAGAGGCGATCCATGGGTATCCAGATTCACTCAAGGTAACAGGGAAGACCAGACAAGTATCAGCATTGATTGAACCATAGAAGGAGGTAACCTCTTGTTTATAAATTTCAGTGGTGCATTGAACGAGAGTATAGATGTCACAAGAATTGGCGGAAGCAAAGAAAGGATGGTGGAGACCATCGAAATAAGAGAACAACCACAGTTGAAGAAACCAAAGAGAACCATGCAACTTGGACATAGGGGAATCACACACACTTATGTTCATTCCATGGTAAAAGGACCCCAAGAAGATAAAACCCAGTGCATGTGTGTGACCTTTACTCAAGGAACAAGCGAGAGTAAGATACTAGTTGGTGGGATGGCCAGATGCAGTGTAGTAGCCCGACTCTTAATAAAACTAATCTACTACCTAAACATGATTAAGGAGTTCTCAATTGAGTTTAAGGAGTTGAAAATTGGATTCAAAACGATCAAAAATGGTTCCGAGGGTTTCAAGTGCTGGGACAGTTCGGAAGCTCCGAAGAGAAGTTCGGAAGCCAGTGTTGTTGATCGGAAGTACCGAGTAGTTCAGAAGCACCGAACTAGAGATCGGAAGCTCCGATCTTGTGTCAGTCATACATGATATAGTTTTTGATTGATTATTGGACTTGAGAGTTATCAGAAGCTCTGAACTATGTCGACAACATTGTGTTGTCCAATCAAAGACATGCATTCGGTAGAGAGAATTTGGAAGGACGATCGGAAGTTTCGAAGTGTGTTCGAAAGCTCTGAACGAGGGATCGGACATTTCGATCGAGGCCTATATATAGGGGTCGAGAGCCTCACTTTCGTAACACATTTCTTAGAGTTCTCTCTCATTTCTAGTTAGTTTTTAGGGGTTTTCGGGCGTCATATTCAAGGGCTAGGTGGTGATGAGGCGCAACCGGATCATAACATTGTTGTGCCTTGAGTTTAGGGTAATCATCATCAGAGAGCTGATTACGGATGTAAGTATATTTCAAGACTCTGATTAGCTTCAGTGAATAGCTATTAGTCTAATTAAGACTTTTAATAGATGTTTAATTGGTGATTGTCTGCTTATAGGCTTGGACTAGAGAACCAGTATCGCTAGGTTTCTTATTCTGAGGTACGCACGTACTATCTGAGATACCTTGGTTGAGTATGCATGTTTTGTGATTGCATGATTTATATGACATGACTTATGTGCATTTATTATGTCAAAATTTTTATGCTACATGCATTATCACGTTGAGTCTATACCTTGATACTACTAGTATAGGGGTTGCTCAGCCCCAATATTTTGTGGATGGATTCCATGGATTTGGGTCCGGATAGTCCACGTGTTTCTTATGGTATGGGAGTACCTCATGATGCGACGACCCAGTGTGCTACATTCCATGACACCATAATTTGAGCAATATTTTCTATCGTGATAGGTTTCCGATACCTGTTCATTTTCATTTAACATTCATAACATGTGTATACTCATATTTTCATACTGAGAATTGTTAGATCACGTCCTCGGTTTTTGTTCTGGACACCCAATTCTACGGGAAATGACTTAAGTTGGGCGGACTAGGAGATATCAGTCATTGATCTGAAGCACGGTGGATTCTACTGTACCCGGTTTTCATTTGTGGAATTTATATTACCTTTGATTGGGTTGTATAACATTTATCGATAATTTCTTTGGGGCCAGTTGTATTATTTTCGGAAGTTTTAGTTGAATTATTTAAGTTCTCGCTTCTTTATTTGATTATTGTGTGTTAAGTTATTTTGAATCCTTAAGCGTTGCTTAGTTAGTGATTCCGAGATGTGTCACTACTTGCAGGAAAAAAGATGACTTTACAGAGAAAGAACCACATAAACATGATGTGTTCGTTATGAGTAGGAAGATCTCATCTTCTATTTTGAGCCATTGAGAAATGATAGAAGAATAAGAAGGGGGATTTGCATAGCTAGAAGATAGTTCGGGGAGACCTTATATTCCTATTAAAACCATTACTTTTGTTCATTGAAGGGGGAGCTTAAGAAGGTGCAATAAGTTCAACAAGGTCTTAGACACTACACCAACAGGAAAAACAAAGAAATTGCCACAAGACACCCAAAGTCTCAAAACCCCTTCCAATAGTAGACCTTGAAGATAATCTGGTTCGTGGTGAGCTTGATGAAGTGAATAAGACCTTGTTTTACCCAAACACCTCCGAAATGAGGCACTTGCTTGTCAACCCAATTCTCCCAACTTTTCATTTAAAATGGAAAGGATTTGAATTTGATTGCCTTGCCAAAGAGAACCAGAGTAACAGGTAGGGATGACAACGGGACGGATTTCGCCAAACCCAGGACCCGCCCCGCCGAATAAAAATCGAACCCAGACCCGCCCCACCTCTTTTTTAAACCTGCCCCGCCCCGCATTAAAACCCGACGGGTCCAACCCGCTTAGATTTAATTTTAAATTTATTATTTGAATTATTATTTCTTATATATACATACATGCATATATATTTAATGAAATATATATAATATATGTAAGTACATATTTAATTATATATTTTATATAAATATATACAATATATTATATTATATTATATTCATAAAATATATATATATATATATATATATATATATATATTATATATATATATATATATATATATATAAAATGTATGTACTCACGTATACATATAATATATATGTACAAAATATTATATATATATACGGGGCAGGTTCACCTAAACCTGAGGCCTAGGGATGGCAATTTTTCCCGCGGATTCGGGTCCCCGCGGGAAAAACCCGAAACGGGGGCGGGTTCAGGGGAGAGTTTCGGTTTCGGGGACGGGTTCGAGGATTTTTTTAAAATCCCCGCAGGGGAGTGGGGAGGGGATGGGGATGCCATCCCCATCCCCGAACCCGCCCCAATAGCCCCGAAAATATATTAAATAAATAAATAATAATAATAATAAGTTGAGATTATAATGTTATATGTATGTCACTGTATTTATATAAAGAAAATGAGTTGGAAAAACGAAAATTTCAAGTCGAAATCTGCAATAGGGGACGGGGATGAGGATTTGATCCCCGTGGGTTCGGGGACGGGGATTCCCCGGTTAAGCAGGACCGGGGATGGGGACGGGGGTATAATTCGGGGGCGAGGATGGGGACGGCAAACCCGTCCCCACCCCGCCCCATTGCCATCCCTACTCAGTGAGACCTGCCCTGGACCCGTTGACCAGAACCCGCCCCGCAACCCGTTTGACCGGGTTTTAATCCGCCCAGACGGGGCGGGCTTCACACAGAACCCGGCCCATTGCCATCCCTAACAACAGGGGAGATGAAAGAATTAGAAGATAAAAAAGTGGAAAGAAGTAAACTCTCTAAAGCGAAAGGGGGTGGCTCAACATCCATACAAGGAGTCTCGGTGACATCCAATAAACCCTCAATGTACCCAGGTATGCCCTAGAGATAACACAATGGCCTAAATAAAAAATAGCCACATATCAAGTAGAGAAGGGCGACCCGGAGAGTATGTGAATAAAATCAAAAAGGGAAGGTAAAACCTGATCATGTCAATACTGGTGAGAGAAGTCACGTCACTGCCAGGGCCAAGGGATCGGAACTCGTGCCATACTGCAAATAAAATGGAATGAACCTGTTAAGAAGGGTTAAGAAAAAAGGAGACGTTTATCATCATACCTGGTTGGTTCAAAAATAGAAATGGAGGAAGGAACTGGAGAATCAACAAATTGATATTTAATGGGATTTCATGGGATTTTATTTAACTAACTAAAATCCTTAAAAAATTGGTTCGATTTCATGGATTTGGGTTTATAAAAATATTAAAAATATTTTAATAATAAATATATATACGTTGGTTATAAATTTTAAGTTTTCTTCAATTTTTTTTTACAAAATATCTTTTATATAAAATTTATACCATCAAATTCCAAAATATATTTTAACTTTTTTCCAAACACCAAAATGGAATTCCAATTTCATATATTTAAAATCCAATTCCAAATACAATTCTAATTTCAATCCCAAATCCTATTTTTTAGACATTTAAACACATATAACTGTCAGGGATAAGAAAGAGCCACCCATCATCAAAACTGTCATTAAAGGCCCAAGTATGTTTTAGCAAATTGTCCAGATCGACTATCCCGTTGGGTTCCTTGTCTGCGGAGGCCAGTTTTTGAGCCCAAGAAGATAGCTCAAATGAAATGAAAGGCCCTAACGAAAGATTGAGTTGTTGAGCCCACATGAAGAATAACCGATTAATGGCCAGTCATAGGTACGTGAAAAACAAGAAAAGTTGTCGAGATATGATCACATGAAATAGAAAAAAAAGAGAGAAGAGCACAACAAAAAAACTCAAGCAGACACAAAAAACGATCAAGTAGACATCTTCTGTAAATTTTTCTTATTACATTTCAGCATGAACTCTTGTAATTTTAGTGTTTATCATCGTTTATTTGTATTATTCAACTTCGTTTATATGGTAGTTTATATGCATCGAATCAATGACAGCTAAATTAAGTTGTATCATTAAAGTAGTGTTTGAGAGAACCTTTAGTAATCACTTCTCATCTTTTCTTAACAAAATTTTGAACATTTTCAAATTTTTCAATTTTGTAATGATCTTGGTGCATTACCAAAAAAACTGAGACCGATGATGTATCTGAGACTCAAATCGTTTGGGAAGACGTCAGAAGTGTTTGTTTATTTTAGTACGTTTGGTGCATGGCACGCCCACGACCTTCATTGTTAAATTTGTGAGAAAACACAATCAAATGGATTGGCACGCCCACGACCTTCATTGTTAAATTTGTGAGAAAACACAATCAAATGGATTTAAAATCCATGCTTCAAATCGTTCCGTCAAATCACGTTTGAAGAAAACTAGAAAATGTTACATCAAATTTTTTAGATGAACTGATGTTATCATGTATTTGCAATCTAAAAGGAAATTTATTTTTTTACATTATACTTGCTCATGTTGGAAAATCGACCGAAACATTATCCTTGATATTTTGAACTGTTTTATAATATAGAAGATTAATTAAGTTATGCCATCTCTATAAAAGAACAAATGTTCGATCCTGTAACTGATTTGAGAGAGAGGGGCACAAAGAAGATTTTTTGATATAGAGGGAAACGATGGTGCACCAAGAACTTTCTACATTCAGAACTGCACTTAAATGGACAAGTAGTCATGAGAACAACATTTAGTAAAATCCGAACCTTCATTGAAACTATTGTCCAAGTACATTTCAAGCTTTGTCCAAAAGAAATGGTCCTAATTAAAATGCTCAAATTATTGAAATTTTGTCGCCATATAATTGATTTTATCATGATACTTATATATTGCTTGATTGAAAATTTCTTCGATGTGAATTAATATAGAAGTCAATTGCCAGTTAGTTTTAATTAAACGTCACTTTCACATAATTTTATTATTATTATTCATGAGAAGAAAAATATTTATTCGCTACCCATTCGTCGAAGTGTATGCTACGATGGTAAACTTTTGCCTTATTTTAATTGTTTGTAGACCGAAGTACACTTTATTATTGAAAAATTATTTTCTAAAAAAGTTATAGTTTATATAAAAATATTTTAAATAGTAGAAACGACTAAAAATGTTAAGACTTTTAATAATTAAAAAAGACATTAACAAGCAATATTTTTTTATGTTGGTTACTTTCTAAAACTAAATAAAAAATTGTTAATATTTTTAACAATTAAATTTAAAAATATGAAATTATTTTAATACATTATTAAGTTAAAGTCATATATAAACTATATTCTTAAGTAACAAGTTATAAATTAAATAAATATCAACAAAATTTTTTTTTAAAAAATAAATAGAATAAATTTATGATTATTAACGACATTTAGATTAAAAAAATTGGTATATATATATAATTTGATAAAATAATAATAAAGTTATATAAAAATTAAAATATATATGTAATAATAAAGTGTGCAAAGAGTGTTAAATTTCGGAGAGTTAAAAAAAATTGTTATTCGTATTTTTATTTGTGATTTATTTATGTAATATTATCGAGAAAGAGAGCTCGCAAACAAAATTCATTGTCTATTTACTATTTTTCTAAATAAATTAATAACAAAACCACACCATAAAAACCTCACCAGTAGGATAATTAAACCAAATTAATAAATTTTAAACTAACCTCATATAGCTAGCTAGTTTGGTTTCATGATGAGACAATATTGGATTAGAAGGAGGTCCCCACAAGTTGTATAATTGTTTTGGGTTGAAAATGACGTAATCCCACCTTGAAATAAGGCATTAATCAACTTCATCACACCTGCCCTATTCCATTCCCAATTTGACTTTTATCCTTTCTTATCCCTTTGTGATTATAATATTGCCGACCCCTCGAGAAGCCGACGTCCGCGGCAACCTACTCTAGACGATTTTTACTCACCTTTCAGTATTCAGTGCATGCATCCATACTTTAATCCGGCTTGTAATTTTTTCACCTTTCAGTATTCAGTGCATGCATACATACACCTTAATCCGGCCTATAATTTTGCCAATTATCGACACTGATCCAATGGTAGCCCTTTTCTAGGTCGCCCCTTTCGCTATGCCGACTCTCAACGAGAGCACCAATGTTAGGTTATAAACCCATGAGATGTCTATCTCAAAAGACTTGCCTATTGGGTGCGGTTACTTCAAGAGTTTATAACTAACTCTTTATTAGTTTTATACTTTTATTATTCAATGTAGAACAAATATAACATATACCATATTTTCTGCAGATGGACTTAGTAGCTCCATAATCTTTATTCTATACGAAGTAAATACCTATATCTATTTATGTAGCATAAAATATTAGACAGAGTCACATAGTAGAGAAGAAGATATCGTGTTCTAATAAGATACCAAGAATAAGTAAAATGTCACGTTGATTATTGTAAACTTTATAGGATACCGAGAATTTATCGAATGTCACATTGATTAGTGAGAACAAAAAATGTACAAGAAATGTCCAAGATTTTGATCCGTATCATGGAGTAGCTTGTGGGGTATATATCATTGCACCCAATTTTGCAAAATTTTATCACGATGAGGTTTTTTGAATGGTTGTTTTTTTTTGTTTTTAATATAATCTTATCTCCTCTCATAGATAAAGTCATTCAAGTACACATATATGTGTATGTAAAAGACATATCCGTGTGGCTCTACTCTATAGATAAACTTATTTGCAATAACCATTGTACAGTGTTAGAGTGAATAAAAACATATTGATGATATTCTTATCATTGGATTAGTTAATATTGTTCGACAAATCGTGGTACATCGTTGATTACCATGCAACTTATTTTGTCTTGTCACATCAACTGATAATGTGTAACACACAAATACCCATATATATGATAGATAACATAACTTGAACATAAAACTTGTATTGTTTTATCATATCAACTAACAGCACATAAGATGCAAAGAGACCTTATAACATGTAACACATCTCGAAAATATCGTCACTTGATCTCAATTTCGCAAAATTTTTATCACGATGAGGTTTTTTGAATGTTTTTTTTTAATTTTTAATATAATCTTATCTCCTCCCATTGCAAAAATCATTCAAATATACACATATATGTGTGCGTAAAAGACATATCCGTGTGGCTCTACTCTATAGATAAACTTATTTGCAATAATCAATGTACAGTGTTAGAGTGAATAAAAATATATTGATGATATTCTTATCATTTGATTAGTTAATACTGTTCGACAAATCGTGGTACGTCGTTGATAACCATGCAATTTGTCTTGTCTTGTCACATCAATTAATAATGTGTAACACACAAATACCCATATATATGATAGATAACACAACTTGAACATAAAACTTGTCTTGTTTTATCACATCAACTAACAGCACATAAGATGCAAAGAGACCTTATAACATGTAACACGTCTCGAAAATATCATCACTTGACATCTGCTTATATATTTTTTTAATCGATACGTCATATCAACGTAGATAAAATTGAAAAATCAAGAGGAAAAGTATCTTATATATTCCTCATCAAACTTCATTTGATTTGTTGTAAAACGGATGTTGGAAACTTAAATAATGACGACTTGAATAGAGTCATTATATATTGAAAAATGAAGCAAATATGTACATCTATTATATTAAAGTTCGATCGAAATTATTTTTTGTGATCTATATATTTTCTTCATTTTATTAGAGTATATATTCTCTTCATTTTCTGGCATTAATAACCAACTCAATATAATAGACAGAATGGCGCTAATTAGGTATAGCGAAGACAGAATGGCTTTTGAAAACAAAGATATATAAATGTATAAATTAAATATATGCTCATCTTTTACCTCCTTTTGAATTGCAAATAGAGCTGTCAAAACAGTCGACGGAGCGGGTCAACCCGCAACCCACTAAAATCCGCCAGTTAGGGGGTGGGTCGGAGATGGGTTGGGAAATTATCAACCCAACTCGCTTATTTGGCGATGCGGGCGTGTCAACCCATCAATTTTTAGTTATATTTGGCAGGTTAGGGCGTGTTGGCCCGCAACCCACCACAACCCACCACTTGGCGAGATGGGGCAGGGCGAGTCACTATTTAGGCGGGTTGAAAATCAATCAATCCAACACTCCTATATAGCGGGACGGGACAAGCCAACCTCGCGGACCTAACCCACTTTGACAGCTCTAATTATAAAAAGTTATCAGAAAATAAAATGTGATATAAATCAGACAAGTATTTGAATTGTTACCGGGATATATTTTGTGAAATTGTTTTTTTCCATGTTGCATTTTTACTTATTTGCGGTTTTAGTTGGTTATGTTGTTAAATTGAAATTTTAGTCTTATATCTTTATTCTATAGAAATTTTGTCCATTTATTTAGCAATTTATTTATAATTTTTTTACGATTATGATAAATACTTATGTTATACTGAAACTTAAACATATCAATATTATGTCAGTAATATGTATCTGTCACATTAGCATAATGAGGATAAAGGACCAAGATATTCAATATAAATAATTCATAAATAAAGTTCTAAATTTCCTGAAATCAGGAAGAAATACAGACACAATAAAACAAAATTATAATTTATGTTTTGATGTTTTTGTTCATGAATTATTCTCCAATCAATTTTATATATTTGATTTCGATATTCTCGGGTAGAGCTAATAATTGCAAAACACTTTAAATGGGAAATAACTGTTTTCGTTCTTGATGTTTGACTTTTTTCAATTTCAGTGCTTCTTTGTAATCAAAATTGAGTTTTAGTTGATAAAAAAAATGTGAGTTTTAGTTTCCTACAATATTTTTTAGCTCTAGTCTTGCATCTTTCTTTCTTTTTATTTTTTCCTTTGTCATCTATTTTACAATTTTAGTACTCTTTTTGCATAAAATTGATTGCGTGATAGTTGGCGCATCAGTATTGATTTGGCCAGAAAATGTTCATACCCAAAAATATGTTTTCGTAGAATCCGAAGTATCAATAATCATTTGTACAATTTTTGATGGGTTGTTCTTACGATATAATGTAAAGTTAGAGACGCTAGGAGAGTTCCCGGCGAAAACACTCTGACGCTCAAGTCAGCGATTATTCAGAATATATTAATCTAGATCAAAGCGGTATTGTGCTAAAAAGAATGTGTATCTTAAGAATGAGTAGATTTGGGATATTTATAGATATTTTGAGAGTTTTGTGAGCTTGAAACTTGTTATAATCGGTTGTGTGTGTACAGAGGGAGGGGAGGGGAGGGGGGGGGGGGGGGGGTAGTCTTAAAATTTTCTTTACAAAAAAATTGATCGATCGAGTATGTGTTAACCAACTATTCTAAAGTTCTCAACTTTTGAAGACACTTGAACAACTTTAAAAGTGCGAAAATAGTTTGATAGCCTTCGATCAAGCTCTATATATACTCAGATCATAGTTAAATCAACAAGATAAAATATAGTAAGAAACACAAAAGATATGAAAGTTCGAAAGTTGAATCCTTTTACATCTCTTCTTCTTCTTCTACACAGAAAAGAATACACTAGAAAACTTTGATTTTACAGACACTGTGACAACCCACTCCAATATTAGAACTTATATCCAATGCCTAACTCGAAACTCCTAATACACCACAAGATATGTAAGGCCCGAAATTATTTAATTTAATCCGAATTTATTTAATTTTAATACGAGTATATTTAATTTGGGAATATTTAGAGTTTCGATTTAAATTCTAATATGCTTAAATTATTTAGGATTTAAATTGAATTAAAATAAGGGTCGAGGACCAAATTGCAAATACTGAAGAATTGAGGGGCTAAAATGCAATTTGGCTTGAAGTTATCAGATTTTTATTAGATTATCAGCATGCATGTATACGTGTATATGTTATAAGCAATTCAGAAAAGTTGAGCAGAGAAGCCGAGATCTTCATTTTCTTTGATTTTCGGATTTTTAAAACCCCGTAACTTTTGATTCGATCGTCCGATTTTGATTCCGAAAAGTGTTCTGGAATCCTTGCGACAAGAGCTTCGATCTAGTGTAAGTTTTTATGTATTTAATCATGGGTTGAAGATTGAAATGTTGCAGATATCAGATTTTATGCTTTATGTATGCGTTCTTGAGGTTATATGCGTGATATATTCGAAACCGAATCGAAAGGTGTATCTTATTGTACTTAATCATGATTTTCAGCTTATATTCGATGCCTATAATTGCTGGTATGAAGATTATGATGATGTTTTGTTGATGAATCAAGTATTTGATAGTTAGATTTGATTTCGATATTTCGTTGGTTACTGGTTTTCAGTCGCTACGCCGTCGATTCGTGTTTTGAGACCGTTTTGATAGCTGATGATTGAGCTGAGACGTTCTTTGAGATGTTGTTGGCGTTGTAATATTTTTATTCTTCACTTTCAGATTAGTTTGAAGGCTAACGACTCAAGAATTTTAATTCAAACCGAAGAAGACGAAGTTGAAGTTTGAAGTTGTTTGATTGTGAAGAATGAATGATGATGGAGTTGGGAAGTTTGTTAGATTTTAATATATGTGTTCTTATTGTTCTGTTTCAGATTTGAAGCTGCAAGAACCGACAAAACAAGAAGGTATAAGACGACATCGCAAGTCAGGGATTTGTAACTCGAGAATGAAGCTTTTTGAGTTGTCCCGTCAAAATCACATACTTGTTTATTGTTTTGACTTTGTTATGATGTTGTCGATCCATCTCAGGTAGTGGATCTTTGTTTCTATATGATTATGATACGATACGAAATATGAATTGATTCTTATGCCAAGGTCTGAGGCGACCTTATTTTCGAGTCTGATAAGAAGACGATAGATGAATATCCATGTCAAGATCGTATACAAATCTTGATGGAAAAGAATGTGATAGGAATCAATTCTTTATATATGCGTTTACTCTATTCTCGAGTTGAAATATTTAGAGTCGATATATTTTTATTTAACGCGTATATATGTTGATTATACTGAGATTGTATTCTTACCGGACGTTTTCGGCTGTTGTCTTGTTTTGTATGTGTGCATGACAATAGATGGGGTAGGAGCTGGCCAAAGTTGACGAGGGTAGCTCATGAGTGAAGATTAGATGTGGACTCGGGTTGTTTCTAGCTGAATCGAGGTGTTTAAGTTCTAGCATGAATATTGGAAAAACTTGAAGTAGTTGGTATTGAGTTGTGAGTGGGCAACATATGTAAATTGTAACTTTTGCTAGACTTTAATCTTCTAGTTGATGTATTGATTTTGTTATAAACATGTTTAGATCTTATTCTATGTATGTCTACATGTTTTAGGACTTCAATATGATGGATCGGAGTGTTTGGAAGGACCATAATTTGCTGCTGAAAAACAGAGCAAAGGACTGCTCAGAGCTGAGCTCGATCTACTCTTTTTGGCTGACCAAGTGCTGCCCCTAAATTCCAACCCTAAGGTTGGGTTAAGATGGGGCGCTCGGTCGGCTATATTTGACCGATCGAGTGCACCCAAGGTTGAAAAAAAAAATTTGTTTGATCTTATTCCTTCTTTTGTTTATTAATGATGTTTAATTACTAATGACCCTAAGGATGAGATTAGCAACCCGAGGCCCCACAACATGTGGTATCAGAGCTGACGTTGCTCTTGGACCTAGATTGAACTGTAGTGAGTGAGCGGGGTAGATTGAGTTTCCTATCTGATTGTTTATTTATTATTGAAGCAAGTTTATTATCTGAACTGATTTCCAGCTTTAATAATTGCATGCTATCTGTTATTTGATGTGATTGGAAGCATGTATTGATTGCGACTGAATCAGAACTCGATCTGGCATTATGGTGCTAATCAGAGGAGGACTGAAACAAATTTGTTATATTTGAGAATTGAATTGTGTACTAATCTGTTTGATAATCAGATATGCTTCGAAGACCAGTGACTAGACAGACTGGACCAACTCCATTGCCAAAACAGGCAATGATGGAACCGACACTGCCACAAGAAACTGAAGAATCGAGAGTAGAACCGATATTGCCACCGACAATAGAAATGCCTAGAACTGAACAAGGTAGTACTTCGATAGACATGAGGGATATGACTGCTACTCCGATGGAAACTCTATTGAAACGCTTTCAGTCTTTTAAACCACCAACACTCAAAGGAACTGAGAACTCTATGCAATGTGAGAGTTGTCTCGAGGATATTGAAGAATTGTTTGAATCCCTTGATTATGTAGACGATCGTCGAGTCAAACTCGTTATACACCAACTACATGAAGTTGCAAAAGGTTGGTGGATAGCAACACAAAGAGCACTCGAGCATCGAGGTACGGTCATTACATGGGCTGTTTTTAAAACTGCTTTTTATTAACGATTCTTCCCAGTATCTTATCGAAAGGAGAAAGGAGCGGAATTTTCTAGCTTGCAGCAATGGCAACTGAATATTGAACAATATGTTGCTAAATTCACGAGTTTGCTGAAATTTGCTCCCCATATAGTAGACAGTGATGAATCTCAAGCTGACCAATTCATTAACGGGTTGAATCCAGATGTTTTTACTCTTGTGAATGCGGGACGACTGAATACTTTTGCCGATGCTCTTGATCGTGCAAAGGGGGCTGAGGCTTGGTTGTTGAGACAACGAGGAGCACCGTTTGTGCCAGCACCAGCTATACATGTACCAGTTTCTGATCAACCACATATTCCACCACCACCACTATTTGAAGGACGAGGTTCTATTAGTGGTAAGAAGAATTTCTTCAAAGGAAAGAGTAAGCAGTTTAAGCGGTCTGGAGGTAGTTCTTAAAGTTCGAGTGGATCCAAATAGTTTAGAGCTGGACAGAAGTCTAGTGGTTCTGAGGTGTATTGCACCAAGTGTGGAGGTCGTCATGCCAGCGATCAGTGTCGAGGAGTGTTTGGCAGTTGTCATATCTGTAATCAGACCGGACATTTTGCGAGGGTCTGCCCACAGCGGGGTGTTGGAGGTTCACAAGGTGCAGGATCATCAAGACCAGTGGCTCAATCTGCATCTTCTGTTCATTCGTTCCAACCATAGACTCAGCACCAAGGTAGAGGAGGAGGAAGTCAGACTGTGAGTCAACCTTCGAGACAGCAAGCTAGAGTGTTTGCATTGACTGAGGAGCAGGCACATACATCACCTTATGATGTGATAGCAGATAATTGTTCTATCTGCGGTTATCCTGCTTATGTACTAGTTGATACAAGAGCTTCTCATACCTTTATTTCTGAACAATTTGCGTTATTTCATTCATTACCTGTCGAATCATTATCTGCTATTGTATCTATTTCCTCACCCTTGGGAAAAGGTATAGTATCCATGAAGTCAGTTAGAAATTGTTCATTGCAGTATGACGGTAATGAGATTGAATTAGACTGTATTGTGCTTGGCCTATCCAAATTTGATTGTATTATCGGTATATACATGTTAACCAAGTGCATGGCTACAATTGATTGTGTCCAGAAGGTTGTACAGTTCAGACCTGAAATGGCTGAAGAATGGAGATTTTATGGTAAGGGATCGAAATCTCATATTCCTATGATATCTGTTCTATCCATGACACGTCTATTGCAGAAAAGAGCCGAGGGATTTCTTGTATATGCTGTAGATGTAACGAAAACTAGCCCGAAATTGGTTGACTTGCCAGTGGTTAGTGAGTTTGCTGATGTCTTTCCTGACGAGATTCCAGGATTGCCACCATTTCGAGAAATAGAATTCAACATTGAATTAATGACAGGTACACAACCTATTTCAAAAGCACCTTACCGAATGGCACCAGTGGAACTAAAATATTGAAGGAACAGTTAGAAGATTTATTAGCCAAAGGGTACATTAGACCGAGTGTCTCTCCTTGGGGTGCACCGGTACTTTTTGTACGCAAGAAGGACGGAACAATGAGATTGTGCATCAAATACCTACAACTGAATAAAGAAACGGTAAAGAATCGTTATCCTTTACCTCAAATTGATGATTTGTTTGATCAGTTACAGGGTTCGTCGGTATATTCAAAAATTGATTTGAGGTCCGGCTACCATCAATTGAGAGTACAAGATGAAGATGTATCGAAAACTGCTTTTCGAACGAGGTATGGTCACTTTGAATTCATTGTAATTCCGTTTGGTTTGACAAATGCTCCAGCGGTATTTATGGGTCTCATGAATAGAGTGTTTCAGAAATATCTTGATGATTTTGTTATCATATTTATTGACGACATTCTGATATATTCAAAGAATTTATGTGATCATGCTGACCACTTGAAAAAAGTTTTGAAGACGTTGAGAGAGGAGAAACTGTATGCTAAGCTATCTAAATGTGAGTTTTGGTTGAGACATGTGGTTTTTCTTGGTCATATTATATCAGGAGATGGTATTTCAGTTTATCCAAGCAAAGTTGAAGCAGTGATCAGTTGGCAGAGACCGACATCTGTGCCAGAAATTCGAAGTTTTATGGGCTTAGCAGGTTATTACTGTCGATTTATCAAAGACTTATTGTCTATTGCAAAGCCTATTACTCAGCTTACACAGAAGAATGCACCATTTTTTTGGTCTGAAGCTTGTGAAGTTAGTTTTCTTGAGCTGAAGAAAAGATTGACTACAACACCAGTCTTGACAATCCCTTCAGGTACTGGTGATTTTGTTGTTTATTGCGATGCTTCTCACCAAGGTTTGGGATGTGTTTTGATGCAGAGAGGACATGTTTTTGCGTATGCCTCACGACAACTGAAACCACATGAAGTCAGATATTAAATTCATGATCTTGAATTGACAGCTATTGTCTTTGCATTGAAAATCTGGCGACATTATTTGTATGGTGAGAAATTTGAAATATTTTATGATCACAAGAGTTTGAAATATTTGTTTTCATAATCGGAGCTGAACATGAGACAACGAAGATGACTCGATTTATTGAAAGATTTCAATTGTGAAATCAAATATTATCCAGGAAAGTTAAATGCAGCAGCAGATGCCCTAAGTAGGAAGGTATGTGCTTTATCCTTGTCTACTATAGGTGTATCTAATTTGATTGAGAATTGTTGTATTTCTGGATTACTATTTGAGATAGATAAAAGACCGATGAGAGTTTGTGCTATCAGTGCTGAGCCAGAACTGTTGACTCGAATTAAAGAAGCACAGAAATCAGACTTCAATGTTCAGAAATTGATTGAAATGATCAGATCAGGACATCGGTCTGGAGTACAAGGTTAGTGATGATGATATTCTGTATGTGAATAACAAAATTGTTCTTCCCGATCTTTCAGATTTGAGGCAGAATATTTTGAAGGAAGCTCATTGTAGTCGATTCAGTATTCACCCTGGAGGCAGAAAAATGTACAACGATTTGAAATATCAGTATTGGTGGAAACAAATGAAGTCTGATGTGACTGAATTTGTATCAAAATGTCTGAATTGCCAATAGGTGAAGGCTGAAAGAAAGAAATCAGGTGGCTTATTACAGAGTTTGTCTATTCCTGAATGGAAATGGGACCACATTTCCATGGATTTTGTGACGAAGTTACCCCGATCATCCCGAGGATGTGATGCTATTTGGGTGATCATTGATAGGTTGACGAAATCTGCATGTTTTATTCCATATCGAATGACATATCGTCATGATCAAATGACAGATTTATATGTTCAAGAAGTGGTACAATTACATGGTGTGCCAAAGTCGATTGTATCTGATCGAGATCCTAGATTTACTTCGCACTTTTGGCATAGCCTACAGGAAGCTCTAGGTACGCGTTTACATTTGAGTACTGCTTATCATCCTCAAACCGACGGAAAATCTGAACGAACTATTCAGACTCTTGAAGACATGCTTAGAGCTGTAGTACTTGATTTTGGTACTACATGGCAAGATTCAATACCACTTGTGGAATTTTCATATAACAACAGTTATCAGACGAGTATAGAGATGGCTCCATTTGAAGCATTGTATGGAAAAAAATGTCGATCACAATTATATTGGGATGATGTGTCAGAGGTTCCTGAATTGGGACCGGATATGATCAGACAGATGACTGAGAAGATACAGTTGATACAACATAGAATGAGAACAGCGCATCATAAACAAGCCAGATATGCGAATGTTCGACGATGGCCGTTATCTTTTGATCAGGAAGATAGAGTGTTCTTGAAAATTTCACCTTTTAGAGGTACGGTACGATTTGGGAAGCGAGGGAAGTTGTCTCCACGTTTTATTGGCCCGTATGAGATTCTGGAGAGGATAGGCGATCTAGCTTATTGACTTGCATTGCCGCCATCTTTGTCTGGTATCCACGATGTATTTCATGTCTCAATGCTTAGAAAGTATCAACCTGACGAATCTCATATCTTGCAACCTGATGAAGCTGAGTTGGATGAGACTCTTAGCTATTTTGAACAGCCGATGCAGATACTTGATCAAAAGAAAAAGCAACTCCGAACGAAGACCATTCCATTGGTGAAGATTCAATGGAGTCGGCACGGAGTTGAAGAAGCGACATGAGAAGTTGAAGAAGACATGAGGCAGAGATTTCCCTACCTATTCCACTGAAGTGAGTTCTTATTCAGTATTCTGTTATTCTTTATTCTTATGAGTATACCGACTGCATATCTATACTGTTTATGAATTCGAGGACGAACTCATGCCTTAGTGGGGGAGAAATGTAAGGCCCGAGATTATTTAATTTAATCCGAATTTATTTAATTTTAATTCCAGTATATTTAATTTGGGAATATTTAGAGTTTCGATTTAAATTCTAATATTCTTAAATTATTTAAGATTGAAATTGAATTAAAATAAGTGCCGAGAACCAAATTGAAAATACTGAAGAATTGAGGGGCTAAAATGCGATTTGGCTTGAAGTTTTCAGATTTTTATTAGATTATCAGCATGTATATGTGTATATGTTATAAGAAATTTAGAAAAGTTGAGCAGAGAAGCCGAGATCTTCATTTTCTTTGATTTTCTGATTTTCAAAACCCCGTAACTTTTGATTCGATTGTCCGATTTTGATTCCGAAAAGTGTTCTGGAATCCTTGCAACGAGGGCTTCGATCTAGTGTAAGTTTTTACGTATTTCGGCATGGGTTGAAGATTGAAATGTTGCAGATATCAGATTTTATGCTTTATGTAAGCGTTCTTGAGGTTATATGCGTGATATATTCGAAACCGGATCGAAGGGTGTATCTTATTGTACTTAATCATGATTTTCAGCTTATATTCGGTGCCTATAATTGCTGGTATGAAGATTATGATGATGTTTTGTTGATGAATCAAGTCTTTGACAGTTAGATTTGATTTCGATATTTCGTTGGTTACCGATTTTTAGTCGCTACGCCGTCGATTCGTGTTTTGAGACCGTTTTGATAGCTGATGATTGAGCTGAGACGTTCTTTGAGATGTTGTTGATGTTGTAGTATTTTTATTCTTCACTTTCAGATTAGTTTGAAAGCTAAAGACTCAAGAATTCGAATTCGAACCGAAGAAGACGAAGTTGAGGTTTGAAGTTGTTTGATTGTGAAGAATGAATGATGATGGAGTTGGGAAGTTGGTTAGAGTTTAATATATGTGTTCTTATTGTTCTGTTTCAGATTTGAAGCTGCAAGAACTGAAAAAACAAGAAGGTATAAGATGACATCACAAGTCAGGGATTTGTAACTCGAGAATGAAGCTTCTTGAGTTGTCCCGTAAAAATCACATACTTGTTTATTGTTTTGACTTTGTTATGATGTTGTCGATCCATCTCAGGTAGTGGATCTTTGTTTCTATATGATTATGATACGATACAAAATATGAATTGATTCTTATGCCAAGGTCTGAGGCGACCTTATTTTCGAGTCTGATGAGACGACGATAGATGGATATCCATGTTAAGATCGTATACGAATCTTGATGGAAAAGAGTGTGATAGGAATCAATTCTTTATATATGCGTTTACTATATTCTCGAGTTGAAATGTTTAGAGTCGATATGTTTTTTTATTTAACGCGTATATATGTTGATTATACTCAGATTTTATTCTTACCGAACGTTTTCGGCTGTTGTCTTGTTTTGTATGTGTGCATGACAACAGATGGGGCAGGAGCTGGCCAAAGTCGATGAGGGTAGCTCACGAGTGAAGATTAGATGTGGACTCGGGTTGTTTTTAGCTGAATCAAGGTTTTTATGTTCTAGCATGAATATTGGAAAAACTTGAAGTAGTTGGTATTGAGTTGTGAGTGGACAACATATGTAAATTGTAACTTTTTCTAGACTTTAATCTTCTAGTTGATGTATCGATTTTGTTATAAACATGTTTAGATCTTGTTCTATGTATGTCTACATGTTTTAGGACTTTAATATGAAGGATTGGAGTGTTTGGAAGGACCATAACTTGCTGCTGAAAAACAGAGAAAAGGACTGCTCATAGCTGAGCTCGATCTGCTCTTTTTGGCAGATTGAGCGCAGCCCATAAATTCCAAGCCGAAGGTTGGGTTAAGATGGGGCGCTCGGTCGGCTATATTTGACCGATCGAGCGCACCCAAGGTTGAAAAAAAAAATTTTGTTTGATCTTATTCCTTCATTTGTGTATTAATAATGTTTATTTACTAATGGCCCTAAGAATTAGATTAGCAACCCGAGGCCCCACAAGATAAGATTACAATTTTTATCAAACTAACACAAACACAATATCACTGTTTGAACCTTTAGATCCAAACTATCAAAATTTTTTTCACAAAATTTATGTATGAAGCGGTCGAGGAGCTTGAGGAGCTCTTGGTTGATCCTTGAACATATAATAACTTTATTGATAAGTGAGAGTTTATTTGAGAAATGTAGATAAGACTTTTCTAAGTTGTCAAAGAATAGTGAGATTGCTATCTTGGTGAGTAAGAGAGATTGAGATTGCCAAGATAAAGTTTCAGTGGTTTTTCCTCTTCAAACAATCTTTATTTATAGTGATTTTTGCATGGAGAGACTCCACGTTCATCTGGAGATCATTAATGCAAAATCACTGTTGACTTTGTCCTTTGTTGAAATATAGTAAACTTTAATAAATGCAAGATTTGACTCTTTCCAAATTAAGAAGGCAATGGTAGCAGACAATTTTTGATCATAAGCTCATCAGTGAGCATTTCGAGAAAACATTATGATTTTCTTGATTTTTTGTTGGTTGTGCATGTCTTGACAATATATTTTTCTAAAAACGTGAAACACATCTCTGATCAATGTGTAGCTTGAATCAGAAGACATTACTTAAAGCCGTTGTGAGAATATGATTGTAATGGTGAACGGTCGAAGACTGTCAAGATAAGACGAGTAGATCAGTGTGGTGACTAGTCGAGTGAAAGTGTGACCGGGTGCGTGCCAACTTTTAATGTAAACAAGCGAGTGTAATTCTAGGAAACATTCCATTGATCAGGACCAGGAGGGGACTTCTTCAAAACAAGCGATCGATGACTTATTTTACAAAGCAAGACATCAAAATCTAAAACAATGAATTATTGTTTGTTATGACCAAAACTTAGGGATTTAACAAGAATTGTACGGGATTTTGTAGATTTATAGGCCTCATTAAAGATACTTAAATAATAATTAAATAAGACTAGACCCAATAAATTATTTCTGGGTTCTGTTAATTAATTGGGATCAAGACCAAAAGGTAATACCTAAAATATTTGGAGCAGACCTTATAACTAGGTTTGAGCCCAGTAAAGTTTTTTGTCATAACCCAACATAGGCCCCCCCACTCTTGGGTGTGTCACTTTGACCGGGATGTCCAGGAGTAGGAATTTTTGTAAAAAAAAAAACGTTTTGATCAGAGTTAGCATGGGAGAGGTGATATATATGCATTTTACAAAACAGTGATGTTTATGGAAAGTAAAAATATTTATTAAAAATTGAGTTGGAAATCATAATAGAAAAAAATAAATAAAACATAATATAAAGAAGTAAATGTAGTTTAGGTATTGGTGAGAGTTGCAATTCATGCGTACAATTTCTCAATATGGCCACGTTCTAGGGTCTGGGAAGTATTCTCACATCTAATTGTTGGAGGTGATACGTTCCAATTTTCAATATCTCAATAAATTTGTATCGGCATTCTCATTTTGGTTCCAGTTTGCCCACGAGCTTCAAGATTTTACCTTTTCTCAAGACGAGGTCTCAAACGTGAAAAGACCTCGGTTTGAATTTGTAATTGTATGCACAAGACATACAAGCCCGATCTCTTTAAGCTCATGTCGAAGCTTTGTGACTTATTTCTTCCACTAGATCCAGCAAAACTCGAAAAGTTCGATCATTTCTGGATGGGGTGTGTTGCTTCACCCTCCATGATTGTTATCTTATTTCTGTAGTAGCCACAACCTCAAGTCCATTGGCTAGATTGAAAGTATATTCTCATGTTGATGAGAGTGGGAAAGTTCGATATTCCATAGAACACATGGCAACACATCCATCGATTTTCATTTTTGCATTGCCTAGGCATGTTTTGAGGTGTTGTAGTATAGTTCGATTAGTGACTTCTGTTTGCCCATTGTATTAAATGTTTCCTAAAGAAGTGAATTATTTCTTGAAGGACAGACCTTTGCACTAGTCTTTTATTTTTGCTCCTAAAAACTGTGTTCAAATGTTCGAGGGATCCCAAATCTGTATATTATGTTCTCCACAACACATTTATCACTTTTTTCTCAGATATTTTGGCCAACGGCTAAGCTTCAACCCATTTTTTGAAATATCCCACAACAAAAATTAGAAAATTTCTTTGTCTAGTATCTGGAGGAAAAAAGTACTACCAAATCCATTCTCAAATGGTTATGTAAGTTATAATGCTCTTGACATGCTTGAAAATGCTTCACTAGATCCATTGTGTCTTGCTTCATGGTTGCCTAGAAGTATCCTTTATGTAGCGCTTTCGCTGCGAGGGCTCGTCTGGTTAATTATTTTCACATATGCCTTCATGGATTTCGTGGAGCACGTAACGACCCTTGGCTGGAGGAGGCAATTAAAATATGGCTAGGAGAAACCTCTTTTGTATCTTTCTCCATCAACAATAGTGAATCACGTAGTACTCACCCTGATCTTGCGGGCCTCCATATGATCACCAAGGACATTTCCATGCGTCAAACAATCGTTGATTTCATCCTTCCAGCTGGGTTCCTATCTCTCAGCGTAGAGGATGGTGACATAGCTTCCTTTACATTTTTCTTTTCCATATGTTATTTCCTATCTTCAATGTTGGCCAATGAGCTTTAAAATTTGGCTACATGATTTGCTGTCTCGTTTACGGTCCTAGGTATCCTCTTAATGTGTAGCTATCCAGACGAGCGAGTAGTTCATTCACTATAGTTAGGTATTCAAGAATTTTATCTTTCTTCGTCCTGTTTCCCATTAACTTGACTGAAGAAAAGTTGAGAGTCACTGTTGCGTAATTTTATGATAGGTGTTGTTTTTATGTGTTTTACTGCACGATTGTCAAGTTTTAATATATGATAAGTACAGTATCTGATAGGTGTTGTTTTTATGTGTTTTATTGCATTATTTTGTATTTGTTTTGCATTTGTTTTTCATGTTTTTATATTGTTAATGTCATTCATGTTTAGTTATCGAGTATTTATTGCATTCGGATCACTCCTCATGATTTTTGATTCGTTGTAGGTAAAATATGGAGAAAAGAAAGAGTTTGAGCGAGGAGAATTGACGCAAGAAGGAATCACAAAGTATTAATGGTCCAAAATTTATTTTTGACTCTAGATAGATCCAAATCCAATCTTTACCGTCCAGATTGAAGCTCAAGATGTTTTGAAGTTGATGTCCAAATTTCAGATCAATCCGACGGTTAGATTGTGAGTTATGAGTTTATAAAACTTGTCGCGCGCTGCAAAAAATCATATGCGAGAAACACAGTTTTGGGACAGAACATTGGGCGCCTAGGCGGGAATTTTCTACCGCCTAGGCGCGAGGCGGACTGAAAAAAATCCGAATTTATGACTTTTTAAAAGTCTTGATTCGCGGGCTTTATTTGACGGGCTTGGAGACACATATAAAAAGAAGACTTTAGGCATCAGAAAGGAGGGTGGAAAGGAGACGCAGAAGAGGCGGCCATCAAGCAAGAAAGAAGAACGCGAAGAGGAAGAGAACTTGAAGAACTCAAGAATCGCAAACACTAGTTTTCTCTTTTATCTTTTCTTTTTGTTGGGATTCAGGGGATCCTACCTCCAAAACTTTGTTTTGATTTTTTCTCGAAGATTGAATTTGGTTTTTCAAGCTTTCTTGATTATATTATTGTGTTTATTGCAATTTTGGAGATTGATCAACTTCGAATTGATTTTATGTGTTATAATTGATACTAAAAGGAGATTTTATAACATGATAGCGTAATATAATCCATGGATCTACAACTTACATAGACATATGAGGTTGGATACATGCTGATAGTCATAGTCCAATAGGTCGAAAGCTAAAGAATTCCATCATTTATTAATGCAATTGCAATTGCTAAATAACGCAATGACACTTGGTTATTGCTTTTTGTTAATTTGATTAATATAGCTCGACAGAGTATATTGATAGATTAGGGAATTCCGTCAGAAGCATGGCTTGAGAATTGAAATTCAATCATTAGAGAAGAAAAAGGGGTAGGTGATCAACCGAGATCCCAACAATCATTAATTTATTTATTTTTTGAAATTTATTTTGTTATTTATTTTTGTTTCATTCTTTTATGTTAGTTTACTAATTTATTCTCATCTCATATTTATTAACTAAAGAATAATACTTGAGTAATTTTGTCACAAGTCAATCTCTGTGGGACGATACTCGTACTTTGTACACTATATTATTACTTGACTCGTGCACTTACGATTTATTCGAGCTTAATTGATAGATATATTTGAGTTGATTTTCAGTGGTAGTATTTGCTCGATCAAGTTTTTGGCGCCGTTTTCAGGGATTGAATAGACAATTTTTACTTTTTTTTTTTATCTTTAGTTAATTTTTTTTTATTTATTCTGTTTTATTCCTGCGTGATCTATCGTTTTATATATTCTATTCTTGCAGGAATTCATCTGGCGTAATACTTTGAGATGTTCCATCGACAAGTATTTACGATTTTTACCCAGCAACATGGAGAGCCAACAGAGATTTTCTCTTCCCGTGTTTACCAGCTGTTATGGAGTGTTGTTGAGGTGACGAGTTTAAACCACATTTATCTGGCCAAGCTTGAGGGCACAAGGAACAAAGACCCATTTGTGGTGTCATTTGACACTTACTATGGGCGTTAGCCGCTCTTTGATGAGTTCTTCTGAGGGTCGAGCCAAGGACTGAAAATCAGGCGCTACTTGGGAGGCAACCCAGGAATTCTAATTATTATTTTTTATTTATTTAATTTTAGTTTTTTTATCTATTGTTTTTTTGTGTTGATTTGATCATGTTTAATCCCTCAATTTTTGGATTTTCAAGGTGAATATATAAGAATATTGATGGCCTAAGAAGTTTGGAGTAGCAGGAGAAGTTGGATGTGCACCACTGTGATGAGGACGATGATTGATCAGGGGAGTTTTCCGTTTCATTTTTTTTTGTTTTTGTCATGTTTGCATTGTGTGTTATTCTTCTTTCATGCATTTTCTATGGTCATGTTGATGTTTTGCATTGGGGACAATGCAAAGTTTTAGTATGGGGAGGGGGATTTTTGTAATTTTGTGTTTAGTTATTTCTTTTGGCATGCATGTGTCTATTGTCGAGTTCTTTGCATGTGCTGAATTCGGATGAGAAAATAGTAGCATATGATGAAGAAATTTTTTTGGAAAGTGTCACCCTTGAATTTAATTTGAAAACCTTAGATTGAGTTGTGAATATTTTTTATGCAACATAGTTAAACCAGTGAATTGTAGTGAAAAGTGATGAAATTTTTTACTGCTTGACCATTGCACAACACTAGGTGTTTAGTGATTTCAAATGTGTCTTGTGATTTTTGGTGATACTCTAATAGTGCACTTATGATCTCGGATTTGTTTTTTGTGACTCCAAAATTGGGTGATTGTATGCGCACTGTTTAAAAAAAAAAGAGATAACAACTCTGTCTGGGCCATGAACCAGGGATTGAAATCCTAATCCCTAAATAAAGGCTAAGTGTGAGGACCCGGATTCTAATCTCTCGAACATAAATAAATCATGTAAATCAAAAGAATTAAAAATAATCAATAAGACATTTAGCGACGCACATATTACATTCGGCGACGCAAAACCACGTCACGAAAAGTAAGTTTTTTTTTTTTTCGGGGTGACGCGGGGGCGCGCATGACGCCCTGTCCGGGCCTTCGAGACAGTGCAAGATGCGCGGGCGCGCGTTTCGGGCTGCGCGGGCGCACATGGCCTGCTGTTTCTGCACCAAAAACGACTCCAAAAGTGTAATGTCATACCCATAAGAACTCTAACATGATCCAACTAATATTTTTCCAACAACGAGGTATTCAAATACATAAAAATGTAGAACAAGCGTCGATTCTATGTTCTACAATTCAAAATGGAATACACGGGAGTTCGAATACAATATATGACTTCTAAAACCAAGTCCTCACTCTATCTTTTCCCACTCGATCTAGTCATGCAGCTCTTGACTCGATCCTGCCCCACCTGCCATCAAGTACACATACAAACAAAACGACAACCGGATAATCCGGTGAGAATATAAATCCTAGTAAAAGAGACAAATCAAGCAATTCCAAATAATATATCAAATCATGTTATATAAAACAACGAGTCAATCAATTCAGAAATGCATATCAGCACTCAACTCGAAATGCATTAAAATGCAATGCATGACTTCAAAACTCGGGATTATCTAATCGGATAATCGAATATCATTCGGTACTCGGTTGGGATCCCGGGGTCGAGTTTTTTTGCGAACAACTCACCGACACACCCATTCGGGGTGGATGTCGCTCAACTCAAACCCCTAGACTTCAGAGCAACTATAAGAAGTATTCTGGCAATTGGAAAAACTCAAAATCCAAAGCCACTTCAATATAGCTCCCTAAATCGTCTAAGTTCAAAACGAATCGAATCTTCGGCTCAAGATGTATGCAAGTGAAAATAGACTCATTCAAGTTAACAACAAATAATTCAAATAGCATACAAGTATGTGATTTATTTTGGGCACTCAAATTAATTCAAATTTGAGTTAATCGTCCCATTCATTCAATCGTCATCTTTTTACCTTTTCAAGTTCGTCGGGGATTCAAATCTGAAAATAACAACGAACTCAATCAAAATCGAATCGAATCAAAACAAGCCATACAAGAAGTTCAATACTATACCGTTCTTCAATTCTCGAATCGATTCAACTTCCAAGTTTGATCCAAACCCGAATCTTTCAACTCAAATCTGAAAATGTGAAAAACGGATTCGATATAAATCTTCTAACTCAAACAAACCCGGAAATCAAACCGAATAATAATACCGATAATCCAAAACTCGATTTCGACGGCATAACGACTATAAACGGTCAAACCAAAAATCATCAACATCATCAATCAACTCAAACCATCTCATATCATCTTCCAATCCATCAAAAACAACCAAAATCCAACAAAATCCAAAGATCCATTTTCGAATTTAAGCCTAAAAATTCATATAAAATCCAAACTTCGATCTTTTTCCGAACCAACTTAAAATACACGATCTATGCTAGCTCGAGAACAACATACTCCAAGATTATCAAATTCTAACAACCCAACAAAATTCAAAGTTCGTGGATCGTAGCAAAACTTACATCAGAATGAAGCCCTCGTTGCGGTGATCGTGAATCTCAACTCGAATCTAAAATCTAACAGTCGGATCGCGCGAATCGGACGGAAGAAAAGCTCAAAATGTCGTTGGCCATGGCTTCTGGGAGAAGAGAGAGGGATCGAGAGAGTGAGAGGGAGAAGGAGAGTGAAGGGTTGAAGTGATGGGGAGGAGGCAACTTGCTTGTTATAATATAAAAATCTTAATTTTGCATTTCGGTCCCTGAAACTCCCAATTTAAATCGATTCAATCCCGGCTCAATAAATCTCCATCAATTCAATTCTAATAATTAATAAATTCCACTAATCCCAAAATAATTAATTTCAGGGCCTTACAATTCTCCCCCTCTAAAAATCGATTTCGTCCTCGAAATCAAAGCAGTTCAATCTCATAAAAACAAGATAAAGTTCAAAGACTGCTATAATAATTCTTCTCTCAAAATAACTCTGAAATCGCGGTTCTAATCAAACTCCGCTTCTTGCACCGTTTCTTCAAATCCGTATCGGCTCAACTGCACAAACTCATCTGATTCGGTTTCACTAAGGAGCCGTTACTATGTTCATTCTACTCTGAATCAGTCGTCTCAACCAAACTGGCGACTCATCAATTTCCGTCTCAACATCAAAGAAAATCTGTGAATTGGCAACAAAAGACGTGAAGTACGTCGAGAATACCCGAAGAATACAGAAGAACAAATTAGTGGAAAACAAGGAGAACTGAAGGAGTAAAAGTCGATAGGCGAGATCGCCTATCTCCTCTAGAATCACAAAGGAACTCGTGAGTTCATCAAGACAGTTCTCTCTCTTATCATAACTGCCACAACCTCGAACAGAGGAATTTTTTGAATTACTCGGCCTCCCTGAACCTAAGTACAGAGATCTGCGCCGGAATTCGAATACTTCGTTCTTCCTTCTTCTCGATCTTCTTCATTATAGACAGAAATCTTCATCCGTCTGTCGAACCTCAAAAAAAATATGATCCCAAGTCAGGGAACTCAGACAATCATCCCAATTAAATTGGGATTCTCATTTCTTCTCGTACAACTCATCTACAAAAGATGATATCTCGTCTGATAGCTGTTGTACGGAAACCTCGCAAAATATGGGAAATCCATCCAGTAGTGCCAAAATCAAGAACTACAACTCAGCATAAACTCTTAAAGTCTATATCGCTTATTCTTGGCTGTCCGTCGTTCTGAGGATAATAAACTGAACCCAATTATAATCCAATAACAAAAGTCTCTTAAAGACTGAGTTCAAGTTGAGAGTTCACTCAAAATCTCAATCTGAAAGGACAGACTTTGACAAGTCAACTATCTGAAAATCCTCCTGACGACAATCCCAATCATATTGTCGTGTCTGGAATCCATTCTGTACGAAAACAGAAGCAGACTACAGCAATATCTCGATTCTAATCAGATAGCATCTCCAAATCAGACAGTTCTATACCTCCGTGACCACATGCCGAACACTCCCAATTCTATTCTACACGGATAAACTGCGACAGAGCAAAACAATCTGAAATCCTTTCTGACCAACTTCTCAACATCGGGTCAAGTCTGAAATTCATTTTGTCCGGAAAAACAGTAGCAGATTCTGCAATCGGTCTAAAAAAACTCAGATAGATTCAAATTTCCAGACTGGTCGATAGCTTCAGAAAGGTATTCGTCGAAAAGTAATCTTCTTTTCAATCTGACAATTAACTGTACCACAAATAGTCGGTTCCTTCTCTCTATCAGCTATCAAAATTGGACAGACTAGCGATTGCGAAATCATACTTCAAACCTCGTTCTTCATCTGTTACTATAAAGGTCGATTCCTCAATCCTCTGAATATCTTTCGGTCGTCTGAAAGAATAATGAATAAGTGTGAAGTGTCAATCTCAAGGTACTCTATCTCAATCAAAATCTCCGGCACGACAAAGCAATTACTCAAAACTGAGGTATCGTCATTGTCCCGAAACTCAGATTTTGCCCAGTTCTGACTCTTCTTCATTAAATTCTCCAATTCGATCTGTTTCTGCGCTATCTCCATCATCTAATTAAATTCTGGCTCAGTTCGGATAAGGGAATTCTGATAGACTTCCTATCTATTTCAGACTCTAAATCAGAAGTGCAACACTCATCGGTCAGCGAAGTCAAGGATAGTAGATAAAATAAGAACAGATCCATCGGCTCAAAGAGAATAATGGTAGTAGATAAATTAATAATAGATCATTCTGTTCAAACTTCAGTTGCTGCACTGTTCTACTTTAGATCATACTGGAATTCACCATCAGATTCTACATCATATCCAATCTGTTCCTCAATCTCAAAATCAGTTCGGTTGCGACATTCATACTCTGACTTCTCAGTTCAGAAAAGACCTCGAAAATTTCATTGGAGATAATGATGCCCGATCTAACAAGCAATAAGATCACTGTCAATTCGATATCACGAATAGGATGTTGAGTCTCGACTGCTCCATCTGCTACCATGACTGAGCTAACACAGATTTCTTCTGAATAAGAATACCTCCAGAATCTGGATAAGAAAATGTAATGCACTGAAGATCATCAGTACAAAGGAAGTAAAAAAATACTGGAGCTCGGGTCGATCTCTTCTTCATGTCAAACAACTGATCTCATAAGATTCGGTTCAGGTATAAGAGCATTCTCTGGAGTTAGATGAGAAATCGGCTCCACGACGATAAGAATCTCTCGAAAATCTGCTATAGAACTCAAAATCTTCAATTCTCAGATACAGATGCCGGTTTGGCTTCAATCAAAATAGCTTCGATCTTGCAAAATCACAGAACTTCCAGCTCAAGAATTAATATGATCGAGGAAAGGACATCTCGATACAAGCACTATTCAGACTTCAATAGCATGAGATGCAACGTCTAGGCACTCAATTCTGTAAAACCATTCTTCCATATTCTGTATGATCAGTACTATTCTTCGAAAAGAACCAAAAAGATCGATAAGAATTTCTACTTCCATCTAAATACCTCTTATAGATTCAGTTCGAATGATCTACAATACTGTAGACGAGTTTCACTTCAAACGGTACGACTATACTCCCAAGCAGTCATACCTCGATCCAAGTCCAGTCTTCAATACTTCTTTCTATCAAACTCTCAGCTGATGATGTCTGATCTCAAGTCATTGCTGAATCTAACCTCATGACTCAGAGGTAATCCAAAAATCTCACCTGGATAATAAAAACAACTCTCTAACCACTGGTTTATCAGCCAATTCAGGCTAGATTCTAGAACATCAGCTGTGAACAAGAGAATTCCTCCGCGAAATTCTAAAATCAGAAGGTCATTCGGCAGATCAACTAACAACGAATCCTGGAATCGAGAATCCTTACCGGAGGATTTCCGTTCGTCTGTTAACTCGGATCTGAATCTGTCAACTTCCTGATACAATCCACAATAGTCCTGTACTGGATAAAGCAGCTAACAGACAATCAAATCAAAATCTGATAACTGAAGTATGATACTGCTCGGTTACAATCAAATCAAAATCTCAATCAATCAGAATCTGAAATACAATACTGTTCGGTTCCAACTCATCCCATCAATTCAAAGAATGGAGAATAATGCTAATAAAAATTCAACAAACCGAGATGCATCAATAAATATCAATAAGAAGAAAGATAAGGTGCGTAACCGATTATATCAGAATAAGAATAGAAACCATACTCTACTGTTTCTTGCGGTCATCATCGGCAAAATCTGAGTCTGATCCTCAATAAGAGTACATCTAGAATCTGTTGCCTCGAAGATTGATTCATCATGTGATTAAGTTCTCATAGATTCTGTTATTGCAGCCGAAAGGAGCAACTTAAACGGCTAGTATCTTTGTCGGAGTTAAAGACACAAGGAAAATCCCTTCGGAGATCTTTTGATAATATCATGATGACGAACTCTGGCATAGTGTCCGGCTGATGACCGACCTGACAGCGTCTTCTGATCTCAAGGCACTGCTCACTGATTTCATAAACTGCTTTCTCTTTGATTAAAGATGATCTCTAAGTCCCTCTAACTCTGATCAAACGGTGAAAAGGGATCTGTCGAAGAAATTCGGATGAAAGTGGTTTCTAAAAAGTGATCGAACCTCGATTCCCTAATTCTCTCTTCTTCAAATTCTACCAACTTTTATCGATCCTCTAAATTGGTACCATACTAACCTAATTCTTCGGTCATCTGTGTAGTTTAGAGAATCACCCAACTGATCGATCTCTTCTATTCGACTTCTGCATCCAACAGCATTCCCGGTACTCTTCAAAATTGGTAATCTACATGACTAAAACCTTCTTGGTAGTACTCCCATCGGTGTCAGAGTGACATCTAACAATGCAGTAGTGTGTGATCTAGATCAGTCGAAGGGAGTTACTGCTGGTTGTCGTCTGCTAAAATTCTTCAGGAGACAATTCTGATATTCAGTATGAAAAGGATACCAAATCTCCATCTCAAAATTCGGTGTTCCACATCTTTGTTCGAAAAGTTCGTTCAACTACAAATTACTGAATTTCGGATCTCAATCGGATTCTAATTCATATCGCAAACAATCTCTGATCTGCTAGCTCAAGAAGATGGTGGAACTCGAATCCGAAATAGAATTACAGTTCATATTTCAAGTATTTCATGCTTTAAAATTTAAATCACATAATCATGTAATTTCAAGTAATTTATAAATAATAAGGCATGCTTTCAATCAAATCAAGTAATCGTGATTCAAAAATTAAATCACAACTCATGTAATTCAATTAATTCAAGAATCAATAAATCATGCTCGCAAGTAGTTAAATAATCATTTAAATAAATCAATCACATGCGAGAATTCAATTCATGCGGACTCGATCTACCCCGCTCACTCTAGTTCAATTCCAAGAATCTTATCGCTCTGATACCACTTAATGTGAGGACCCGGATTCTAATCTCTCGAACATAAATAAATCATGTAAATCAAAAGAAGTAAAAATAATCAATAAGACATTTAGCGACGCACATTTTACATTCGGCGACACAAAACCACATCGCGAAAAGTAAGTTTTTTTTTTTTTCAGGGTGACGCGCGGGCGTGCATGACGCCCTGTCCGGGTCTCCGAGACAGTGCAAGACGCGCAGGCGCGCCTTTCGCGCTGCGCGGGCGCGCATGGCCTACTGTTTCTGCACTAAAAACGACTCCAAAAGTGTAATGTCATACCCATAAGGACTCTAACATGATCCAACTATTTTTCCAACAACGAGGTATTCAAATACATAAAAATTTAGAACAAGCGTCGATTCTAAGTTCTACAATTCAAAATGGAATACACGGGAGTTCGAATACAAGGTATGACTTCTAAAACCAAGTCCTCACTCTATCATTTCCCACTCGATCTAGTCATGCAGCTCTTGACTCGATCCTGCCCCACCTGCCGTCAAGTACACATACAAACAAAACGACAGCCGGATAATCCGGTGAGAATATAATTCCCAGTAAAAGAGACAAATCAAGCAATTCCAAATAATATATCAAATCATGTTATATAAAACAACGAGTCAATCAATTGAGAAATGCATATCAGCACTCAACTCGAAATGCATTAAAATGCAATGCATGACTTCAAAACTCGGGATTATCTAATCGAATAATCGAATATCATTCGGTACTCGGTTGGGATCCCGGGGTCGAGTTTTTTTGCGAACAACTCACCGACACACCCATTCGGGGTGGATGTCGCTCAACTCAAACCCCTAGACTTCAGAGCAACTATAAGAAGTATTCTGGCAATTGAAAAACTCGAAATCCAAAGCCACTTCAATATAGCTCCCTAAATCGTCTAAGTTCAAAACGAATCGAATCTTTGGCTCAAGATGTATGCAAGTGAAAATAGACTCATTCAATTTAAAAACAAATAATTCAAATATCATACAAGTATGTAATTTCTTTTGGTCACTCGAATTAATTCAAATTCGAGTTAATCGTCCCATTCATTCAATCATCGTCTTTTTACCTTTTCAAGTTCGTCGGGGATTCAAATCTGAAAATAACAACAAACTCAATCAAAATCGAATCGAATCAAAACAAGCCATACAAGAAGTTCAATACTATACCGTTCTTCAATTCTCGAATCGATTCAACTTCCAAGTTCGATCCAAACCCGAATCTTTCAACTCAAATCTGAAAATGTGAAATACGGATTCGATATAAATCTTCTAACTCAAACAAACCCGGAAATCAAACCGAATAATAATACCGATAATCCAAAACTCGATTTCAACGGCATAACGGCTATAAACGATCAAACCAAAAATCATCAAAATCATCAAGCAACTCAAACCATCTCATATCATCTTCCAATCCATCAAAAACAACCAAAATCCAACAAAATCCAAAGACCCATTTTTGAATTTAAGCCTAAAAATTCATATAAAATCCAAACTTCGATCTTTTTCCGAACCGACTTCAAATACACGATCTATGCTAGCTCGAGAACAACATACTCCAAGATTATCAATTTCTAACAACCCAACAAAATTCAAAGTTCGTGGATCGTAGCAAAACTTACGTCAGAATGAAGCCCTCGTTGCGGTGATCGTGAATATCAACTCGAATCTGAAATCTAACAGTCGGATCGCGCGAATCGAACGAAAGAAAATCTCAAAATGTCGTTGGCCATGGCTTCTGGTAGAAGAGAGAGGGATCGAGAGAGTTAGAGGGAGAAGGAGAGTGATGGGTTGAAGTGATGGGGAGGAGGCAACTTGCTTGTTATAATATAAAAATCCCATTTTTGCATTTCGGTCCCTGAAACTCCCAATTTAAATCGATTCAATCCCGGCTCAATAAATCTCCATCAATTCAATTCTAATAATTAATAAATTCTACTAATCCCAAAATAATTAATTTCAGGGCCTTACACTAAGTATGCGGATGTAATGGGGTTGGTGCTCCATCTGGGCTATAGACAAGGGGATTGAAATCCTAATCATATTTAAGTTGCAGCCAAGTTTGCGGGTAATTTATGGGGCTAATGTAAGCCGGGTGCAAAATCTGGAGGTGCTTTAAAAATATAAATAACCCATATTTTTTTTTTGTTATTTAATAATCTTGAGGAAGGTGTGAATGTTAGGGGTATCTGGAAGGAATGGATACATAAGAAGGATACTTGCACTGATGTGTTAATAGGTCACTGAGCAGTCATATAAACGGATTCTACTTGAGTTGCATGCAACTGGAATAACATCACACACACACGTTCACGTGCAATCTAAAGGTATGGTATGAAAAGCATAAGGGTGTTTCTAATTCCTAGTAAATCTTTCTGAATTCTTTGAGGCTCAAAAAATATCCATGAGATCATCTGCAAATCAGTCGTTCATCATTCTGTGTTTTAGTTATTTTCTTTTTGTCACATATTTTTCTCGAGGGCGAGCAAAAGGTTAGTATGGGGATGTGATAGGTGTTGTTTTTATGTGATTTATTGCATTATTTTGTATTTGTTTTGCATTTGTTTTGCATGTTTTATATTGTTAATGTCATTCATGTTTAGTTATCGAGTATTTATTGCATTCGGATCACTCATCATGATTTTTGATTCGTTGTAGGTAAAATATGGAGAAAAGAAAGAGTTTGAGCGAGGAGAATTGACACAAGAGGAATCACAAAGTATTAATTGTCCAAAATTTATTTTTGACTCTAGAAAGATCCAAATCCAATCTTCACCGTCCAGAGTAAATTCAAGATGTTTTGAAGTTGATTTCCAAATTTTAGATCAATTCGACGGTTAGATTGTGAGATATGAGTTTTTGAAAATTGTCGCGCGCTGCAAAAAATCATATGCGAGAAACACAGTTTTGGGACAGAACATTGGGCGCCTAGGCTGGAATTTTCTACCTCCTAGGCGCGAGGCGGACTGAAAAAAATCCAAATTTTTCACTTTTTAAAAGTTTTGATTCGCGGGCTTTATTTGACGGGCTTTGAGACACATATAAAAAGAAGACTTTAGACATCAGAAAGGAGGGCGGAAAGGAGACGCAGAAGAGGCGGCCATCAAGCAAGAAAGAAGAACGTGAAGAGGAAGAGAACTTGAAGAACTGAAGAATCGCCAACACTAGTTTTCTCTTTTATCTTTTTTTTTTTGTTGGGATTTAGGGGATCCTACCCTAAAACTTTGTTTTGATTTCTTCTTGAAGATTGAATTTGGTTTTTAAAGCTTTCTTGATTATATTATTGTGTTTATTGCAATTTTGGAGATTGATCAACTTCGAATTGATTTTATGTGTTATAATTGATACTGAAAGGAGATTTTATAACATGATACAGTAATATAATCCATGGATCTACAACTTGCATAGACATATGAGGTTGGATACATGCTGATAGTCATAGTCCAATAGGTCGAAAGCTAGAGAATTCCATCATTTATTAATGCAATTGCAATTGCTAAATAACGCAAGTACACTTGGTTATTGCATTTTTTTTATTAGATTAATATAGCTCGACAGAGTATATTGATAGATTAGGAAATTTTGTCAGAAGCATGGCCTGAGAATTGAAATTCAATCATTAGAGAAGAAAAAAGGGTAGGTGATCAACCGAGAGCCTAAAAATCATTAATTTATTTATTTTCTGAAATTTATTTTGTTATTTATTTTTGTTTCATTCTTTTATGTTAGTTTACTAATTTATTCTCATCTCATATTTATTAACTAAAGAATAATACTTGAGTAATTTTGTCACAAGTCAATCTCTGTGGGATGATACTCGTACTTTGTACACTATATTATTACTTGACTCGTGCACTTACGATTTATTTGAGCTTAATTGATAGATATATTTGAGTTGATTTTCAGAGGTAGTATTTGCTCGATCAGTATCGTTCCCACGAGGAGTATAATTAAAAATAAAATCAGTGCTTATAATTAAAATAATCTAAACTTTATCTATAAAATTAAATTGATATTTGTTCTTTCAAATTTAAATAATAATTAATAAAAACTAGCAAGCCAACCACGCAATTTAAAGGATTAACAATAAGAGAAAAACGTCTAAAAGATTTGATTTCACTTGGTTTCAACAACAACTACTTTTAATCAATTAATACTCATGAATTCCTTTAATTTAATAGCCAAGAACACTTAATTGTTTTTACTTCTCTCTCCTGAGCAACAAATAAAATGTATCAATTAAGATTCGATTCCAATATCCCTATTAAAAATTTAGGCTCAATGATATGTGATAAACTATGTTCTTCCAAAAGCTCTGTTAAAGTTACACACTCGTCCGAGCTATATAATAATTAACAGTGTAATTTCTATTGGTCCTATTCAAAATTCCTTATCCCGAGCAACAATTTCAAATAAATATAACAATTCAATTAGTGATCAGGTATTTGAAAATACAAATAATTCTAGAAAACACAATTAAATTAAGAAAATTCAATCCAATAAATTAAAAAGACATTGAAGTTGTCTTTACCAAACTATATCATCCTCTAGACTTAGAAATTTAGTTCATAACGCAAACAAAGCAAAAACTAAGCATGTTTATGAAACTAGACATCAAGTTTCAGAATTAAAGAGGAAAAGATTAAGAAAACAAATCCGTAGTCGCGATGCCGTGTCCGGATGATGGAATCTTCTTATTTGTTCTAGCTTTTCTTCAATCACTTATGCATATTTTTCCTTTCAATTCTCTCCATGCACTTCGTGTTCTTTTGTTCGTGTGATTTCTGTGTCTGATGCGTGCAGCTCTCCCCTTTTTGATTGTGTCTTTGAAGTCACTTTTATATGTCCACGAAGCCCGTCAAATAAAGCCCGACAAATCGAGAGTTTTAAAGTTGGCAAATCTGTAAATTTCTCGCAAAGAGCAGCGCGGGCGCGCTTATTTAGAGGCGAGGGTGCGCTGCTCTTTTGTATTTTTTCATTTTTTCCGCACAGCTAAAGCGCCTAGGCGCTTCTTATTGGCGCCTAGGCACTACTGCAGCCTTCTTTTTGCGCAGAATTCTTGAAAAAATCATAACCAGAGTTCTAACAGTCGGATCGAGCTAAAATTTGGACAACAACTTTAAAACATCCTAAATTAAATTTGAGCGGAGGAGATCAGATTTGGATGTCTCTAGCAGCTCCTGTAATTTTGTAAACTTTGCGGTTTCGTAATTCCTCTTTTTGTTTTTTCTTGGTACTTTTCCTCCAATATTTGCATCTCACAAAAACAACAACAAATACGCATAAAATCCACTCGATACATCACAAAATACAAGTCAAATCATATGCAAATTAAGTGCATAAATTGCACTTATCAAATCCCCCCAAACTTAGACTTTTTCTAGTCCCAAGCAAAACAATAATGTGTAATACAATCAGTATTCGAATTTTATATTCCAAGATCCAATCTACATGTCGGCTAATTTTCTTAAGAGTTCTCGTGTGTGTGTGATTTGTCAATCTAATCTACCCACCTAACTTTTGATAAAATCATGCAATCCACAAGTTTCATAAAATCATCAACTCCGCCCTCTAGTTTCAAAATGCAATCAACCAAGTTCAACTTTAATTTGCAGAGATCAAAAGGACTTTTTCGGTAAACAATATGCTCAAGTAAATTAAGCAGGTGATAAGTATCCATATATGTATCAAC
The DNA here is from genome assembly GCF_033568475.1 of Henckelia pumila. Lineage (NCBI taxonomy): Eukaryota > Viridiplantae > Streptophyta > Magnoliopsida > Lamiales > Gesneriaceae > Henckelia > Henckelia pumila. The sequence continues at coordinate 116,062,650 of NC_133123.1, read as the reverse complement.
GGTAATAAAAAAAACTCATGATTCAAACAAAGGGAATGAATATTTTGCAATTTGGGTTGCGCTTAAACTCTTTCAGCTTCACACTTTTCACCTACACAACTCAAAATTATTATTGATGTCTAGTCTACTCATGGAAAAAAATAATATAATAAAATAAAAACAACTAAAATAAAAAAAAAACAAATAAAAATACTAGCTTGGGTTGCCTCCCAAGAAGAGTTTAGTTTAAAGTCCATAGCCCGATTGTCACCACTCTAGCCCGGTTCCACTTTGTTGGAGGTTTTTCTCTTATCCTTCACCCTCCAAACATATTCAACAACACTTTTGTACTTTGATTTCTTTTTCTTTTTCTTCTTTTCAGCACGACGGATCTTTCTCTCTTGGCAATTATATTTTACTCTCAACTGCGCAGCAACATTCCATCTTTGATTTTTCAATCATGAACAACTTCTCCGTGGATGGATTTCTTGACTCCTTGAATACATTAAAAATTACCTTCTCACCTTCAACTCACATCGTCAGCTCACCTTTCATGGCATCAATCTTAGCATCAGCAGTAGCTAAGAACGGTCTTCCCAAAATCAATGGAATATTTCCATCCTCCTCTATATCTAGCACAACAAAATCCGCAGAAAAAATAAACTTGTCTATTTTTATCAAAACATCCTCAATGATTCCACGCGGATATGTGACTGAACGATCGGCTAGCTGAAATGCGATTGTCGTGGGCTTCACCTCGCCAAGTTCTAAATTCTTGAAAATAGACAAAGGCATTAAATTTATGCTAGCTCATAAATCACAAAGTTCATTATTAAAATTATAAGAACCAATAGTGCAAGGAATCGTAAAAATCCCTGGATCTTTTAATTTTTGTGATAGCTTCTTTAGAAGGATGACACTGCACTCCTCAGTCAAATTCATCGTCTCAAATTCTTCCAACTTCCGCTTCTTGGACATCACCACCTTGAAATATTTTGCATAAATTGGAATTTGCAACAAAGTATCGGCGAACGGAATATTGATTTGAAGTTCTTGAAGAACTCAAGAAATTTGGTGAATTGCTCATCCAAAGCCTTTTTCTTGAACCTCCGCGGATATGGAAGTTTGTGCTTAAACATTTTCTTTTCTTCCGCTACACTCTTCTTTTCCTCAACAATTTTCTCTTCAGCTAAAGAATTTTCAATTGCCTTGGGCTTTTCACTCTCTACTTTGCTTCCTTCAGCCCCTATTTTCTTTCCACTCAATTCTATGGCATTGCATTGCTCTTTCGGATTTAACTTAGTATTACTTGAAAAATGGCCTATATTTTGATCCTTCAAAGCATTTGCCAGCTGACCTATTTGAGTCTCCATAGATTTTATCATGGCACCCATATTACACATGTGCGTCTCCATACTATCAAGACGAGACTCAGTTCTCGCCATTATCTTGCCAGAATCCGCCACAAAAGCCCTTATTACATCTTCCAAAGATGGCCTTCCCTCTCCCTTATTTGTATTAAATCCCAGAGGAGGTTCAACACATTCTTATTGTCGGCATACAAAAAATTTTCATGGTTACACAAATCAGGATGATAAGAATTTGGGAAATGGGTACCTCGATATCCTCCATAGCCTCTGGTGTTAACGTATTTGACCTCTTTAGGAATGTTTGCCTCTGCAAGATTAATAGCCTTACCTTCAGAATTTCCAGTGCTCATAGCTTCTATCTGTGAAGTCAATGCCGATAGTTGAGCAGATATAGACGTGATAGGATCAATAGCTTAAACTCGGGCTGATTGTCTGATGCCATCTCGTTTAGTCGGCCACTGAAAGCTGTTGATAGTAATTTGTTACAACATATCATAGGCATCCGCAGGAAATTTAGCAAATATATTACCGCCAGCCGCTGAATCCACAGACATCCATGTAGGCTCTTTCAGACCATTATAAAACAATTCAATTTGCTCCAAGTCTGCAAATTTGTGATTAGGAAACCGCCTCAGAAAATCTTTGTATCTCTCCCATGCCTCATATAATTGCTCAGAATCATTCTGCCTAAAAGTGCTGATCTATCTTAAGTTGAGTGGACTTGGTGGGTGTAAAATATTTCGCTAGAAATTTCACTGCCATGTCTTCCCAAGTAGTAATGCCTCCCAACGGCAGTGATTGCAACCAACATCTAGCCTGATCCCTGAGTGAAAAAGGAACTAACGCAATCTAATAATATCTTCAAAAACCCAATTAATTTTTATCGTGTCTGTTATCTCTAAAAAGGTCCTCAGATGCAGATCGGCAATGGTGCTTCCATTAAATTGGTTCTGCTTAACCATGTGATGGGTGCAGCCTTTAGCTCGAAATTATTGGCAGTGATAGTTCCACGAGCTATGCCAGAGATGTGAACATGGACTACGGGCTTGAAGTGGTCTCTGATGGGAACCAAGGGATGTGGATTGTTCTTAGCCATTGATCTAAGTTCTTCTTTTCTTAACTTTCTCAAAGCTCTTGCAGTTCGTTCAATCTCAGGACCGAAAAGTAAAGAATCGACGCTTTGAGATCTTTGCATAAACTTCAATTCAGAAGAATAAAAATAAATCAATAACTAAAAATAAAATAAAGAAAACTATAAATTAAAATATAGACTAATTGGTAACAAGACTAATATAAATTCAATAAAATACTCCCCGGCAACGACGCCAAAAACTTGTTGCATAAATTTATGCTCGCAAGTGCACGATTGTCAAGGTTTTATATATGATAAGTAGAGTATCGTTCCCACGAAGAGTATAATTGAAAATAAAATCAGTGCTTGTAATTAAAATAATCTAAAATTTATCAAGAAAATTAAATTGATTATTTTTCTTTCAAAAATTTAAATAATTAATAAAAACTAGCAAGCCAACCACGCAATTTAAAGGATTAACAATAAGAGAAAAACGTCTATAGAATTTGATTTCACTTGATTTCAACAACAATTAATTTTTATTAATTAATGCTCATGAATTCGTTTCATTTAATAGCCAAGAACACTTAATTATTTTAATTCCCTCTCCCGAGCAACAAATAAAACGTATCAATTAAGATTCTATTACAATATCCCTATTAAAAATCTAGGCTTAATGATATGTGTTAAACTATGTTCTTCAAAAAGCTCTGTTAAAATTATACACTCTCCCGAGCTATATAATAATTAACAATGTAATTTCTATTGGTCCTATTCAAAATCCCTTCTCCCGAGCAACGATTTCAAATAAATATAAAAATTCATTTTGTGATCAAGTAATTGAAAAGACAAACAATTCTAGAAAACACAATTAAATTAAGAGAATTCAATCCAATAAATTAAAAAGTTATAGAAGTTATCTCTACCAAGCTACATCATCCTTTAGACTTAGAAATTTAGTTCATAATTCAAACAAAGAAAAAAGTAAGCATGTTTATGAAACTAGACATCAAGTTTCAGAATTAAAGAGGAAAATATTAAGGAAACAAATCCGAAGTCGCGATGCCGTGTCCGGATGGCAGAATATTCTTCTTTGTTCCAACTTTTCTTCAATGTCTTGTGCAGATTTTGCCTACCAATTCTCTCCTATTCGTGTTCTTTTGTGCGTGTGATTTCTATTTCTGATGCGTGCGGCTCTCCCCTTTTTGATTGTGTCCTTGACGTCTCTTTTATATGTCCTCGAACCCCGTCAAATAAAGCCTGACAAATAGAGAGTTTTAAAGTTGGCAAAATCGGTAAATTTCTTGCACAGAGTAGCGCGGGCACGCTTATTTAGAGGCGAGAGTGCGCTGCTCTTTCGTATTTTTTTTTTATTTTTTTCGCACAGCTAATGCGCCTAGGCGCTGCTTACTGGCGCCTAGGCGCTATGGAAGACTTCCTTTTGCGCATAATTCTTGAAAAATTCATAACCGGAGCATATGCTACCATTTTTTTCATCTGAATTTGATACGACTGACACATGCAAGATGACTAAACAAAATAGACGAACTGAAAAGTTAACCCCCCTCCCCATACTAGACTCCAGCAGTGTCCCCAATGTTATGTAGACAAACATAAGGTAAAATGCAAACACAGAAGTAGACAATGCAAGAGAAAGGAAATACAATGCAAAACAAATAAATAAAAACAAAAACGGAAAAAGAAACTCCCCTGATAAATTGTCCTTATCTTCCTCAGGGAGTGGTATACCATCATTGAAATACTACGTTGGAGCGGCATAGTGGAATTGGAACGACAGTGGGTACGACGATGGCTGTGGATAGAGCGATGGGTCCAAACCCATGTGTGTCGCCATACCTCTCATCAAAGCATCAATGGAACTCAAATAAGCACTGTTACAGATTGAAATTAGTTATGATAAGAGGCCCATGCAAATAATTCACCAACCTTTGCAGTGATGGGATGAATTCGGGGCGGTGGTGGTGGGACATGCCGCAGTTGAGTGGATCCGCCTTCCCCTGCACTTGCGGATGGAAATTCTAGATCACGCTTTCCCTTTTTCTCTTCCCAACTAGAATCATCAACGGGCTTTGTAGGATGAAGCCATTCCTCATCATCTCGAAACTCGACTCCAGCCTGGGCGCATAACTCAGATATAATAGAGGGTAAGAACAATCCAATAGACAAAGTATGAATGTATTGGCATAGTTGGGAATGAATCAACCGATCAAAATTGATTGGAAAACCCTTCGTAAAAACATAAACCAACTTGGCTCTGTCTTTGTGCACATCACTAGTATGCGTTACCGACATCATGCGCTTGGTCAAGAAGGCATACCAAAGCTTCGGTTCGACTAGCAAAAACCACCCCGGGAAGTGAAAGAACGTGTTAGGTTCTTTCCACGCGGCTCCCACGTGACATAATGCATCAATAATTTCATTAAAATCAGGGTTGGCTCTCAAAGCTTGGAACATCATGTCGTCGACCGGTGGTGTATCAGTAATCAATTCAAAGTGTCCTCATCATATGACAATAACTTTCCCCGTACAAATTCCTTATTATACATTCGCGTAAAATTCACAGACCATGGGCACCATAGATGCTTTAGGTTGCGTGAAAATTTTACCCAATTCCTAGCCCTCACTTTAATTTCAATACCAGTTTTACGCGGAGAAAATGCAATACCATGCTCGGGAATAGGATTTCTATGAAGTTTAGCATGGTCATACCTTATTTTTGCCTCCATTGATAGAATTTTCCCCCAATAAAAAAGAAGAGGATGATTCTTTGGTGGCTACCTTGGCTTTCTTGGGTGGCATGGCTTCCGAGTTATTGGCCTGATGTGCTTGCTTGGAGATTAGCCTGCGATTGAAGGGTATACAGTGGTGAGAGGGCCGATTTGATAAGGAGAGGGGGAGGGTTTTGAAAATTTGGTGATTTAGAGTGTGAGTAAAGAAAGGGGATCTGGGTATTTTAAAAATCAGATCCCATCGCGCTAGAGCGCAAAATTTGTGCGCTCCAGCGTGACTAATTTAAAATATCCATCAAATCAGAACTCCTACGCTCGAGCGGAGAGTTTTTCTCGCTCGAGAATGGCCAAAGCGATTTCAAAAATTTTGTGACAGAACTATCCGCGCTCGAGCGAATAGTTTTGTCCGCTCGAGCAAAAAGAGCTATTTTATACATTTAATTTTTTTGAAATTAAAATAAATAAAATTAAATTAAAGAAGTAAATGAAAAAAATAAAAGGAAGGGAAAGAAAAACACTGGGTTGCCTCCCAGTCAGCGCTAAATATTTTTTCTATAGCCAGACTTTGTGTCTCTCTTTAACTCGGATCCTACAGAACCATGGTGGTTTGATTCGTCCCCACGACTCCTCCACGGTAAATCTTGAGCCTTTGGCCATTGACTTGAAGTCACCATTTTTTGTACTAGTTGTTTCCACAGTGCCATACGAAAAAACTTGTGTGATATTGTATGGTCCAGACCACCGAGGGCGCAGCTTACCTGACATAAGTTTCAGTCGTGAGTTAAATAATAATACTTGTTGGCCTGGCTCAAATTATCTAACTACTATATTTTGATCATGTCATCTTTTTGTCTTCTCCTTCTACAGATCGGAATTCTCATATGCATCCAGTCTGAGATCTTTAAGTTCATGTAGCTACAGAATTCGCTTCTCACTTGTGGCATTCATATCAAAATTGAGATATTTAGTGGCCCAGAAAGCTTTATGTTCGAGTTCTACAGGTAAATGAAATGCTTTGCCATATAACAACCTAAAATGAGACATTCCTATAGATGTTTTGGATGTAGTTCGATATGCCCACAAAACATCATCTAGCTTATTCGACCACTCTTTTCTACAAGAGCTGACAGTTTTTTCAAGAATTCTTTTAAGCTCTCTATTTGATACCTCTACTTGACCACTGGTTTGAGGATGATAATGTGTTGCCACCTTATGAGTCACCCCATCCTTGCTTAAAAGAGAGTCAAATTGACGATTACAAAAGTGAGTACCATCATCACTATTTATTGCCCTAGGTATACCATACCTTGAGAAAATTCACAACAATCTTAGAATCATTAGTGCGGCATGCAAGTGTTTCTACCCATTTAGATACATAATCCACTACCTCTAAAACGTACTTGTTCCCAAAAGAAACAAGGGACGGTCCCATTAAATCAATGCCCCAAACTTCGAACACTTCACAAACAAAGATATTGTTTAAGGGCATCTCATGCCTTTTCAAAATGTTCCCTACCCTTTGAAATTTATCACAGGATTTCACAAAATTATATGAGACGACCCACCCTAAACTGTAATAGTAAATAGATATTAAAATAATGCGGAATTTTCAAAAAATTTCACATGGCCTATTTAAAACACTCGAGATCCACCTGTCAGAACAACACCACAAAAGACTGAACTAAACGTGACAAAAATCTAAACGAGGAAATTAGAAAGAAACTAAAATGGAAATAGTTCAAGGTTTGCAAATACCAAAAGTTTAACAGTCAAATATTTAACATGCAAACAAAACTAACCGCAGGGAAAACACATCCTGAAACTAATTCTGAAATTAAAATATAATATTGTTTAGTACATTATTACAAATTACTAATGCGAAAACGGAAGCATCGGTCTAAGGGTAGTGCACTGCCGGATGCAGTATGCCCAAGAAATCCTGCCCCTCAGCACAAACATCAACCTCACCTGCACCAAGCTAATGTAGTGAGCCTAAAGACTCAACAAGTATAAAACATGTAATAAAGAGTAATACATAATACATGCACACGCCTTTAAAATAATTGTACCCAAAATACCTTGAAACTTTTCTATCATAATAAAATATCTTGAGGTGTCTTATGCATGCATGCTCGTAAAAAAAATATATGAGTAATACTGAGTCGTAAACATAATCATAATCATAATTTTAATACGTAACATAAATACGACATGTCATAATCATAAAATCGTTTTTCCTGTGTGGGTCATATCAGTGAAGTGTGATCATAAACATAAGCGATTGATCAATTTAAAACCAATGTACATGGCGGCGAGGTTTACCCAACCTTTGTGGCTCCCCTACAGTACCTTTTATACCACTTCACCCAACCTTCGGAGATCCATAGACTCATAAACATATGTGGAGAGGTCATCAGGCTCGGTATTCCAGCATTTCAATCCCATGAGTTACCACAAATCACATCAAATTCTTAAAAATATTTTCTTTCCATGCCCTTTATCTTATCATAAAATACATGCATGAATCATGAACTTAAAAAAAAACATCCTCTATAAAATTTTCCCGTAATTATATATTTAAATTATTTTCCATTAAAATAATACTTATAAAAATATATACATATATTAAATATATTTATGGACTATTTATTTTCCACGGACTCGACTTGCGTAAAACTTAACTTATCGTGAAAAAGGAAATTCTTTGAAAATAACACGGTTAAATACTCGACACTCCTGTAAGTTGTTAAAAATTATTGGAAGAGATGGTGAATTAATTTGTTACCCTTAACTAAGAAACCAACCCTCTTTACCCCAAGGAATTAATTTCGAGCGATTCGCCCGTAAAACTTATAACTCGGTCTTTCCTTATCCAAAACGACTCCCGTTCGAACCTACAATTCCCACATGCCCTGAAATAAACAAGGACGCCAACCGCAAGCTGCCATGACTATCCAAACTTACTGCACGATGACATTACCGGACAGCAACAACACTCGCACCATAATCTGCACCACTTCCATTCGCTAGGCTGAAACGCGACCAAATCTCATCTGAATTGACTTCTGCTTGAACCGACATCTCGTACACCCCCAGAACTAACCAAAAGACGAGCCCTTAACCCCCAAATATCAATAGACCAGCCCATAACTTACAGCACTTGGATGGCCCCTTACAACCGGTAAAATGCCTGCATTGACCACCCGACACCAATTCACTCCTAACTTGGCCATCCCTTATCCGAATAGACTCCAAATTGAACCGACACAACCCTCACATACTATACTTGACCTAAGATCACACCACCCCCTGCACAGAAAACACAAACCAGCCCCAGGACTCAGCCCACAGCCCTTGGCTCACCCGAGAGCCCTCTAACCTTCGGCCTACGCAACCAACGATCAACCCACCTTCAATCAGCCTACACCCCGTCCTCAAAAAACCTCAACCACCATCAATGCACCAATAAAATGAACCAAGAACAAGCTCGAAATCATATATAGGTCAGCCCTTAAGCACCATTGATATGTGTATTTTATACACTTAATTTATATATGCTTTTAATTGTTAATTGCTTGTTTCGAACAGATTTATGTGGGTATGTTGTTGTTTTTGTGTTTGTAGGAAAGTATGGAATTTATGTGGAAAAGGAGGAAAAATGAGAAAAATGAGATTTGAGAGAAAAGAATTAAAAGAATTGAGAAAGAAAAGAAGAAGAAAGAAAGAAAGAAACGATCAGACAAGAGAGAATGAATAGTGATGGGCTTTCCTTTATTGGGCTTTAAGGATAGCGCTAACTTAGCGCTAAAGATTTGAAGGAGAAGCGCTATCGCGCTTGTCAATGAAAGCGAGAAGATTGGAGATCAGAGACCTATGCGCGGGCGTGTGGGTTGTTAAGCGGGCGCTTGTCGCGAAGTTTGAGTTTGGAAATATTTTATCGAAAGGAAACTTCTATATTTTGTGGGCTTTTGAGTGGGTTTTTGAGATGCGATATAAAAGGAATACATTAGAATCTGAGAGAGGAGGGAGAGCCGCCACACACGTACAGAAGAGAAGATCAGAGAGTTGATTGTGAGATTTTTCTGGGTTTTTCTAGAGCTTCATCGTGAAGAACGAAGACGGAGTTTGATCGACCGGACATGGCGTCGACGACGGATTTGTTTTTATCTTTTATTTAATTCTGAACATGTTTGGATTTATTATTTATTGTTTTCAGAATTTTATTATGAACTAATTTTTTAGAGTCTAGAGGTCGGATGGAACCTGGTGTAGACGCTTTCATGAATTTTTGATTTTATTGAATTGAGTTTCTTCTAGATTAATTGTTTTTTCTAGAATTGATTGTCTTTTCAATTATCTGATCAATAATTGATTTGTAATATTTATTTGAAATCTGGCACTCGGGAGAGGAGATTTTGAATAGGACCATTGGAAAATACACTGTTAACTGTTTATCTGACTCGGGAGAGCTTATAATTTTAACAGAGTTTTTAAAGAGAACATAGTTTTGAATCGATCACTGCAAGTAGATTCTTAATAGGGATATTGGAATTGAATTGTAGTTTATATATTTTATTCGGCACTCGGGAGAGGGAATAATACACGTAAGTGTTCTTGGCTATTAATTCTTTGAAATTCATGAAGATTAATTAATTAGGATTGATTGATGTTGAAACCAGGTGAAATCTATACCTCTAGACCATTTTCTCTGATTGATTATTTCTGAAAGTTGTTTGCGTGCTATTTTAAACTTCATTGATTATTTATTTTTATTGCAAAATTCTTGATTATTGATTTTCTAGATAAAGTTTGGACTATTCTAATTACAAGCACTATTATTTTCATTTTACTCCCTGAGGGATCGATACTTGATTTTATCACTATATTAAAACTTGACACTCGTACGCTTGCGAGGAATATTCACAACAAGTTTTTGGCGCCGTTGCCGGGGAGTAAATTTGATTATTTTTTAGTCTTGTTACCAATTAGTCTAGATTTTAATTTAGAGTTTTTTTTATTTTAGTTTTAATTTGCTAATTAATTTCTTCTTATTTTTAATTGCAGTCTATGCGACGATCTCAAAGTTCTAATTCTCTACTTTTTGATCCGGAGATCGAGCGTACTGCGCGTGCTTTAAGACGAGCTAGAAGAGAAGAACTTGAAAGAATGGCTGAACAAGAAGCAAACCAAGCTCTCCTAGTGCCTATTAGAGATCACTTCAGACCGACGATCCAGGCTCACTATTCTGGAATCGCTCGAGGAACTATCAATGTAAACAATTTTGAGCTGAAGCCTGCATTGATCAACATGGTTCAACAGAACCAATTTAATGGGAGCGCCACTGCCGATCCTTATCTACACCTACGAACCTTTTTGGAGATAACCGATACGGTAAAAATTAATGGTGTGTCTGAAGATACTATACGCTTACGCTTGTTTCCGTTTTCTCTCAGGGATCAAGCCAGAAGTTGGTTGCAATCATTGCCGCTTGGAAGCATCACTACTTGGGAGGGGATGGCAGAAAAATTTCTTGCGAAATATTTTCCACCTGCCAAAACCACCCAACTGAAGATTGAGATCAGTACTTTCAGGCAGATGGACTCTGAACAGCTTTACGAGGCGTGGGAAAGGTATAAAGAATTATTAAGACGTTGTCCTAACCACAATTTTGCAGATTGGGAACAGATTGAGTGGTTTTACAACGGACTGAATGCGCCTACGAGAATGAATGTGGACTCAGCGGCTGGAGGTACTATATTTGCGAAGGATCATGTTCAGGCTTATGATATGTTGGAGGAGATGACGGTCAATAGTTTCCAATGGCCATCTGAGCGTATAGGAGTAAAGAAGCCGGCTGGAGTGTATGCAGTGGATCCTTTCACGTCCATCACTGCTCAATTATCTGCACTGACTACACAGGTAGCTTCTTTGAATAAAATTAATGTTGCAGATTCAACTGGAGTTGAAGGATCACCGGCTATAGAGCAAGTCAATTATATAAATCCAAATGGCTACCGAGGTTATGGAGCGTACAGAGGTAATCCTATTTCCAATACTTTTCACCCTAATTTTCGAAATCATGAAGATTTTTCTTATGCTAACAATACTAATAAGGGTGATGGTAAGTTGTCTTTGGAGGATGTGGTTAGTACTTTTGTGCAGGAATCAGGTAAGAGGATGGCAAGAACTGAGTCTCGACTTGACAGTTTGGAGACGCACATGGCCAACATGGGTGCTATGTTGCAATCCATGGAAACCAGCATAGGGCAGTTGGCGAATGCACTGAAAGACAACAACCGCGGCCAGTTCCCTAGCAATACTGAGGTAAATCCCAAAGAGCAGTGCAATGCCATAGAGTTGAGGAGTAGAAAAGAAATTGGAGTCCAAGAACCTGCTATGAAAGAGGAGAAAGTCGAGACAAAAGAGAAGGAGCCTGAACTGGAGCCGAAACCAATGTACAAACCTCCACTTCCCTACCCGCAGAGGTTCAAAAAGAAAGCATTGGATGAGCAGTTCTCCAAATTCTTGGAGATTTTCAAGAAAATTCACATCAACATCCCCTTTGCTGATGCTTTAGAGCAAATGCCGAACTACGCGAAATTCATCAAGGAGATGATGTCCAAGAAAAGAAGACTGCTAGAGAACGAGGTGGTCAATTTGACTGAAGAGTGCAGTGCGGTGCTGCAAAAGAAGATGCCACAAAAGCTTAAGGATCCAGGGAGTTTTACTATTCCTTGTTCTATTGGCTCTTCTTATTTTAATAATGCACTATGTGATTTAGGGGCCAGTATTAATTTAATGTCATTATCTATTTACAGGGCATTGGAGTTGGGAGACATGAAATCGACTAAGATTTCATTGCAATTGGCGGATCGGAGCATTAAATATCCACTAGGAATTGTTGAAGATGTTCTAGTCAAGGTGGATAAATTCATCTTCCCAGCGGATTTTGTGGTATTGGATATAGAAGCATATCATGGTGCTCCGCTCATTTTTGGGAGACCATTCTTGGCCACTGCTGATGCCAAGATAGAAGTGAAGAAGGGTGCGTTGTCGATGGGTGTGGAGTGCGAACGAGTGATTTTTAATCTATTTATGAAAGCACCTAATCCACCCATCGAAGAATTATGCTTAATTGAATCGGTTGTGAAGTTGGAGAGCTGTTCAAGATCTGATTTTGCGGTTGATTCATCGAATGAGAGAGCGCCGAAACCACCAAAGAAGGCCACGAAAAAAGCAAAATTTAAAAGGCGGATCGTGGAATTTATTTGGCGCGTGAAAGAGAAAGGGAAGACTTAATACTTTGAAAGTCGGGCTGGCGACTCTAAACCAAGCGCTTTTTGGGAGGCAACCCAAAATTTTTATTTTTATTTATTTATTTATTTATTTATTTATTTTTATGCTTTAACTTTATTTTTGTTCATTATTTAATTTATGATTTTTGAAATTATTTTGGAGAATTTTGGAGGCTTGATATTTTAAATTTTAAATGTTTTTTCCAGGAATTGAGAACTCTTGTCAGAATTCCATGCGCACTCGCGCATTATTAGAGGCGTCCGCTCAAGATTTGGGAGTTGATAACAGAGGCTCATGCGCGCCCGCCTCACCTCTACGCATCCTTAACTGCAGAACCATGAGCTATCGCGCAACTTAGCAGCACCTCACCTTGCGCTATCGCACAATATCTATGCGCTATCGCGATAACCAACTCCTCAACACCTTCTATGCGCTATCCGCTACAAATTTTTCACCATTAGCGCCTGCCCATGCGCTATTGCACTACAATCCCACCATCAGCGCTTCTAATTTGCGCCCCTCAAGAAGCTATCGCGCACACCACCCCCTCCATCATGCGCTATCGCGCATATCTTCAGCATCTCACCTTGCGCGATTACGCAGTTCAGCAGTCCAGCAACCTGCCATCATCTCGCAATCCAACAGCCAGCAGAAAATCATCTAGTGCGATAGCATAACTCCTAGCGCCATCCATCCTCAGCAGCGCTTGCCAGTGCGCTAACGCGCATGACTCTTCCCATTTGCGCATCACAAGAGAGCCAAGGCGTAACAATGTTCATGCACCGCGCAAGAATTCAAAGCTGCTGAAAAATCTTCCGCAAACCAGGTCCACCAGCAATTCATCATGCGCTAACATGCTGCTGAAGTGTTTCTTATCCACGATCTTCAGTAGCACCATCTCTAGAGCACGCATGCTTTTGAAAGGTTCACACGCATCGCAAAATATTTGAGTGATTCAATTAGGAATTCAAGTCATAGCTATTCTTCATAAGTATCTGTCTCACTCTCAAAGTCTGGATGAGTTTGAGGTTATGGAAATGCAACTACATAAGCACTTGAAGTTTAGGGGAGAATATTTTGTAAATGCATGGTGTTTTTACGGCTATTGATCTACACTACCCTGTTACGGGTGTTTCAAGTCTTACTCCCACGTCATGGTCACATTTTGAAGTGCTAAATCGAGTTCATTCTATGGAGATAATGAGGATTCTGACGATGAAGTCAAGTACTGATGCTCTGTTTCGAAGGTACGCATCCCGTGTCCCTTGTTCTTTTTATTGATTTTTAATCATTAGGGACAATGATTACATTAAGTTTGGGGGGAGAATTAGTTTTTGATGTAGTGATTTAGTTGTTTGGTTGATAGTTGAGTAGTTGAATTTTATTGTGTGCTTTATAGATAAAATTTTTTATTGTTGTTGTTGTTGAGTTGAGTTGAATTGAGTTGAGAAAGAAATGGATGCATGGCCAATGAAAAATATTTTTGTGCTATAACTGAAATCCATGATTGTCTACCTATCTGACAAATATTTGAAAAAATGGAACCAATTAGATGAACAATTTCCTATATACTCTGTGATTAATGCTTGAATCAGATTTTTGAGACATACAGACATAGATATGATTGAGGCATTGTTTGAAATTTTTGGGCCTAATTTTCATTGAATTTATCCTTAGTTGCCCATTTGAGCTACACGTATATTAGTACTTTGAGGTACGAAAATTCTGAATTGGTTGTGAAAATCATCTTTAACTGCTGATGATTATTCTTTTTCTGCACTGATTGAATTTGTATGATTTAATTGTGGATTGAGACTTGTCTAGAACTAGTGCGGACACTCTTCGAGGCGAAATACGGGTAAAACTGAGATTAGGAATGATTTAGGCGATTTTTCTGAATTCGTTTGAGCCTTTCAAGCTACCTATTACTATTTTATCCCTAGTACCTTGTTTGAGCTTTATTTGAAAATCGAATGGCATGCGTGTAAACGTGTGATTATACCCTCATTCGTCATTATTTCAAGGTCCTACAGTGACTACCTAAGTAGCCTAAACACTATTTCCTACCTTTAAGGGAGTAATTTGAATGCTAAAATGTTTTATGCTCCTAGTTTTATATGTCAAAAAAATTGAATGGTGTGGTGGATGAATTGAAAAGATGAAAAAAAAGGTAGTAGAAAAAAGAGTTGAAAAAGTTCTGAAAAGAAGAGTTGTGAAAAAGTTGAGAAATGAAGTGAATTGAAAGAATGTGAAATTGTGAATGAAAAAGGAGTCGTAATTGAGTTTGATAATATGAATTACTCCTTATTTTGAATTATTATCCTTCATTTGTAGCCATGAGCCAGGCCTTACATTATAAACTGAATAAGTCCTATTGACCGAGTCTCAGTTGCCCAATATACTAGTGGAGAAAAGTTGCGGGAATTTAGCATATGGACTGTTGATTGATGCTTTTAATGATTATGAATTTTGATCGAAACACGCACACACTATTATTCGTTGCATTTATCTGATTTTGAGCGTTTTTTATAATTACCCTATTTTTGATCCCTAGCTACCTTGAAAAGACCTCATGATCTATGAATGTTTGAATTGAATTTGGAGAATGGTGTTTTGAACTTGAGTTGCGGAGACTGTGAGTTTATGTGGTTATTTTGTTATGATTAAAACTTTTAAGTGTTAGTAGGTTGGATATGATTTGGATTTGATATTTTTGAAATCATTGTTGAGGCCATTGTTCCATAATATTTCTTGACTATTCTTGTTGGTTTGATAGAATGAGTTTTTGGAAATTAATTGTTTTGCTCGGGACTAGCAAAAGTCTAAGTTTGGGGGTATTTGATTAGTGTATTTTATACACTTAATTTATATATGCTTTTAATTGTTAATTGCTTGTTTCGAGCAGATTTATGTGGGTATGTTGTTGTTTTTGTGTTTGTAGGAAAGTATGGAATTTATGTGGAAAAGGAGGAAAAATGAGAAAAATGAGATTTGAGAGAAAAGAATTAAAAGAATTGAGAAAGAAAAGAAGAAGAAAGAAAGAAAGAAACGATCAGACAAGAGAGAATGAATAGTGATGGGCTTTCCTTTATTGGGCTTTAAGGATAGCGCTAACTTAGCGCTAAAGATTTGAAGGAGAAGCGCTATCGCGCTTGTCAATGAAAGCGAGAAGATTGGAGATCAGAGACCTATGCGCGGGCGTGTGGGTTGTTAAGCGGGCGCTTGTCGCGAAGTTTGAGTTTGGAAATATTTTATCGGAAGGAAACTTCTATATTTTGTGGGCTTTTGAGTGGGCTTTTGAGATGCGATATAAAAGGAATACATTAGAATCTGAGAGAGGAGGGAGAGCCGCCACACACGTACAGAAGAGAAGATCAGAGAGTTGATTGTGAGATTTTTCTGGGTTTTTCTAGAGCTTCATCGTGAAGAACGAAGACGGAGTTTGATCGACCGGACACGGCGTCGACGACGGATTTGTTTTTATCTTTTATTTATTTCTGAACATGTTTGGATTTATTATTTATTGTTTTCAGAATTTTATTATGAACTAATTTTTAGAGTCTAGAGGTCGGATGGAACCTGGTGTAGACGCTTTCATGAATTTTTGATTTTATTGAATTGAGTTTCTTCTAGATTAATTGTTTTTTCTAGAATTGATTGTCTTTTCAATTATCTGATCAATAATTGATTTGTTATATTTATTTGAAATCTGGCACTCGGGAGAGGAGATTTTGAATAGGACCATTGGAAAATACACTGTTAACTGTTTATCTGACTCGGGAGAGCTTATAATTTTAACAGAGTTTTTAAAGAGAACATAGTTTTGAATCGATCACTGCAAGTAGATTCTTAATAGGGATATTGGAATTGAATTGTAGTTGATATATTTTATTCGGCACTCGGGAGAGGGAATAATACACGTAAGTGTTCTTGGCTATTAATTCTTTGAAATTCATGAAGATTAATTAATTAGGATTGATTGATGTTGAAACCAGGTGAAATCTATACCTCTAGACCATTTTCTCTGATTGATTATTTCTGAAAGTTGTTTGCGTGCTATTTTAAACTTCATTGATTATTTATTTTTATTGCAAAATTCTTGATTATTGATTTTCTAGATAAAGTTTGGACTATTCTAATTACAAGCACTATTATTTTCATTTTACTCCCTGAGGGATCGATACTTGATTTTATCACTATATTAAAACTTGACACTCGTACGCTTGCGAGGAATTTTCACAACAACCATCCAACAAACTTTCAGAAATGAGCTCTAACACCACACACAATAATCTGAAAAAATCGAAATTAAAATCAACCTTCAAATACCCAACCAAAACACATAACATAGCTCATTCCAACACAAAAAATGCATGAATTTTGAAATAATGAAAGAACCCGCACTGATTTTGTGACCAAAAACCAAAACCCTAGCTCATAAATCTTCAAAAAGTCGAAATGGAAGCAAGCACAAGATATACAACATAATATATTTACTTGGTAGCCAAAGGAATTATTTGTACCTGCCTTAGGTCCAAATATAACTAAGAAAAGGGGCTGAAAAACGTGACTAATATGCTTCCCTTTCTTACTAGGCGCATTTTCCGGCCGATGGAGAGGCGTAGCGGCGGCGTGAGGTGTAGGAGTATGAAGGAGCGATCTTGGAGAAGAGAAGGGGAGGTGGAGGCGGATAGGGTTAGGTGAGAGGGGGAAGGGTTTTTTCTTTCTTTTGGGATTTAAAAGTGTAAGTATATGTGTGTGTATATAGGTGCATGTATTTGTGTGTGTAATATTAGTTGTTATTCTAAAAATAATAGAGTTGCTATAAGGCTATTGACAACTACTACACCACACATACTACATTTATTTAAAATCATTTTATTTGAAAATTGAAAGTTGAAAAGAATTAAATAACTTCAATCCGGATTTTAAAATACTAATTTTGGAAGGTAATTAAATAAACTTTACAATTTTTTTAAAATAAATAAGACTGCTAGAAAATTTTTAAAATGAAGCTTTACCTACTTTCCTCAAAATTTAAGGGTTTAAAATAATTTGCGATGCTCGAAAATCTTTAAAATAATCATTTAATAAATTTCCTCCAGTGTACTACACAAATCTCAAAAATAATTTATAAGTCACGACTCCGCTTCCGTCCGCCGACCTTGAAATAACAGAAACTCAAGAATTATTTTTAAATCAATACTTATACATTTTGATGTCGCAATGATAAAATAAAAATTTAAATAATAAACTGAGCGATTAAAATAATTTAAATAAAATAGATGAACATTTAAATGTCATTTGAATAAATACACAAGCGGAATTAAAAATATTTAAAACAAGTTGGGTAATAAAAGGAATTTAAATAAATAATCTAGACATTTAAAATAATTTAATTAACCAACTGATAAACTTAGGTTATTTTAAATAAATAGTCTGGACAATTAAAATCATTTAAATAAGCAAGCTTAAACCTTTAAAATCCTTAAAACAAATAAGTTGTAAAATAAAATCATTTAGATAAATAATTAATATTTTATTAACACATAAATCAAATAAATAATTTAAATCAATTAAATTTAATGTAATAATCATAATATTTATTTAATTTAATGCATGTGATTTAGTATATTGGATTCTATGCACCACATTATATGCATCTTTAAACAGTGAAGGCCAATAGAAACCCGATTGGAGTATTTTAGCAGCGGTTCTACCCGCTCAAAAGTGGCCTCCAGTCGGTCCTTTGTGACAATGTATGAGGATGAAACTTAACTCCTCTCCTGGAATGCATCTGCGAATAATAACGTCTGCACAAATTTAAAGAGTAAGGGATCTTCCCACAAAAAAATATTTCAAATCATAAAAGAATTTTTTTTCTGTTGATAATTTAAATGAGGTGGGAGAAACTTACTTGACAGATAATTTACTATGACCGCATACCATGGTAACATCGTTACCTCAAATAATCGCTCATTTGGGAATTCATCATGAATTGTTTCATCTTCGGTTTTTAGATTCTCCAGGCGAGATAAGTTATCACCCACTTGATTTTCCGTACCCTTTCTATCCACGATTTCCATTTCAAACTCTTGCAATAAAAGCACCCAACGAAATAACCTTGTATTTGAATCTTTCTTGCTCATCAAGTAATTCAAGGAAGAATGATCTGTGTGGACGATAACTTTACTCCCTACCGGGTATGATTGGAATTTATCCACTGCAAAAACTACATCAAGGAGTTCTTTCTCTTTCGTGGCATAGTTCATATGGGCAGCAGACAATGTGATACTTCCATAGTTAAACACATGCAAGACCTTGTCTATTTTTTGTCCCAATACAGCTCCCAAAGTAGTATCACTGACATCACACATCAATTCGAAGGGTAGAATCCAATTTGGTGCCATTATGATAGGTGCAGTGATCAATTTCCACTTCAGCATCTGGAAGGCCTGCAAACATTCATCAGAAAAATCAAAAGGCACTTCCTTGATTAACAAATTGGTTAAAGGCTTAGCGATAGATGCAAAATCTTTAATAAAACGCCTATAAAACCCAGCATGCCCTAGAAAACTTCTGATGCCCTTCACATTTGCTGAAGGTGGTAGTTTTTCAATGACTTCAATCTTTGTTCGATCAACTTCCATCCCCATTTCGACACTTTATGCCCAAGAACTATGCCTTTCCTCACCATGAAGTGACACTTCTCCCAGTTCAACACAAGATTATACTCTTCACATCGTCTCAAAACATAATATAAATTAATTAAACATGCATTAAAATAAGAGCCAAATGCATAAAAGTCATCAATGAATACTTCAATACACTTTTCTACCATATCATGGAATATAGCCATCATGCATATTTGGAAAGTTGACGGAGCATTACACAATGCAAAAGACAATCGTTAGTATTCAAAAGTATCATAGGGACAAGTAAAAGGGGTTTTGTATTGGTCCTCTGGTGCTATGAGGATTTTCATATAACCCGAATAACCATCTAGGAGGAAGTAAAAAGAATGTCCGGCTAACCATTATAACATCTGATAAATGAATGGGAGGGATAAGTGGTCCTTACGGGTGGCGTCATTAAGTTTTCTATAATAAATTCACACGCGCCACCCTATAACAATCCAAGTAGGTATAAGTTCATTTTTTTTAATTCTCAACCACAGTAATCCCACCCTTTTTTGTTACTATTGAACTGTACTAACCTATTCACTATCAGAGATTGAATATATAATATCTGCATCGAGCAGTTTAATCAGCTCTTTCTTCACCACCTCTTGCATTGCAGGATTTAGGTGTCTTTGAGGTTGGGTTGAAATCGTGTGCTATGATTCTATGAGTATTTTGTGCATGCACGTGGACGAGCTAATTCCCCTGATGTCTACGATGCTCTATACTATGGCTCACACAATATCTCAAATCACCCATAGCAGCTGCTCCTCCCCGCTTCCTGTCAAATAAGATGAACAGATTATTGGGAGTTTATCGTTATCAACTATATACAGATACTTCAAATGAGAAGGAGGGTTTGAGTTCGAGAATAGGGGGTTCATCAGTAGACGATTTCAATGGCTTTGGAATGTGTCCAAGCTCCCATATTTTCGAGTTCACCAGTTTAGATAATGGCTTGGATCCCTACAAGTAGTGAATGCACTCCTTCACATCTTCATTTTCAACTTCCTTAACATTTAATCTTGTTAGGAAAATTTCAAGTGGGTCTCTGAATAGCTGTCCCTGTAAATCACACTCAACCAACTCATTTGTAGCATCCATTCTAAAGCAATCAGAGGTGTTTTGAGGATATTTAATGGAATGGAAAGAATTTAACACGACACTTTCATCATTTAAACTGAACACTAACTCTCCTTTCTTCACATCATTAGAGCTTTTCCAGTGGCTAAGAATGGTCTCCCTAAAATAAGAGAAATATCTCGATCCTCTTCCATGTATATATCACAACAAAGTCCATTGGAAATACAAACTTTTTGACCTTTACTAAAACATCTTCTACAATTACCCTGAGGTACCTAATCGATCTATCCGCTAACTGCAAGGATATTGTAGTCGGTCTAACCATAATTCCTAATTTTTCAAAACATGAGTACGACATCAAATTTATATAGCTCCTAAGTCACATAAAGTCTTACTGAAGAAAGATTTCCCAATGGTGCATAGAATCAAAAAACTTCCATGATTCTTAAATTTCAGAGGTTTCTTATTTTGTAAAATGGCGGATCGTTCTTCTGACAACTTAACCGTTTCAAAATCCACAAGTTTTCTCTAGTTAGACAAAATTTCCTTTAAAAATTTGGTGTAACTGGGCATATGATCCAAAGCATCTGCAAAAAGAATATTGATGTGAAGTTTTTTGAAAATTTCTAAGACTTTCAAAAATTGATTATCCAATTGCAGTTGCTTTGCTCGTTTGGGATATGGAAGTTTACTAATTTATATGTTGGCATTAACAGCAGAGTTAGGAAACTTAACTTTCTTACCTATATCTGAGGGTTTCTACGCGACATCCTTGCTTTCCTTTGAATTCTCCAATTTTTCTTCTTCCATCCTCTTTTCTCCACGAGTCACTTTAGGTTCTGCCTTTATATATCACTGCTTCTACAGCACTTATGTTTCTTGGATTCATCTTGGTATCACTTGGGAGCGACCCTGGTGCTCATGCAGATAGTTAATTAGCCAACTGAGGCATTTGGGTTTCCAATTTGTGCAATATCGCTTTTTGATTATGTAGTCTTGTTTTATTTCCAGCTAAATATTTCATCATGAAATATTCAAAACTCGATTTCTTTTCCTCTTGCTTGGGTTGTGATGAATTTGTTGTGTATTCAGAGGATTTCCAAGAGAATTTATGATGGTTACGCCTCCCCTAATTTCTCACAAAATTTGATGATTGACCTTCAAAATTCAGTTGTTCCTCGATGACCTTCCCTTGTATTTGCTTTACAGTATTTGACTGCATTTGTGACATTTGGTGGGTTAAGGCATCAATCTTGGCAGTCAATGCTGTCAGAGTATCAATCTCGAGAACTCCGGCTTTCTTCTCTTTCTTCAGATCTGGCCATTCTATGTTAATTTCTGTCATGTACCCAATTATCTATCATGCTTATGCTGGGATTTTTCTTAACAAACTCCCATTCGTTGCTGCATCGAACATGGATCGTACTGATGGTTCAGCTTCATTATAGAACGTATGAGTCTGCTGGCTCTGTGTCAGGTTATATTGAGGACACATCATCAACATCTTCTTAAATTTGGGATCGGTGCGTACGATGTGCTGGCGGGACAGATGTTCACAAGATTGTGACACGTGGCGGGACGTGCAGATCGGACCATCAAATCTGGAGAACAAAGCATCCGATCTGATGTCTATAAATAGGGGTCGAGATGTCTATTTTAAGGGCTTTGGGAATTTTTTTATAAAGAGTTGGAGTAGTAGTAGTATTTTTATAAATAACGACAGTGTCCGTAGTAGTGGCCAAGCATCGGAGCTTTGGCGAGGTGTCTAGAGGTCATAGCGAGGCTGTGCCCAAGCTCTGGGGCATTCAACATCAGCGGGCTGACGACAGACAAAGGTATAGCTCTAGCTCTTTATAGAATATAGAGAGTATTCTATAGTTTAATTAAGGCTTTTAGAGCATGTTAGATGATGCATGGTTATTATGAATTTTAGTGTTGTATGGTAGGCTTAGAACCTAGATAGTTGCTTCTAGGAACTGCCTTAGTAAGGTACGTAAGTACTGACTGAGATTGCCAGCGGTTTTTCATGCTTATGTGTTGCATATTCTCTGACATGATGCATGTTACTGTTTGAAATATTATGCTGCATGTGCATTTCATATTGAGTCTGTATTTCCTTTGAGATAAACTAGTGTTATATGGTGATCATCCCTTGTTAGGACGATTAGACACTGAGAGTCACTATGACCGACGGGTCTGTAGAAATCTAGTTATCCAGCAAAATTTGGTCCACGTCCTGTTAGGAATGAGTGGTTGGGTCCAGCGGCTATAACTCATGTCCTAGGCGCCAGTATGAGTGGATTTATGATTTGTTACCCAGATATGATACCTGTTCATTACATTGCATGCATCATATACATATGTTTACCTGTACTAGCGTATTGAGCATTTTATGCTCACGTCCAATTATTTTATGTTGTCTGGACACCCCATTCAATGGTGCAGTTCCAGGTAGTTCTTCTAGAGATTTGGAGATTGAGTGGTGACCAAGGTAGGATTGCAGGGTCGGCCACTTAGGCTTTACCATGCTGGTATTTTAGTTATTTGAGTTTCTGTAGTATATCTCTGATTATGATTATTTATTTTTTTAATTGCATGCCTAAGTTTTTGATTAGTAGGTGATCATGGTGTGGGTCACTTCACTCTCCATCTTTCTGTTTAAATGATATGACATCAAAAAACAATTGTGCCATCTTGGTTGGTGGGAAGTACTTGTTTGAAAAGACTTGAACAAGCTCCATCCATGTCGTGATAGACCCGGTAGGTAGCTTTGTAAGCCACTCAATTACGTCCCCTTGTAAGGAGAACGGAAATAAATGATGTCTCATTGCATCAATTTTCACCCTATTGAACTCGAATGTGTCGCAGATAGAAAGAAATCACTCTAGATGCGCATAAGGATCTTTCACTGATGCGCCTCCAAATTGCACATGAATTTGTATCATCTGGATGATGGCAGGTTTCAATTCAAAGTTATTATCTTCAATGTTGGGGCGAACGTTACTGGATCCATATCCAGTAACAGGAGTTCGAATGAGATTCAACATTGTATGATTTTCGTTTTCGTTTGCCCTTTCAAATCCTGATTTAGTATCAGTCTCAAGCTCTTCCTCTGACTCTGATTCAAGCACTAAGTTTATCTGCTTTTACGCTTTTCTTATGCTGCGAAGTGTGCTCTCGATTTCCATGTCAAGTGGTATGAGGTCCTTGGTGTCTTGATTGTGGTTCATGCATGAAGTTACAGAACCTGGAACCAAAATAGAGAAAAACGTTCAATACTCAGCAAATTAATTGAATTAAAAAATAAAAACCTAGTCTCAAGTAAATGATCAATCTTATTATCAACTAATCAGTCCCCGGCAACGGCACAAAAAACTTGACTGAAAAAATCAGTTAGGACTAGCAAGTGTACTAGGTAAAATTATAATAAACCGTGTTTGAGTCCGGATCGTTCCACAAAGAACGATAGTTAATTACCAAGATTCGATTTTTATACTTAATCTAGACAAAGTAATAAAAGGGGTGTGATGTATTCAATAAATATTCAATTACATGTAAAATATAATTTAAAGGTAAATTACTAGAAAAATATATTACAACTAGGGATCAAAGAAGAATTAAATTAAAATAAAACGACCAAGGAACACGAAGGTACCAAGCTGATTCATGCATACACGTGGCAAGAGCTAAGAAATATGTTTATCCTATCACGGTGAATTTTTTTATTTTATTTAACAAACTATTTCTAGATTTTGTTAAACTTATTCAAGTTGGACATATTAATTATTTTTAATTAACTCTAATCAAACTCAAATGCATTCAGTCTCTATGAGAAATTCAATTTTTCACCTAAAACTGTACAATAAAATTGAATAATATTTCTAGTCGATTTAACCTTGTGTTAATTGTTGAAGCGAGACTAAAATAAATTCTTAATCTTTCGAATTAGAATCAAACAACAAATCTTGCAAATAATTGATCAAATCATTCATACAAACAACATGAAAATCCAACAATTACTGATTAAAAATAATCATAACATCTTAGACATGAAACCACATGTCAAACATAAATCAGTTTCGGCCCAATCACGCAGCTTTAGTCGAAGAAAATTCTACTCCATAAATACAAACATAATTCTTAAATAAGTTTTTAACATCCAAGGAATAATTCAAGAGTGAAAGAAGAAAGAAATCTCAGCGTTCTTCAAAGGTGTTCTTCTCTTCTCTGCCCTAGCCTCCAAGCTACGCCCAAAACTCAATTCCCCTCATTTTCTTCGTAAAAATCTCTTTTATTCCGCTTAGAATTCTTATTTATTGTCTTTCATTTTAAAATTCTCTCAAAATATAATTTCCTTATAGTGAAAACACTTGAGCGGCCGGAAATACACGCTCGAGAGCACACTTTTTTGTTTTGCGCATTTGAAATTCCTCCAGGCGCGCTAGAGAGCGAACAACTCTGTTTCGTTCAAGACTTTCCACACAAGCGCTCTGGAGCGCGCAAAATTTCAAGCTGGAGCGCGTCTTGGTCTGTCTCCACATTTCAAATTTATCTTGCGCGCTGGAGCGAGCAAATATGTCCGCTCGAGCACCCTTTCTTCTGCCTCAAACTCCAAAAATTCTTTTTTTTTCCTACAATTCAATCAAAAAATAGTGAGCAATAAACTGAATGCATGAATAACAAAATAAATGAACATGAGTGAACCTAAGACGTAAAAATCATGCAAAATAGAATAAAAAATATCATAAAATAATAAATAATTACGACACCTTTCAGGACAATACACTATCCTTGGTGACTTTCTCAAATTTTGAATATCTTGATTCACCTCCATCTCTAATCGCCCTGTCTTGGTTTCTATCCAAGGAAATGTATGATGAGATGGTTCCTTATCTCTATTTTCATCTTCCAACCTCTTGACCATGCTCCAGGTTTTACCTCTCCTCTCAAAACCTTTATCTCTGCTAACCCCTAGCTTTATTTCAAGACTCTTGTGTCGTTGCACATCTTCTAGATTAACATATTTTTCTACCCAAGCTAGAATGTCATCATAACTCGATGGAGGTTTCTTGATAAGTGACTTAATAAATTCACAATTCCTCAAACCTTTCATGAAGGTACCAATCAATATGTTGGGTTTGGCTTCGGGTGCCACATTACCACCAGTTTTCTCTTGGTTCATCGTCGAACCACACCGTAATAGGAGAGGCCAAGATCTGATACCATTTGTAACGTCTTAGATTCTACGACTATCTCCACTATATCAAGATAGGTCTTTCCAACGTGATTATGTTCTCACTCACATGCACGATGGAAACTTTCCAAGGGATCATCCATCCTATAATTTTTCCAAGTCAAGCATGCTTAACTTTGGAGTTTTTATGTGATGAGCTCTCGAAAATAAGATTCGCCTTCTTGATATGAGTAGTACATATCAAATCATTTTGTACCTCTCATTCTGTTGTAGGATCCGTTCATTCATGCCACCCATCGCTCATTCATTGGTGAGATTTTCATCTTTTAAGTATTAACCACCCATAATGCGGACCATGTACCCTTCCTCTCGTCGAACCACACCATACCAGGAGAGGCCAAGCTCTGATACCATTTGTAACGTATCAGATTTGATGACTGTCCTCACTGTATTAAGATGGGTTTTTCCAACGTACCTATGTTATCACTCACACGGACCTTGGCAAACGTTAAGGGGTCACTCATCCCATAATTTTCCCAAGTCAAGCATGCTTAACTTTGGAGTTCTTATCTGATGAGCTCCTGAAAAGAAGATGCACCTTTTTTATATGATTAGTACGTATCAAATCTTTTTTTATCTCTCATTCCGGTATGAGATCGTTTCTTTCATGTCACCCAATGCTCATTCATTGGTCGAATTTTCATCTTTCAGGTATTAACCACGTATATTGCGGATCATGTACTGTCTTACAACATTTGGCTTCGGGTGACACGGTATTCCCCAAGGGAGGTTATTCAATCCTCGGAGTTTAGCGGGATGATATGGTGTGATCCCTCCTACTTCCTCTTCAACCATCATCTATATGTCTTAAGTCAATTTCCCATAAAAGATGCCAAGTGAAACTCAATAAAATTTGAGAGTTCTTATCTGATATCCAAATCCAACATGAGCCCGAATCATAAATTCCCTACCTCATCGTTTTAATTATCCACATATCTTACTTGATTGTCGGAGAGGCTACGTCAGACACCTTTCTGGAACACTCTAACACATTTTGATTGGTTTTAGATTCACTTCGAATTTTAAGCTTTGAGCTCGAGTTGAATTTTGATTTCGGATATATACCCTTAAATTTTATTGAGTAGCATATTGACAACATGGGAAAAAACACAATTTATTGAAGTGATATATTAACTACAAAAACTAGCCGATGATATCAAATTTATATAACAAAGTTGAAAATTTCACCAGATGTGCCAATTATCAAAGTAGGTAATGTTGGTGGCCTGACCCATTAAATTTTTTTTAATTAATTAAATAGATAGACCCTACATAATGAGGTTGATTCATGAGCATAATTCATATAAGGTGGGATGTTATGTACCATTTTCTCTATATTTAATTCACAATCATACAAATGAAAGGGTCATCTATTTAAAAGCCACCATGCCTTATGCAACTTGTACGTCAGTTTTTAGTTTTATATTTTTTTAAGTGTCACCTTGTCATCAAATTATTATATATACTAGATCCATTATTTACTTAATTAGTATATATAAACGAACTTTCAGTGCCAAAATATTGACTTGAAATGACGTGTATATAAACACACACGAACTTCAAGTGCCAAATTATCGACTCGAAATGACGGAATATATATACTATTAATTTTTTTTTATACTAATCAATTTTTGGTGTGTTGGTGAAAATATTTTATAATTATTAATTTTTTTATACTAATCAATTTTATCTCTTACTCCTATTATTTCAATTTTAAAATTGATAACTTTAGTTGTCAAATAAAAAAAATTACGGATTACACGTAACACGTGTCATAATATACTAATATGTATTAATAATTATATATATATATATATATATATATTTACTATTTTATTAAGTGTGCGTAGCCTATTCTAACTGTTTTTGGTGTCATGGTCTGTTTTCTCTAATTTTTTCTTTTTGTACCTTACACACTCTCTCCAACTCACTTATCCCACTTTTTATCTCAATTGCTCGCATTATCTATTCTTTTAAAATATTTTTTTCCATCAATTAAAACTGAATTTAATTTCATGACTAATTTTTTTTTTTATATTTGAAAAAAAAAACAAACTCTTTAAAAGTAATAAATTATTCAATATACATAATACAATACATTATATTTGTATATAATATTTTGAGCAGAAGAAACCATTGACACAACTATTTCGGACCGTTCAAACTAAATTTACCAACAGCCTATTCAAACGGTCGAAGATCTTAGCTTGTTGACCAAGTTTTACAAAACCAGAAGGGATCCTACCTATGAATGAAAAATGATGATAAAAAGTTATACCATTTCTCATTATAAATGAACTGAATAAAGAAGATAATGTTAGTAATATATATCTGAAATGTTTAACACGAAAAATATGAATTAAAATAATTAATATTTGCCCCTAAATGTTCACGACCATATAATTGGGAAAAATTAATAAAAATATTAGGAAATTATTATATAAAAATGATCCAAATAGAGATAATGTCGTTATAGTTTTTTAAAAAATATATTATATAGAAATTATGATGAAGTACTATTATTTTGGTGGTCCAAAATCTTTAAGCTTGATGACTCAGACCCTATAAATCTTAAGTATGGAAGTATATATTGTTGGATTCTCTAATTTTGGTGATAACAAATAATGAATTGTTATTTTTATCGAGGTGTCATTTTATTATAATTGCAGGACTGTTGGAACCTCAAGGCTAGAATATTCCAACCGCTGAGAATTGATTTGAGCAGAAGAAACCATTGACACCTATTCAATGGTTATTAACAAACTAAATTTACCAACAGCCTATTTAAACGGTCGAAGATCTTAGTTTGTTGACGAAGTTTTACAAAACCAGAGGGGATCCTACCTACCATAACTATCAAAAGATCTATTTTGACTTATTCAAGTGCAAGGAATAAGAAATCACCAAACAAATCAGTTCAAGCGGATAAAGTCTTAGAATGTCAGAAATGGCTCTTTCTAGTTTTGGCATAAAACAAACTGGCTTGTTAAAGGAGTCATAGCCATTTTGAGTAAAATATTAAATTCAACATCAAAGGGTAAATCAAGTCATGAACATTTATTTAAGAAGTCCTCAGCTCATATTGAAGGACACAAAATATGGAGAAGAGAAATCTATACAATTAAAGCAATGCAACTCCAACGGAAAATACTCTAAATTTTCTCTCAAAAAGTATTCTGAACTCTATATCTTTTCAGTTTTATACTTTTATATATTCTTTCTCAATCAATCTCACGTCCAACGGAAGATTGTTAGATCTATCAAGAATCATCAAGGGCTAGCTCAACTGTTTTATCAAAAACCGTTGAATATGTGGATTCAAACACTTATCATTTTCTATGTTATTATCTTTATTGGTATTTGAGTGGATCTAGGAGTTTGAACTTAGGCACTGACGCACTGTATAAATCTAATTTTGAAGTGAGTTGTATTCAAAGTTTGTATAATTCAAAATTTTCTAGTGGATTTCTTCCAAACCAAAAGAGGGGAGATGTAAAAGTAATTTCCTTCGAACTTTCATAATATCTTATGTCACTTACTTTCTGCATTATTCTTTTATTGCTTAAATTTTATTTAAAAATTATATAAAATCAATAAGAGTGGTCTAGTCAGTGGCGAAGCCACATGTTGGGTTTAGCCCTCGCGGCCCAAATTTCTTTTAATATATATATATATATATATATATATATATATATAAATTTTATAAAATTTTGGATTAATTTGATATTAGCTCGGGTGACTCGTCTCAAAAAATTAAAGGATTCCAAAATTTAAAATTTTAGATCTGATAGTTTTTTGGGAAAATTGCAAATTTAGTCCTGTATGTTTGTCACTTTGCGATTTTGGTCCTTTATGTTTTCACATTTCAGTTTTAGTCCTGTATGTTTCGATTTTTGGCAATTTCGGTCCTTTTTCTTCGAAAATGCTGACGTGGCACTGTACACGTCAGCTCCACATCAGCATTGAATTGGTGCCACGTCAGCGCCACATCGGAAAAAGGACTAAAATTGCCAAAAAAATAAAGATAGCGGACTAAAACTGCAATCTGAAAATATAAAGGACCAAAATCGCAAAATGACAAACATACAGGACCAAAAAAGCAATTTTCCCTAGTTTTTTAATCATGGCTCCGCTATTGGGTCTAATCGCTCTTTTACAAGCTGAGAAAGTTGAGTTCTTTTAGTCTAACCACCAACTACTATTAAAAAAGTTTTAAATATCAAAAGAAATTTTACTGTGTGTATTCACTCTCTCTCTAAACACATATTTGATCCTAATACACACAAATATAAATATATATTTATATGTATACATACATATATGGGTGTGTGTTGGGAGAGCATATTAGAAATTACATAGTAAAGTTACTTTAAAAAAATAGGTATACCATAAAATCGGGAAAACTCTATTTTTTTATATGTTTGTCTCTTTGCGATTTTGATCATCCATGTTATCAAAGTTCAATCTTAGTCTAGTATCTTTTAAATTTTGGCAATTTTTCTCTTGTTTATCAATAATTCTGATTTGACATTGCATACGTCAGTGTAACGTCAACGACACATTGGTACCACATCGTTGCCATACAAAAAAGGATCAAATTACCCCTAAGAAGGTGTCCAAGTTGGTGGAGTAGGTGAACTCTTGACCAAAGGTTAGGAGTTCGATTTCCCCTACGAACACCTTCTTGGACTAGCCTATCACACAGGGCTTGCCTAGTGTGGTTTACCTACTAATGTAGTTTGCAGGCTACTGCGTTAGTCTGGGGCTTTACCCAGTGTACCGAAGGTAGCGGCTGCGGGTTTTCACGTCAAAAAACGGATCAAATTAACAATAAAAATATATAGATAATTAAAACTGAAATTTGAAAATATAAATTATCAACATTTCAAAGATAAAAACATATAATAGTACACAATATTTTTTAATAGATTACTCAACAATTGCATGTACAAAATTTTATATATTGGAAAGTTATATTGTGTGTGTGTGTATATATATATATATATATATATAAAGAGGAATTTTCAGCTTTCCAACCATGTTTTCCAAGTTGGTCCGCGACCACTAAAACCCGGTAGTGGGTTTTAGTGATGCAAAAAAACAAAAACAAAAACCACTAAAACCCACGACCGGATTTTAGTGGTCGCGGACTAAGTGGGAAAACATGGTTGAGCAGCTGAAAATTTCACATATATATATATATATATATATTATATAAGTTTTTTCCATTGGTAAAAATTAACATTATACATCACACCATGTCAACTCTATTCGGTTCCCACAAGTCTCGTCGACACCAAGAATATTTATTTCTAGCTCTCGCACTATTTTCCACCTTTCACTTGAGAAACAATACTGTTACCAAATTATATATTATAAATAAAAATATTGGTTAAAATTATCAAAAAAAAGGGCATGCTCAACTTTACTAGATTCAAATATCTTCTTTTAAGTTCAACATATCTAGTTGATGATTTGTCTACATCTGCTTCAACACATTTATGACATGTGAAAATCCATTGGCCACCTCCCTTTGTAGTAAGCTAGTCTTTCCTCGAACTTTGTCATATGAACACCATAAGTATCTGGATGAGATTGAGGGTGGATGAGTGGTAGAGATGGAGTTCGGAGGTGAGAGTGAGACGATGCAGTCTCGTGTGTGGGAGAAGATGGATGGTAAAGGTTTGACAGAGATGCTGGAAGGGTGAGTGGTCACTGGCTACAACGACTTTGATACACTGGAGCTTGTCAACTCCACGATGTGAACTCTTGCTACATCAGTCTTCGAATCAACAAAATCGACATGAAAATAGTGCTCAGAAACAATTCCGCAGTGGTAGGAGAAATCATTCCTACAATAAAATACTTATTAATATATAAATTAGAAAATATGAATGTGAAAGTAAATCAATTGGATTATTCATACTTACATGTTCTGAAATGGACGTGGTCCTTGCTCCATTATTTTTCATCCGATCTATTGGGATATTCTCTAAGGCCCAGGATTATTTAATTTTAATTCGAGAATATTTAATTATGAAATATTTAGAGTTTAGAATTAAATTCTAATATTCTTAAATGAATAAGGATTGAAATTGAATTAAATCGCTTCTCGGGGGACTGAATTGCAAATAGCCAAAAGTTCAGGAACTAAAATGCAAATATGTAATATTTATCATCAAACCCAATTTCTTTCTTACAATTTTAACGTGTAATCAGCAGAAGAAAAGGGGGAAACTAAAAACAGCAAGAAAGACGCCATTTTTTATCTTCAAAGCTCCGTTAATTTTCGATCCGGCCGTCAGAAATTTGAAATAAATATATATCTGTGATCACCGCTCCGAGAGCTATGTTTTGGTACCGGTTACGTATACGCAGATGGTTACGTATACGCAGACGCCATTTTTGCTATAGTTTTAGTACCGGTTACGTATAAGCAGACGGATCGGAAAAAGACTGTTATTCGGATTTCTTGTGATTTATTGAAGCTATTTAGAAAATTCCCAAGTTCTGAATTATGTTTGGTCGTGTATATACATGCTGATATGTTGGGTAATTATGATCTATATGATTGTTGGACTGAGTTGCTTATGGTTTGGATTGTCGGTTTTTAGCCGTTATGCCACCGATTCCAGAATTGCTACACTTTTGAATTTGCTTAGCTAGCAATGCTGAGATTTCTTTGGGAAGATGATATTCCTTATGCCAAATACTATATTTCAGCTTTGTATCGAAGTTTTACGACTCTAGAAGTTAGCCTTCGAAACCCAAAAGATTGAAGAAGGTTTGAAGTAGTTTGATTGATTGACTTGCAACTAAGTCGAGCAGATTTTGATATATGTTCTTCATGATATGTTTTCAGATTTGACATGCTTTCAGACTCGACATTGAAAGGTATAAATGACAGCATATCTAGATGGGATAGAAAACTCGAGATAGATATGATTCTCGAGTATTCCCTTATCAATCACATACTTGTTTGCTTATATGTGATTTTGATGAATGTGTTGCTTTGATTGCTTATGTGATTAGATGTTCAAGATGTTTACAGTCTTTAATGCATACAGCTTATATTGCATTCATCTTGAATTCTAGCCTGAAAGCACAGAGGGCTGAAAAGCCTAGAGTGCATATAATGTTTGGAAGGCTATAGTTGAGTGGCACGGAATGTAGATTTACTTTCAGAGATAGATGACTCACTATAGTTGCACCAAAGTAAGGGAAAATGAGATACTTGACGTCACCTCGATTGGTGAGTTGGTGATTGGTTAAGTTTTTATTCTCCGGGATCCCAAGAACCGAAATTCTATTGTTATCAGACTTGATAGCCTACCTTTGAAACATGCATTGCATTCATGTTTACTATTTCGCATGTTATGTTATTTATACTGGAAATTGTATTTCTCACCGGAGTTATCCGGCTATTGCTGTGTTTTGTATGTGTGCATGGAAATAGGTGGGGCAGGAGCTGGACAGAGAGGTCGTGAATAGCTCGAGATAGCAAGATTAGCATGTGGTGATTTCGGGTTTATGAAGTAGAGTTGATGTCAACCTTTGTATCTAGATCTTGTATATGTTTGTACTATGAATACTTGAACATAAAGACTTGTATGTTTGTCAAGAATAAGAATAATGTAAGATCTTATGGGTTGTATATCAAGTTCCATGTTTAGTTGCTTGGTTAGCTCATGGATGTGCATGATTTTTCTTAGATTTTGAAGCATGTATCATGTTTTAAAAGTTAGATGATGTTTGTGATTCAAAATAGGGGCAAAACCTTCATTTTTCAGATTTTTAGGAGTGGAATCCGAGGCCTAGGCGTGCCTACTCAGCCCAAAAGGCGCGGCCGTGCCTAACCAAGGCACCATGGGTGCCTTGGCCTGAGCCATGGGCGCGCCCAGGTGAAAATTTTTTTTGGTTTGCTTCTTACCTTGTTGCCCGAATGAGATTAACATAGATTATATGTTAAGAATTGAGATTAGCACCCGAGGTTCCCACATATTCAAACCCTCTGAAACCTCTCTACGAGTAGCAAATATAACACCAAAACTTGAAAAACATATATGCAAGAATCTAACAAAAGTACATGAAACAAACTTAAATATAAGATATATAGTATTAAAAAATAAATTTTAAAATATATATAGTATTTTTTTTACTTGCAAATTATGAATAAAACCACTAATGGAAAAAAAATACTTTAACCTTTGAATTTCGGACCATTCTTACATTGATTGGCCAATTTTTTTTTATATTTTTGGAACCTATCATTGACGTATTTTCGTAAATTAAAAATTACTTATTCAAATGTTATTATATCTCATGGGTATTTATTAAAACTCTCAATGTCATCAACTAATCTAATCCAATTTGGGTACACTTCAACAAACTTGTTTTTGCGTCGAGGACCCAATACAGCTACAACAAAATAAAGGCCAGACAGTTCTAGTTTTTTAATATTGAATTCTTCACATACCAAATCTACATACTCATCAATCATAGGCTTCAAATCGCTCAAACTTATCATATCTCTCCCGCTAAATGTTTAAGTCGAAATGCATCATCCTTAGATATGGCGGGATAAGTTCTCGAGAAATTGAGCCAAATGAGCAAACAATACTACAAGAAAGAATAATTTATTGGCCTCTTGAGAAACAGAATCTAAAATTCTGCACTCCCACTATCATAGGCATGTCAATTCGTCCAAAACCGCAACTCTTGATTCAAATTGTTGTGTTCTTTGGAGTACCAATCAAATCATCAAATTGCGTTTATTGTTACAATCGCTCCACATCTATTTTAATAAAATTAAATATTTTCTCACACGTGTCCATATAGTGATACCCCAATATCAGTTTGCATTCAAATTATTTTTTTGAAGTTGGGTGGGGAGATAAATATGAAAAATATATATTTTCAGATCATATCCCTAATAAAATAATATTTAATAACACTACGGAAAAAAATACATTATTATTTGGCTAAAAAAAGAGCGGATTTTTATACTTTAGGTTGAGTTAGTGTTGGACAAAAATGAGTCGAGGTTCTAAAACTCGACCCAAAGCAAAATAAATTCGATCCAAAGCTAATCAAACCCTTGCAATAAATTATGTTAAAAATGTGGGTGCGATAATGTGTTTCGATCAATCTATTATAGGTTATGTTTTGTAAAAACTTACAAAATTCGACCCAACCAATATAACTCATCCCAATAATCAAAACTGAAAATTAAAGAAAAAAATGCTACCCCGGTAAGATAACCTGGGTGATTTCAAGGACCCGGGAGGTCTCAAGGACCCGGGTGACCTTAAGGTCCCAGGTAATCACTAGAGCCCGGGTAAAAACACGGAGGCATGACATTTAGGGGAAGGAATCCAGGGGTTGGAGAGATGGGATAGCCCGGTCTTGTAGCGAGACCCGGGCTTTATATTTTCAAAGGCTAGAAAGAGGCCACGTCTAGCTTGAGTGTATTGACTTTTATTACGGATAAATTCATCAGTAATGACGTTATAACAGTATGGGTTCTTCAGATATTACGGGGGTGTCTACTCACATTTAATGCTGTCCCATCGCATTTAATGATCATCATGTAAGCCCATACTGTGTAATCATTATATAACCTAGTCGGCCGGGTATGAATACCAGGATCCCGGGCCTGATTAAGGTACGTTCATGATCACCTATCACAGTTATCTCGCAGACACTCACTCTCTCAAATTTCTAAAGCCCACTCCATACATCTTAGTTTTACTTAAGCATCAGATTGGCGATTCTGGAAACCATTCTGGCTCCCCACTTACGAGTTTCTTTGTTTCTGGTGTGTATACATCATCTGTGACAAGACGAGGAAGCTTGTTGATTTGCTACCCGAAACTATACCCACCTCCTAGGATACATTTTATGATATTCGCATCATTGGTGCCGTCTATGGGAAAGTGAGTTTAGGGCGTAGATATGAAAATCATCGATGATCCAGAAGGTTCCCAGCGTGTGATGGCGGCCATCCGGGAGCGAATGGATGCCATGGTGGATGCTGTTGTGCAGAGAGTCTTGGCTACACAGCGGGGAGGGAGAGAAGGTGAGCAGGAGAAAGAAAAGGAGTTGGAGAAAGAGGACGAGAATGAGGATAAGGTGGACAAGGAGAAAGAAGGAGAGAAAGAACGGGAGTCAGGGAGAGAATAGGAGAAAGGAAAAGGAGGCAGGGCAATATACATCTGGAGGAAGAAGAAAGTTCACATGCTGAATCTGTGAATGTCACTATGACGGGGGAGCTTGAGGTGTTGAAGCAAAAAATACTGAAACTGGAGAATACTGATTCGTGGGAATATTTGCGAGTCAGAAACTTGGGCTGCCCTTTTTTGCTGAAGATCATCAAGGAGCCATTGCCGACCCATTTCAAATCTGCTAAAATTAATGAGTATGATGGAATCAATGACCCGGAAAAGCATGTAGCCCGGTTTGAAAATGTAGCTATGCTACACTGTTACGGTGATCAAATCAATTGTAAGGTGTTTCTGACCACTTTAGTAGACTCCGCTCAAAGGTGGTTTGAGAACTTGGAGGTCGGTAGTATCCGAACTTTCAAAGAGTTTCGGGAGGTTTTCTTGCAGCATTTTAGCAGTAGTAAACGGTATAAAAAGACTTAGTCTTTTTGAGGTGAAACAGCTGGGGGAGGAGTCCTTGAGGGCTGATATCAAAAAATTCAACAAAATAGCTTTGGAGATGCCTACATGTGCCCCGAAAACTAAAATCATCGCTTTCACACAGGGGCTTAAAGAAGGGGAGTTTTTTTTTTATCTTTGATCAAGAAGGCTCCTCGAAACTTGAGGACCTCTTGGCTCGCGCCGAGAAATATATTGTAGTAGCCCGTAACCAAAATCAGTGATTAAGTGATTAATCAACGCTAATTATATAGATTGGGTACCGGACGGATCGGAAGCTCCGATGCAGGATCGGACGTTCCGATCGAGATCGGAAGCTCCGATGCAGGATCGGAAGCTCCGATGGTATTACATCAGGCATGACGTGTGGCAGGATCGGAAGCTCTGATCACCCCTATCCGAAGTCAACCAGTGATAGTTTGACACGTGGCAAATAACGATGTTCGAAAGCTCCGATGGCAGGATCGGACGTTCCGATCGTGGTCTATAAATAGAAGGCCGAGGCTTTATTTTGATTTTCCAATTCCGAGAATTCCCTCTCCATTCTAGTCTTATTTGCTTAGTTCTAGTCTTCCTAGGCTTGATCCGGGGGTCGGCGAGGCGTTCGATAGTCTTAGCGGAGTTGTGCCCAAGTTCTGGAGGCATCGACATCAAAGGGCTAACGACGGACGAAGGTATAGCTTTTGCTTCCTAAAAATATTTAGGAGTATGCAATAGCTTAGTTAAGGCTTTAGAGCACTTTAATGATAGTAGTATCATTTGGCAGTGTTGAGCAGACTATAGGCGTGGACCTAGAGTTGGTAGAGCTTGCACTGATTTGAGGTACGAAAGTACTGTTCGAGATATCCTGACTGAGTATGCATGTATTATGTGACTGCATGATTTATATGTCATTGATTTATGCTACATTCATTTGCATACTGAGCTATCTCCTTCGAGATGTCTATTAGTAGGGTTGTACCCTATCCTGTTAGTGGATGGACTTCCATGGCTTTGGGTCCGGTAAATCCACTGGTATTATGGTATGGGAGCCACCTCCTGAAGCGACGGAACAACGTGCTACATACCAGGGCCCGGTCTGTCTTTGTATTTGATCCTTGACCTCGAGTTATAGGGAGTTCACTTTGCATGCATGTATACTCATACTCTCGTGCTGAGCGTTTTATGCTCACGTCTCGTACTCTGTGTTTTTTGACACCCTATTCCATGGGGCAGGTTTGCGATTGGACGAGGCGGGTGGATCCAAGAGGGGCTAGGCAGTGGTTGATCAGCTGGAGCTTCGTTTAGGTTTTTATTCTGTTGTTTTGGGTTTATACAGCTATTCGATTTGGTTGTATATTATTTTGGATATTTACAGATTCCTTTTCTTGGGATTGTATTAATGTTATGGTTTTCGTAGTTTTATTCTGATATCCATTTAATTAAGTTAATTGCATGCCTAAGTTCTGTTTAGTAGGTGATCCAGGTAAGGGTCACTACATTTATGGTATCAAAGCATGCAACGTATTCTTGGGATTTAGATTCTACATAAGATAACCGTTAGGTTAATTTTGTAGATGGCAGATCGTGATGACCAGAGTACTCATGGCAGTATTGGTGGGCATTGGGGTGATGCCGACCGGGAGCCTCGTCGGGAACGCCACCATCGTCATCGAGATGAGGACCGTTTTGGTGTACGTCAATTCTTGCAGATGGGGCCTAAGCCCTTGGTTGGAGGAGAGTCTCCGGAGGAAGTGGAGAACTGGTTAGATTGCATGGAGACGACTTTTGGGACGTTCGACTATACCGAGGATCAGAAGATGGAGACACTGGGTTATCTTCTGGATGGATGTGCGCACAGGTGGTGGAGGTTTACTTTCGCACCTTTTGTTGCGGCGAGAGGAGTGGCCACCTGGGCCGAGTTCCGAATAGATTTTCAGAAGCTGTATTTTCCTCCTGCACTCCGTCAGTCAAAAGTGGGCGAGCTACTGAGTCTGCGACAGGGAGCCATGTCTATTGATGAGTATCAGCAGAATTTCTTTGATCTGCTATCCTATTGCCCCGAGATTGCTGATAGCTCTGGGATGAAGTATAATCTGTACCTTCAGGGCCTTAACCTGAGATCCACGAGCGTGTGGCGGTCGGCGATGACATGTCCTACAAGGTTTTGGTGAGCCGTTGTCACCAGGCAGAGGACAACATTCGGCGGAACAGGTCTTTCTCTCAGTTGAGACCTGTTAGTTCTTTAGGTCCCCGTGCCCAATCTTTCAAGAAGTCTGGATCTACTTCTTCCTCTGGCTCTGCTGGTGTTGTCCGTTTCAGAAAGAAGGACAAGTGTGATCACTGTGGGAAGAACCAACCATCCGACAAGTGCCGTAAATATTCTGGAGCTTGTTTTCGTTGCGGTGAGGTGGGTCACATCCGGAGGGATTGTCCACTATCTGGGGGAGGCGGTTCTGGTTCTGGTTCTGGTTCAGGATCAGGTTGTCAGGCCACCATTCAGTAGAGGTCGCAGGGATAGCCTACTGGGAGTTCTCATTTGAGGCCACGAGCTTCTGGCCAGGTGTTTGCCCTGAGACATGATCAGGCAGTGGAGGAGAATGAGAAAGTCATCGCAGGTACATTTCTGCTTTATGGTATACCTGCTCTTGTACTTATTGACACTAGTGCATCTCATTCCTTCATTTCTACACGTTTTGTTAAGAGACATAAGTTACCATGCATTGCACTAGACGTAGTGATGTCTGTTTCTACTCCGACGGGCCAATCTGCTTTGGCTAAGCGTCTAGTGATGGGTTGCCCTTTAGAGTTCGAGGGGAACATTCTGTTAGCGAATCTCATGGTTCTTGCGATGGACGACTTTGATTGAATTTTGGGAATAGATATATTGACTACCTATCGAGCTTCAGTGGACTGCTATCAGAGATTAGTACTCTTTCATCCGGAGGGGAGTGATAGCTGGTTTTTCTATGGAGATGGAGCGCGACCCCCGATGCCTTTGGTATCAGCTTTGAGAGCCTGTCGAGCTCTAGAGTCTGGCAGGGAAGGCTACCTTATCTATGCAGTTGATTTGTCTGCTGAGAGTATTGGGATAGAGAGTATTCCTGTTGTGGATGAATTCCCAGATGTATTTCCTGATGAGATTCTAGGTTTTTCTCCTGTTAGGGAAGTCGAGTTTGGCATAGAGTTGATGCCTGGTACTTATCCTATTTCTCGAGCACCGTATCGTCTGGTTCCGTCAGAGATGCGTGAGTTGAAGACTCAGCTACAGGATCTTTTGGACAAGGGGTACATTCGTCCTCGTGTATCTCCTTGGGGAGCTCCTGTTCTCTTTGTGAAAAAGAAGGATGGGTCTATGCGGCTATGCATTGACTATCGGCAGCTGAATCAAGTCACTGTGAAGAACAAGTATCCTTTGCCTCGTATTGATGACTTGTTTGATCAGCTGCAGGGAACTTCAGTTTACTCCAAGATTGACTTGAGATCTGGATATCATCAGTTGAGAGTCCGAGATCAAGACATATCCAAGACTGCATTCCGTACTCGCTATGGGCATTACGAGTTTCTAGTGCTGCCATTTGTTTTGACTAATGCGCCGGCTATATTTATGGATCTGATGAACCGTGTCTTTAGGGAGTATTTAGACAAGTTTGTCGTGGTCTTCATTGACGACATCTTGGTGTATTCGCGTAATACGAAAGAGCATGTTTCTCACTTGCGGTTGGTACTGCAGACTCTTCGAGATGAGCAGTTATACGCCAAGCCGAGCAAGTGTGAGTTCTGGATGGATCGAGTGGTCTTTCTTGGCCATATCATATCCAGGGAGGGGATTTCTGTTGATCCGAGCAAGATTGAGGCTGTGCTGAATTGGTCGCGTCCAACGACGGTTGCTGAGATCCGTAGTTTTCTGGGTCTAGCAGGATATTATCGACGCTTCATTCTGAACTTCTCGTAGCTAGCTCGACCGTTGACGCAGCTTACCCGTAAGGGTGTGGATTTCGAGTGGTCCTCCGAGTGTGAGGAGAACTTATGTGAGCTTCGACGGCGGTTGACTTCTGCGCCGATGTTGGCATTACCGTCAGGATCTGGAGGGTATGTGGTGTACACTGATGCTTCTCTTCAAAG
Source organism: Henckelia pumila (assembly GCF_033568475.1). Classification (NCBI taxonomy): domain Eukaryota; kingdom Viridiplantae; phylum Streptophyta; class Magnoliopsida; order Lamiales; family Gesneriaceae; genus Henckelia; species Henckelia pumila. The sequence goes on along the minus strand of NC_133123.1, from coordinate 116,022,401 downwards.
GTTAGGTTGTGTCTTGACTCAGAATGGGCATGTAATCGCATACGCTTCTAGACAGTTAAAGCTTCACGAGGACAACTACCCAGTCCATGATTTGGAATTGGCAGCCATTGTGTTCGCTTTGAAGATCTGGCGTCATTATCTGTATGGCGAGAAATTTGAGATCTTCACCGACCATAAGAGTCTCAAATATTTGTTCACTCAGGCAGAGTTGAACATGAGGCAGAGACGTTGGATGGACTTGCTTAAGGACTATGATTGCGAGATTAAGTACCATCCGGGAGCTGCTAATCTCACCGCTGATGCATTGAGTCGCAAGGTATGACTATCCGCACTTCGGAGTTGTTCGATGTCTAGTGCGATCAGTGACTTTGTACTTCAAGATATACTTTCAAGAATAAGAAAGGTATGCAGAGTATCCAGATGTTTGCGATATTATCTAAGCCAGCTTTGTATTCGCGGATTCGAGATGCTCAGATGTCTGATTCGAAGACCCAGCGTTTAGCTCGTCTAGCTAACGAGGGTAGCTCGTCTGGATTTCATTATCAGTCAGATAGCTTTCTGTGTTTGTCTGGTAGGCTTGTGATTCCGCAGGATGTAGAGTTGCGAGAGGAGATTTTGTTTCAGGCGCATCGCACTAAGTTGAGTATTCATCCTGGGAGCAACAAGATGTACAAGGATCTACGTACTCATTTCTGGTGGAAGGGAATGAAACGCAGTGTTTATCAGTTTGTTTCTAGATGTTTGGTGTGTCAACAGGTCAAGGCAGAGCACCGACGACCTGGAGGATTGCTTCACAGTCTGCTTATTCCTGAATGGAAATGGGAGTTTATCACAATGGACTTTGTGACCCATTTGCCGGTATCCCCGAGGAATTGTGATGCTATCTGGGTTGTGGTGAACCGACTCACCAAGTCAGCGCATTTCATTGCCTATAGCCGGGAGTACAATGTGGATTATATGACTCGGTTGTACATTCAGGAGATCGTTCGACTTCATGGAGTGCCTGTGAGCATTGTCAGCGATCGGGACCCCAGGTTTACTTCTAGATTCTGGGGGAGTGTTCAGCATGCGATGGGTACTACTCTCAGTTTGAGTACTGCCTATAATTCGGAGACTGATGGTCAGTCAGAGCGCACTATCCGTACTTTGGAGGATATGCTTAGAGCGTGCGTCATGGATTTTGGCTCAGCTTGGCAGGATCATTTGCCAATGATCGAGTTCGCGTACAACAACAGCTATCATACTAGCATTGGGATGACACCTTTTGAGGCGTTGTACGGACGATGTTGTCGTACTCCACTTTTCTGGGAAGAAGTGGGGGAGAGACAGGCTGAGGGGCCAGAGTTAATCCAGCAAGCTACAGACATTGTTGATCAGATCAAGAAACGAATTAAAATTGCACAGGATCGTCAGGCCAGCTATTCTAACACCAAGCGTAGGCCTTTGCAGTTCGATGTCGGGGAGAAAGTGTTTCTGAGAGTGTCACCTTTCTGCAGAATTCTCAGATTTGGCCTTAAGGGCAAGTTGTCTCCCAGGTTTATCGGTTCGTTTGAGATCTTGGAGAGCATTGGCGATTTGGCTTATCGACTAGCTTTGCCACTGCATCTTTCCAGTATTCACGACATGTTCCACGTATCTCTGTTGTGACGGTATGTGGCGGATGAGTCTCATATTCTGCAGCGGTCTGAGGTTCAGGTGAGCAAGGATTTGACCTATGTTGAGAAACCTATTCGTATCCTGGATCATAAGGATAAGGTTTTGCGGAACAAAGTCATTCCTCTGGTTTTAGTTCAGTGGCAGCGCCGAGGCACTGAGGAAGCTATTTGGGAGCTTGAGGACAGGATGCGTGAAGACCATCCTGAGTTCTTTTGATTTCATTCTTATAGTTGTATTCAGTTGCAAACTCTGTAAACGTTTGATTTGAATAAAGAATATTTCTGATTTCTGTATTACATTCGGTACTTAAGATCTGATTTCGAGGACGAAATATCTTAAGTGGGGGAGAATGTAGTAGCCCGTAATCAAAATCAGTGATTAAGGGATTAATCAACGCTAATTATATAGATTGGGCACCGGACGGATCGGAAGCTTCGATGCAGGATCGGACGTTTCGATCGAGATCGGAAGCTCCGATGCAGGATCGGAAGCTCCGATGGTATTACGTCATGCATGATGTGTGGCAGGATCGGAAGCTCCGATCAGGATCGGAAGCTACGATCACCCCTATCCGAAGTCAACCAGTGATAATTTGACACGTGGCAGATAACGATGTTCGGAAGCTCCGATGGCAGGATCGGAGGTTCCGATCGTGGTCTATAAATAGAAGGCCGAGGCTTCATTTTGATTTGCCAATTCCGAGAATTTCCTCTCCATTCTAGTCTTATTTTCTTAGTTCTAGTCTTCCTAGGCTTGATCCGGGGGTCGGCGAGGCGTTCGATAGTCTTAGCGGAGTTGTGCCTAAGTTCTGGAGGCATCGACATCAAAGGGCTAACGACGGACGAAGGTATAGCTTTTGCTTCCTAAAAATATTTATTAGTATGCAATAGCTTAGTTAAGGCTTTTAGAGCACTTTAATGATAGTAATATCATCTGGCAGTGTAGAGCATACTATAGGCGTGGACCTAGAGTTGGTAGAGCTTGCACTGATTTGAGGTACGAAAGTACTGTTCGAGATATCCTGACTGAGTATGCATGTATTATGTGACTGCATGGTTTATATGTCATTGATTTATGCTGCATTCATTTGCATACTGAGCTATCTCCTTCGAGATGTCTATTAGTAAGGTTGTACCCTATCCTGTTAGTGGATGGACTTCCATGGCTTTGGGTCCGGTAAATCCACTGGTATTATGGTATGGGAGCCACCTCCTGAAGCGACGGCACAGCGTGCTACATACCAGGGTCCGGTCTGTCTTTGTATCTGATCCTTGACCTCGAGTTATAGGGAGTTCACTTTGCAAGCATGTATACTCATACTCTCGTGCTGAGCATTTTATACTCACGTCTCGTACTCTGTGTTTCTGGACACCCTATTCCATGGGGCAGGTTTGCGATTGGACGAGGTGGGTGGATCCAAGAGGGGCTAGGCAGTGGTTGATCAGCTGGAGCTTCGTTTAGGTTTTTATTCTGTTGTTTTGGGTTTATACAGCTATTCGATTTGGTTGTATATTATTTTGGATATTTACAGATTTCTTTTCTTGGGATTGTATTAATGTTATGGTTTCCGCAGTTTTATTCTGATATCCGTTTAATTAAGTTAATTGCATGCCTATGTTCTGTTTAGTAGGTGATCCAGGTAGTCACTACATATATCAACATTGAGGAGGATCAGCGGTAGAAGAGAGAAAAGGACAGAAGAGAAGGGAATAAAGAGAAGGGAAACAAGGGTAGTCAAGGAATGGGAAGACATGATCATTCAGGAAGACTCTTAACCTATGCCCCTCAGAGGATAACCCAAGATCGGGAGTCCACCTATGTGAGGAAGATGCCCGACCTGCGCATCAGAAGAGACCGGGGAAGTATTGCTCGATTCATCGGATAGGCACTCATGATACCAGCGAGTGTCGAAAACTCATGGCGGAGCCAAATAAGCCTATATCTGAAGAAGCAAGACACGTGGAGAAAAGGCACCGGGGACTCCCCTGGGTTCCGAGGCCCATCGCCCCAAGGCTTAACAAGCCCGACCCTCCGAGAGCCCGGGAGTGTACATCTCGAATTCTTGACAAGGAAGCCCGGGAAGGACCTTTGAGAGGGGTGATTAATATGATTTCAAGAGGATCCACAAATTGGGAATCTAACAGGGCCCGAAAATCTTGGAGTAAAAGGGAAGTCCCGGGATTGGAAACCCGAAAGCCAGACCCCTGAACTGTTATCACGTTTGGACCGAAAGACTTGGAAGAGGTATGTTTTCCTTACAATGACGTCTTACTTATCCAATTTTGAGTAGCCAAATACGATGTGAAAAGAGTGTTCAAAGATTCCGAGAGCTCCGTGAATGTCATTTTTCAGGAGGCCTTCGAACAGATGGACTTGAAAGGGTGTGAGATCAACCATGTGAATACTGCTTTGTATGGGTTTGCGGGTCACACTGTTCGACCTAGGGGGAGGTGTGGTTGCCAATCACCCTAGGATCGGGTCACTTAAGGAAGACCGTCATGACCCTCTTCACTGTAGTAGAGGCCCCATCCTCCTGCAACATCATCCCGGGGAGGCCAGCCCTAAATACTTTTATGGTCGTTGCCTCTGCATACCACCAAAAGGTCAAGTTTCCAGTTGTCAATCAAGTTGGTGAAGTAAAAGGAGATCAGCCCTCCTCCCGGCGGTGTTATGCTGATACCGTCCGGGTGGATAATAAAAGATCCCGAGGAGAGAAAGGAGGGGACGGTCCCAGTAGGGAGGAAGTATGCGCAGTGGGAGAAGTGAAGGAAGAATATGAAGGAGTAGAGTTAGTACCCAGGCAATCGGGAAGGGTTGCAAAGATTGCCCGAGACTTGGAATCCACCTTGGCTGATCAGCTGTAAGGCCCGGGATTATTTAATTTTAATCCGAAAATATTTAATTTGGAAATATTTAGAGTTTAGAATTAAATTCTAATATTTTTAAATGAATAAGGATTGAAATTGAATTAAATCGCTTTTTCGGGGACTGAATTGCAAATAGCCAAAAGTTCAGGGACTAAAGTGCAAATATGCAATATATATGAATGCAATGCATATGAACAAAAGAGGCTATCAAGCTGATATCAATCGAATATAAGTTCTTGGGATCCCGAGGAAATAAAATCTTTAACGAACACCAACTCACCCAATCGAGGTGAAGTTAAATACTTTATTTCCTCTGACTTTGGTGCAACTATAGTGAGTCTTCTGGCTCTGGAAGTAAGTCTACATTCCGTGCCACTCAACTACAATCCGCCAAAAGTCATATGCACTCTAGGCTTTTAACCCTCTGTGCTTATTAGGCTGGAGTTCAAGATGAATGCAACATGTTCTGTATGCATTAAATGCTATAAAAATCTTGAACAACTAATCACATAAGCAAGTAAAGCAACACAATCATGTAATCACATAAGGTACATAAGCCAATAAGTATGTGATTGACAAGGGAATACTCGAAACAATAACTATTTCGAGTGTTCTATCCCATCAGGATTAGCTGTCATTTATACCTTTCAGACTAAAAAAACATTTTTTTTAGCTCTTGGTTCTTAATTTATATCCTTTGTGTACTTGATTAATTGTTAATTATAATAAATTGCCCTAAGATAAGATTAGCAACCCGGTTCCCCACATCAGCTGAGGACATGTATTGCCCAGAACATGGATGTCTTTTCCTGGTCTCCCAAAGAGCTAACTGTGATCCCGGCTCACGTGCCAGAGCATAAGCTAAACATTTTCTCTGGATCTCGGCCTATCAAGCAAAAGAAGTGGCATTTTGGGACAGAGAAAGATAAGGTCATTGCTGACCAATTTCGGGAGTTGTTGGAGGCAGGGCACATCAGAGAGGTACAATTTCCTACCTGGCTATCTAATGTGGTGCTGGTGCCTAAAACCACAGGTAAGTGGCGGATGTGTATCGACTTCCGGGATTTGAATAAGGCGTGTCCAAAAGACTGTTACCCTCTTCCTCGGATCGATCAATTGGTGGATTCTACCTCCGGATTTGAATTTCTTTGCTTTATGGACGCATATCAAGGATACCATCAGATCCATTTAGCTCAGGAGGATAGGGATAAGGTTAGTTTTATCACTTCCAGTGAAACATTTTGTTATGTGGTTATGACTTTCGGGTTAAAAAATGCAGGATCCACAAATCCAAGAATGATGGATAAGGTCTTCCCAGGCCAGTTGGGTAGAGATGTGGAGGTCTATGTGGAAGATATTCTGATGAAGTCCCGAACCCAAGACAATTTTATTGCTGATTTGGAAGAAACTTTTAGTACCCTGCGGAAGTATGGGGTGAAGCTTAATCCTGGTAAGTGTGTGTTCGGAGTTAAGAGTGGAAAGTTTTTGCGATTCATGGCAACAGAGAGAGGAATAAAAGTAAACCCGGAGAAAGTGAAGATCTTGAAAATGCCCTCGCCTACGTCTATCAAAGAGGTATAACGATTAACCGGGAGGATCACTTCTTTGTCCCGGTTCATTGCTCGTTCAGCCCATTGGAGTTATCATTTCTTTCAGGTATTGAGGAAGGCTCATAAGTTTGGGTGGAATGAAGAATGTGAACGAGCCTTCCGAGAATTGAAAGAGCATTTGGCGAATTTGCCAATCCTAGTCAAGCTAGAGCCCAGGGAGAGGTTGTGGATATATATTTCTACAACCAAGCATGCTGTGAGTACCGTGTTAATCAAAGAAGAAGGAGGAGATCAGAAGCAAGTCTACTATATGAGTCATGCCCTGAAAGTACCTGAAGCCCGGTATAGTGAAATGGAGAAGATGGCTCTGGCTCTTGTTCTTACGGCTCGGAAACTCAGGCCTTACTTTTTGTCTCACCCGATTATAGTTTTGACTAATAGTCCCTTGGGCCGGGTGATGACTTATCCGGATGCTTCAGGACGGCTGGTTAAATGGACGGTAGAGCTGGGAGAATATGACGTGGAATATCAACCCCGAGCAGCCATCAAGGCACAAGCTTTATCGGATTTCCTGACATTAATTATCACCTTTGGTCAGGAAGAAGTATGGAGGGTCTTCGTAGATGGAGCCAGTGGTCTGAAGGGGAGTGGAGTGGGTGTGGTCCTGATTTCTCCCACTCAGTTAAAAACCAAAGTGGCAGTAAGGTTACATCCTTTCAAGTCCAACAATGAGGCGGAGTACGAGGCGATAATTACACAGATGAAATTGGCCCGGGAAGCGGGAGCCGGGCATGTGATCGTGTATTCTGATTCTCAATTGTTGGTTCAACAAGTTCAAGGGACCTTTAGTGTCAGGGGAGAGAGGCTATGGGAGTATGTGTGATTGGTTAATCAACAGGGAGGAGAATTTTCTAGCTGGAGCCTAGAACAAATCCCTCAGGAGCATAACGTTGAAGCAGATATGTTAGCCAAAATGGCAGCCACTCTGACTAGTATGGATAGCAGGGAGGTTGTACAGCAACCAGAATCTATATTGGTCATAGAAGAAGGAGTGTAAGGAACCTTGGAAGATTCCTGGATGTCTCCTCTAGTTAATTATCTACGAGCAGGTATCCTTCCCGAAGAAGAGGCGCAGGCCCGAAAACTCAAGCGACAGATATCTCAATTTACCTTGTTGAATGGAAAATTGTATCGGCGTTCTTTTCAGGGCCCTCTGCTGAAGTGCCTGGACAAGGAGGATGTGGAATATGTACTCCAAGAGATACATCAAGTATATTGTGGGGATCATGGAGGAGTTCTAAGTTTGGCCTGACGTACTCTGTTAGCTAGGTATTGGTGGCCTACTCTACAACAAGACGCCAAACAGGTGGCTCGGGTTTGTGAAGGGTGCATGAGGTTTGGGAATTTCTCTCACAAATCGACAGCCGAGTTGCACACGTTGTGTGCATATTTCACATTCGATCAATGGGGCCTGGACATTGTGGGGCCTTTTCCTATAGGCCACGGACAGAAGAAGTTCTTATTGGTTGCGGTGGATTATTTTTCTAAATGGGTGGAAGCCGAACCCCTGGCCAAGATCACTGAAGGAGTTGTGTTGAGTTTTATTTGGAAGAATATTGTCTACCAATTTGGTTTACCCCGAAAGCTGGTCTCAAACAACGGTAGACAATTCCAGGGACGGAAAATAAGAGAGTGGTGCGCTGAAATGAAGATAAGGCAGACATTTACTTCGGTAGCTTATCCGCAGAATAACGGGCAGACTGAAGTGACCAATCGGACGATTGTCCGATCCTTGCAGACTTGACTCTACGGTGTCGGCAAATACTGAGTGGATGAAATTCCGGGTGTATTATGGGTCTATCGTACTACTCCAAGGACAGCTAGTGGGAAACACCTTTCAGTTTAGTGTTTGGGTCCGAGGCTGTGTTACCAGTAGAGATCGGGCAAATTTCACCCCGGTTACAATCTTATCAAGAAGAATAAACCAATGCCCGAGCTCAAGAGCTGGATTTAATTGAGGAAAAGAGAGAAAGAGCTGATGTTCGGATGGAAGCTTATCGGAGTAGAGTGATGAGGACTTTCAACCAAGGGGTCAAGCCTCGGGAATTCCAGATAGGAGATTTGGTGCTAAAAAAGGTCAACCCAGCAGGGGAGATAGGAAAATTTGCAGCTAAATGGGAAGGTCCATACAAAGTCACTCGGAGGTTTGGAAGAAATTCTTGGTGCTCGGAGGACATCCAAGGTAAGACTCTACAAATGCCCTGGAATACTGTGCATCTCAAGACGCATTATTCTTGACACAAGTTTCTCTATAAATTGTACTCGTTAATGTATAAATGAAAAATATTTTTACCTTATTGTGATTAACAAAACTCAAAGACCAGGCGATCTACCACCCTGGCACCTATTAAAAGCCTGTGGAAACCCACAGCACTTAAGTTCAGGCGACCCACCATCCTGGAACCTACTCAAAGACCATGCGATCTACCACCCTGACACCTATTAAAAGCCAGTGGAAACCCACAACACTTAAGTACAGGCGATCCACAACTTTGGCACCAACTCAAATACCAGGCGATCTACAACCCTAGAATCTATTAAAAGCCTGTGGCAACTCAAAGCGCTTAAGTCCAGGCGATCCACCACCCTGGCACCTACTCAAAGACCAGGCGATCTACAACCCAGGCACCTATTAAAAGCCTGTGGCAACCCACAACACTTAAGTCCAGGCGATCCACCACCCTGGCACCTACTCAAAGACCAATCGATCTACCACCCTGGCACCTATTAAAATCCTATGGCAACCCACAACACTTAAGTCCAGGCGATCCACCACCCTGACACCTACTCAAAGACCAGGTGATCTACCACCCTGACACCTATTAAAAGCCTGTGGAAACCCACAACACTTAAGTCCAGGCGATCCACCACCCTGACACCTACTCAAAGACCAGGCGATCTACCACCCTGGCACCTATTAAAATCCTGTGGCAACCCACAGCAATTAAGTCCAGACAATCCACCACCCTGGCACCTACTCAAATACTAGGTGATCTACCACCCTGGCACCTATTAAAAGCATATGGCAACCCACAACACTTAAGTTCAGGCAATCCACCACCGTGAAACCTACTCAAAGACAAGTCGATCTACCACCCTGGCACCTATTAAAATCATGTGGCAATCCACATCACCTAAGTCCAGGCGATCTACCACCCTGGCACCTTCTCAAAGTCCAAGAAATCTTCTACCCTGGCATACATTAGAGGATCAGGCGATCTACCACTCTGGCACCTATTTACAGTCCAGGAGGTTTCCCACCCGGGCATCCTCTTAAATGCGAAGTGTATGGAACCAAAAGAATCTATCTTTTGAGTCAAAAAGGGAAAAGTATTCACATCAGTCACATGTTTCAAAAACATAAAGTTCTCAAAGGGGATGTTTAGAAATACACTAAAGAGGGAAAAACAATGATACGATTAAAAGGGGAAATAGTTGTTCTTTACAAAACATATAGCTTATTCTATTAATGGAACAGTGGTGTTGTTCCCTGATTCCAGGAGTTTCACTTCTTCAGAGGAAGGCTCAAGCTCAAGAACAGTGTCAATTTGTTGCTTCGGCTGTATCTTTGTGCCTGGGTCCTCAAAGGGAAGAGCGTTAATGGCTTGATCAAAATCAGGGAGACCTTCTTGGGAGAGACCTGCTTCCTCAAACTGGGCAGCACAGAGATCAAATCCTTGAGCACTGATCTATGTCCGCCTTTTTGAATTCCTCAGAAGACAAAAAAAATCTTTTCTCCAAGCTACTTCGGATGACACGCGCTCCTCAAGTTCAGCAATGGCATCCTCTGCCATCGATTGGTGGACCTCATTCTTCGGGAGGAAGGTGGTGTACTTCATCAAGAAGGCCTCTGCTTTGGCTTGAACACCTTCCAGGTCTGCTTTCAGCACCTCTAGTTCCTGTCTCACCACCCGAGTCTCCTCTTGGGCTGCTTCCACTTGGGCTCGAGTTGCTTGGAATTCCTTTTCTTGATGCATCCGAGTTTCCTCAATTTTCTTCTGCCAGGCCTTCTGGGTCTGGTCCATGTCCACTCGGGAACTCTCTATAGTCCCTCGTAAAGATTGGACCTCAACCTCATGGATCTCTTGCATCCGGGATATTTGTAGGCAAAGCTGGGAGGTGCACTCTTCAAAAGAGCGAACCTTGTCATCCTCCTGGATGAGGTCGGAGTTCGCCTCATTTAAAGCACTCGCCAACATACACAAGCCCCGCAAAGAATGATACCTAGTTAAGGACTAAAGAGGAAGAAGAAAGACTCACGAAACATGCAGCGGGAAAAAGGGGAAGAAAACTTACCGTGTATGCATGGGAAATGCCTTCTAATAAGCTGGAAGTGGAACCCCTCTCAGCTAGGTACAACTTGTCTCGGGGGCGAGTAAGCTCTGAAGTTGAGATATCTTGGAAGAAGGACCCGCCCTGCTCTAGGAAAAATCCACATTCTCCTCCCAAGCAGTGGTAGAAGGATCTCCCGAAGGAATAGTTGGGGCAGTAGGGGCTAGACTTGGTACAACCTCTTCTTCCGGATCGCTGAGTACCACGGTTTCTGGCTTGACGGTTTCCTTTCTCGAGTAATGGCTCAACGGTATCTCATCCTTCGAATCTTCGGAGGACAAAGAGAGTCGTGTGCTAGAATCCAGTATAGGAGCAGCGAAGGTTACCACCCTGGCTTCTGGCGGGGGGATGGTCAGAGGCACGAGGACCCCAGGAGGGGTTGGGATAGACTGTCGGCTTGAGCGATCCATATTTTGTCTTTTGGGGGTCTGAGCCTGACTCTCATTCTCCTCTCTGGCCTTTTTCCTGTTTTCAGCCAAGAGGGTTACCTTTTCTCTAGCACCCTTTTCTCTCGGCCGCCTTCTTGACAAACTCCTCCTTCATCATCTCCGGGGCGCCTGCACCAGAAAAAATTTGCATGGATATATTTAAGTGCATAAATAGGGTTGATCCAAAACATAAAAGGTGCAAATTAAGGATTACCAGGTTGAGCCCCCGGGACGCCATATGCATCAATCTCCTGATTTAGGGGATCTTCTGCTCGGGTACTCAACATGTAAACTCCCATATTGTTACCCTCTAAAAGAACAGAGGAAGGGAAGGTCTTGTTTCCTACTAATGCAAGGCTGCGAACATAGGGCTCCTCAATCTTATAATGCGGGGGAAGCTCAGGTTGTGGGGGGAGGCTGGTCGAGAATCCAGTCCTAAAAGAGAAAGGGACCGGGGGCTGAAGGTATAAGTACCTCTCTTTCCATCCCTTCACGGAGGAAGGTATGTCGCTGAGGAAACGGGTATTTAATCGGGCAGCTAAGGAAAAATCCCCCTCATTGAACCGAAAATTAAAAAAGTAATGAAAAAAATAAGGGGAGTGATAGTCAGATTGTGTATTTTAAAAAGGACAAAGGTGGAGGCCATAATCCTAAAGGAATTGGGATGGAATTGATTCACAGGTAACCCGAAGAAGTCAGCAATTTCTAAATAAAATGGGGGGATGGGGAACCAGAGACCACTACGAATCTGGTTTCGGAAGAAAGTATAGCGACCTGCTGGAGGAGCATCAGGAATTTTCCCCTATCGTGGGATAAAAAGAGAATAGGAAAAAAGAATCTCCCCTGATCAGCGAAGTTCCGCCGCAGCCCCTTTTGACAAGGTACTAGGGAGAAAAGTGAACCAACCCAGGGCAAGGGATCTACTCGGAGAAGGAGGAATGGTCACAAGGGGCTTGGGATTTTGGACATTCTTTTTCCCTTTCCCTTTGGGAGCGGAGAAGGAGGCGATGGTGGGTCTGGCCCAAGAAAGCAAAGATTTTTGGAATTTTTGGGATGGCGAGGAGCAGTAGAGGCGGTGCGAGCATCGCTCGAGCCGCCGCTTGCCTATTCATCTCTGGGCGAGCCTTTGGCATTCGCACTAGAGGTGGAAAAAGTATCGGTAGACATAAAGAATAAAAATAAAAAGGAAGAGCTTATAGATAAATGAGACTGGGAAGAAAAACAAGGAGAACGGGCATCGAAAAATTCAGGATAAAATGCAGAAAACATTGGAGATGCGTAAGGAAGAGGACTATAAGGGAAAAGAATGAATAAGAGTAATAGTTTTATATAGTGACCCAACCCGGATCCATTACTAATCAGAGATTAGTACTTAACTAAGCATGCAATTAACGCTTATCAAAAAATAAACACGAAATCTTAAATAAATACTAGTCGACAGAATACAACCGATTAACAATATAATTCGAAATGAAACCCAATCGAATAAATCTTAAAAACAATAATAATTCCTACAGCTAAATCCTGCTGTCTCTTCCTGGTCACCGACTACTCAAAGTCTCTGGGCGCAATCCCTGCACCTGCAACTACCCCGTTGAATGGGGTGTCCAGAAAACTGAAAACCACTGGACGTGAGCTCTAAGCTCAATACGCTAGTACGGGTATCATACAAACATGATGCATGCATATGTATATCTGGGTGTCATGCTGGGAATAATATCCTGCTCAGACTAGGCATCATGGTATTTAGCACACTGGGCTGTCGCATCAGGAGGTGGCTCTCATACCATATAACCCGTGGACATATCCAAAACCAAAACCATGATATACATCCACACATGCAATGGGGCTTAGCAACCCCTATACTGGGTAAGCCAAAGATACCGGCTAATCAAGATGTATGCACGTGTAGCATAACATAAACATGCAATCATGACACATAAATGCATATCCGCTGGCAATCTCAGTCAGTACATGCGTACCTTACTGAATGAAGTCCTATGGGTCCCACTCTAGGTTCCATGTCTATCATCAACTCTACAATGCAAATACTCATGCATCATTAATTAAGCTTAAAAAGCCTTAACTAAACCATAGCATACTCATAAATATTTTTAGGAAGCCAAAGCTATACTTGTGTCCGTCGTCAGCCCACTGATGGCGACTATCTTGCAACTAGGGGTACACCCCTGCTGCAGCTCCAAATCTTTGAGCACAGCTCCGCTACTCGAGAACTGCTTCGCTACTATGTAAGACACTTTCTGACAATACTAAAATATACTTCTTACTCCTACTCTAAAATAAGTGTACCCAAAGCCCTAAAATAGAGCATCGAGGGAGAAGGAGAGAATTTATTGAGCGTTTTAAAATGAGGCTCCTTGGCTCCTTTTATAGACTCCAAACCCTCCTTCGAATCGTCTGATCCTTGATTGTGTGACAAGTGTAACCTGACAGCCCTTCCGAGCGTACGAACTGGACTTCGGATCATCCGATCTCAAGTATTACGTCATCCATGATGTCACCCACTCGAACACCTAGCTGGACCACTGTTCAGACCTTCCGATCCCTACTTTGGATCGTCCAAAGTTCGATTCTCAGCCAATCAAAACCATTCCTTATCTTTCTTATCTGAGGGAGATTGGACCGTCCGATCCCTCTTCGGAGCGTCCGAACTCCGCCCTTCCGATCTAGAACAGGCCCTCTGAACCCAACCACTTCGGACCATCCGATCCTAAGTTCGGAGCCTCCGATCCTGCTTAGACTTGGAACTTTCTCGGCTATTTTCGAGTGTTCAGGGTCCCTTTTTGAACTCCTTAGATCCTTTTGTAAATCTCTTAATCATGTTTTACTTAATCTAAACATGATCACTTGATTAATTAACGATAAATCATAAATTCTGGGTACGAGTTACTATATTTTATACCTTGAGGCTTCGGGTAATCTGGGTCGTATAATTCAAAATGAACGGTACAGATGTACAAAGCGTGAGGGAGAAGGTGAAGCGACACCTGACTAGGGATGGAAACGGAGCGGGTTCGGGGCGGGTTTGAGCAAACCCAAGACCCGCCCCGCCCCGTGGACCCGGCGGGTCCAATCCGGGTTAGACTCGTTGGACCCGTTAAATTAAATATAATTTAAATTTTATTAAATAAGTTAAAAAATTAAGAAATCATCTTTAAATTTATTTTTTAAATTTATATTAATAATATTTAGTACAAAAAAATATTCCTACAAGTTAAAATATATCATTTTTTTATTTAATTAATAATTAATAACAAAAGAAAAATCATAATAATATATTTTCATATTAAAAATATCATAATATATTAAAATTATTTAAATTCAAAAATATTATAAACTCAAATTAGGAATAAAATATTGATTATGTAATATAAATAATATAATTATATATTATTAATATATACACATGTATATTTTATTGAGGAAAAAAAATACATGTATATTTTATATTTATATTAAAGTATATTTAATATATATTTTTTGTACGGGTTCGGGGCGGGTTCGGCCAAACCCGGGACCCACCCCGGACCCGCATGTGGACCCTCTTGGCCGGGTCTAAACCTGCTCCGCGGGGCCGGTTTAGACCCGACTCATTGTCATCCCTACACCTGACACATCTCTGACACACACACGCGTTAACCCGGGTGATTTCAAGGACCCGGGAGGTCTCAAAGACCCGAATGACCTTAAAGGCCCGGGTAATTACTGGAGCTCGGGTAAAAATACGGAGGCCTGGCATTTAGGGGAAGGAATCCAGGGGTTGGAGATATGGGATAGCCCGGTCTTGCAGCGAGACCCGGGCTTTATATTTTCAAAGGCTATAAAGAGGTCACGTCTACCTTGCGTGTATTGACTTTTATTATGGATGAAGTCATCAGTAATCATGTTATAACAGTATGGGTTCCTCAGATATTACGGGGGGTGTTTAGTCACATTTAATGTTGTCCCATCGCATTTAATGACCATTATGTAAGCCCATACTATGTAATCATTAGATAACCCAGTCGGTCGGGTATAAATACCATGCTCCCGAGCTTGATTAAGGTACGTTCATGATCACCTATCACAGTTATCTCGCACACACTCACTCTCTCAAATTTTTAAAGCCCACTTCATACATCTTAGCGAAAACCCTTCCGGCTCCCCACTTATGAGTTTCTTTGTTTCTGGTGTGTAGACATCATCTGTGACGAAACGAGGAAGCTTGTTGATTTGCTACCCGGCACTATACCTATCGCCCGGATACATTTTATGATCTTCGCATAAAAAACAATACATTTTATGATCTTCGCATAAAAAACAATTGAAACTTTTGGCGAGTTCTCAAGAACTCTTTTCCGAATTAACATCAATTGAAATTCTCAATATTCACGGTAACAATAACTAAGAATTTAAAAGTTTGAGATCGTACCACTACATATTTTTCGCTCAAATTGTTATCTTGCAAATCAATATAATCTATACAAATTTTTTTTTCATCATAATGGGGCCCGGAAATTGACTTTGAATTCAGTGATGGAACTCTGAGAATGGCGACGGTGATAAGACGTCCTCTTGAAGTCCCTGGAGCCCGGTTGGAGTTTGTTTCCATTGAAGAAGAAAGGTCGGAGTTGAAGACATTTGTACGTTCGTTACTGAGAAACAAAGAAATTAAAGTAGAAGTCGATAATTTTTTGTAAGTCTAATTTTTAGTCAATAATAAATTAAATGGGGAGTCGAAACAAATTTCTAGGTTAATCTTAGAATTTGATGTTAGGACAAAATAGTAAAATGACTATCACTCCCTTCTTTCAAATTGACTTACAAAAAACTCCCTAACTAAATATATTTTTTGGATTGACTTACAAAAAACTCCCTAACTAAATATATTTTTTGGCACAATTAATGAATTGTAATTTTGTTATCAAATTCCGAATTATCAACTCCTTGTATATTACATATTATTTGAGAGTAAGGTAGAACCAATAATCCAAATGTTTTTCTTTCATCGGATCCATATCTTGTCACGTGGATTCTCTCATAAAATCATTGAATCTATTCAAAGGTAATTAATATATTTAGAGTATTTAGGGAAAATTTTATGTTATCTTTAATTTTTAATGAAACTCATATGTATCGATCGACATGGATGATCTGAAAATTTTGTCTAGGGGGATAAAAAATATTTGAAATTGGGGGTTAAATCTGGTAGAGATCTCAAATACACGCGCACGCACATGCATACGCATACACGTACACACAACCGACACACACACACACACACACACACACACACACACACATATATATATATAATATGGGTTAATAGTGATGAAGAACAATACGTAATTTTGGTGATGATAAGCGGATCAATTGAATAAGTTAAAACAAAACCAAGAACAAAGTAAAATTAGTTTGACATCAAGACGAATTATTGATCTATAGTATTTTACATAGGCAAATACTGAGTAACTCACTGAAGAGACTAGATCAAACAACACATGCCTATCTATATCCGAGTTGTTAAGCCAAAGGACAAGAAAAGTTATTGGTGATATAAACGTTATTCTCCATACTCAACATGATTCAAATTATTCCACTATATTTGGAAAGGTACGAGGACACGTTTCATCTACTAGTTCAATGTCGGACAAATCAGAAGCAAACCTTTTACCGGCTACTTTTTTTAACGTTAAAGAAGATCTCCTATAAATACTTGATGACACTCAGAGAATCACAACTCTTGCTCTCGCAATTTTGAATTTAAAGATTATTAAGCTTCCATCAGTGTATTTTTAAGATCATGCAGTCAGACAAGAAGCATATCAAAGATCAAAACACTGAACTCAAGCTTACTATCAGATCAATTGATTGAGATCATTTTGTGATCATCAAACCATCTTGTTTTTTTTTCTTGAAGCCGCCTATTGTGGCGGCGGATTAGACAAACTCCTATCCGTTTATTAGAGAAAAATAAAAGAAATATAAGAGAGGGAGACTAGACCAAAACCTCTCAAGAAATTACAAGAACAATAAAAAAAATTCGATGCAACAAATTAAATCAAGTTCGAGTAGGTCATAAAATATGGAAAACCAGCCCTATCTAGTTTACAAATTCCTTTAAGATGCCCCTGCATATCTTTTGGCCGAAGTGTATCCTGCACACGTTCCAGCCCTAGATTTTCCAGTTCATCTTCCACCGCATTTGCCTCTCTGAAGATATGAGACTTGCGCACAGTGGGCCCAAATAAAATTTGTTGAATCAGAGTGAGAGTGTTACTGTGATCCCAACTAGTTGTATTCGTTTCAATGATGTTAAGCGCGGCCATGGAATCCACTTCAATCCATAATGGAAATAAGTTATATAACCTAAAAATTTGAAGCCTCTTGAGGATTGCTCGAATTTCCGCCCGAGTATTCGATCCTACCCCAATGTTCTCATGAAAGGCAACAATTGGTCTACCCATATGAACACGAACAATGCCTCCAATTCCAGATTATCCTCCACCTTTTGAGCAACCATCCGAACTTTTATCTTTTTCGTGTATCGATGTTAATTGGCCAACAAATATATGTGCGAAAACAGTCCAACTAACAGATTGTACAAGTATATGATAGCTAAACTGCTATATAAATAACATAGATATGTTTATGGATGTTTGGAGACTTTAACTACTCATACATCACCTTTTTTCTCATGGAAAGGATCCACTAGAAGATTTTGGCTTATACAACGTCTTATATACAACCCACTCCAATCGTAGGACTTATCTTTTTCCTAGATCGAAACTCCTAGCATACACCTAAGTTAAGACACTACGTCCTAACAATGGAATACAATAATGAATGAATCTTTGGATTCAAACAGTAAATCAACTCGTTATAAGCAGTAGGCAGTTGATGATTGATTCTTGTCCCTTTTCGATCTTTGAATATGATATAGCAATGTATGTAGGCGAGATGAGCCTATAAGATGATTCTTCAAGTAATGTTCAAAAATTATTAGAAGCTTTTTATCTGTGTATATCTTGATTCTTTCATGTCTGCTCTCTTATCTTTCGTATCTTCATTCATTTATATAAGCACGCGTCTTTGTAACGTTTGACTTTGACATTAATGCATGACTTCATTTTCTCTAAATCTTCAATAAGTCTTTATAAGAGCTTTTAATGACGTTGCACATCTTTTGATAGAATTGTCTGGGTCTTTCAATAGCTCTTATATTTGAATTGAGTTTGAGGATGTTTTTGAGCAGTCGAGCAATATATTCTATATCAGGAAGTTGGACTTTATGCACAAGTTTTTTCGATGATTCATTTTTTACCAGTCTTGATATTGGAATGGTCATGTGAACTGTTTCTTTAACTGGTCTTGAACTTCATGAAATGCATTTTCTGTCTGGACTACTTGATCTTGAACTTCTTCGTCTTTGCCTGAACTGCTAGAATATATCTTTGTGTTTTGTCAAATACCAAAACTTACCCTAACACTGAATTTAAAGATTATTAAGCTTTCATCAAAGTATTTTTAAGATCACGCAGTCAAACAAAAAGCATATCTAAGATCAAAACACTGAATTCAATCTTAATATCAAATCAATTGATTGAGATCATTCTGTGATAATCCGACCAGCTTGTTGAAGCATATTATTTACTAAATCTTAGTTGTAACTCAATCAAAGTTTGATCTGATTTGAGAAGTTGATACTAGGAGTTCTTTTTAAGGGTTGATTGGATCGGATTTATACAAGTTGTGTTAATCAAACTCTTCTAGTGAAATCCTTCTAAAAACAGAAGAAGGGAGACATAAAAGTTTTAGCTTCGAACTTTCATAAAAATCTCTTGTTCCTTATCTTTACTTACTACATTTACTTGATTGATCTGGCTTAGCTATCCAGTTCAATTTTGCGAGGAAGATAAATTTCGCATGATCAGATCAGTTCTTTCGAGAAAAATACGTTTAAACAAAAATACTTTGAGTTTGAACTGACAAAAAAGTTTAAGTTTGTAAAAATTATACTAAGTGTGTATTCACCTCCCCTCCCCCTTCTACACACGCTCACGATCCTAACAAATAGTATTACACCCTTCATTAAATTCTTTCATAGCACAAAACCCCCTATAAAAAATTAATTAGATATCAAGTCCTCCACCTTTCAAAAAATTATCTGAAAAATCCTTGCATCAGAAATTGTAGGTGCACGTACGTACTTGAAATGAAATTGGTCATACATTTTTGACTTTTTATTACCTCAAATGACAAAAATACCTCAAGTTCTTGAGTATACTATTTTTAATGGGTTTTGCTTGTCCGCCTATTTAATATATGATTTTTTTTAATTTTATTATTTTAAATATTAAAAAATTTGTGAAGCGGAAAAATGTTACTATTTGAAATAGTAAACTCACCAACTTGTTACCAAACATGATTTTTTTTATTATTTTGTAATTTTTAAAATAAATAATAAAAATCATTTATAATAGTTAATAAAATCGGTGAGTTGGAGGCTACTCGACTGGAACTGCTTCACTAAACTGAATTTAGTTGTGGTTGGCAACTAAATCCTATATTCCTCGGCTATAGATGTCAATTGACCAACAAATAATATGTGCGAAATAGGTCAACTGACAGATTAGAACACGTGTCAAATGTCTAAGTAAACTGAATATAAATGCTCGGCTGAAAGTAAAGAACACATATTTGTTTTTGGATGTTCTAAGAGTCAACTGCTTTCACATCACCCCTTCTTCCACTGATGGAAAGATCTACTAGAAGACTTTGAGTATTACAATACTGTAACACCCCACTCCAAGACTAGGACTTACCCAACTACCTATCTCAGAACTCCTAGATTGCTAGAGGACTTTGGATATTACAACTCTTTGCAATATATCACTTCAGTTTTGGACTTAAACAGTGTCAAAAATGAAACTCATTGACTTCAACAATACAAATTAGTCCTTGACCGGCTAAATCGGTGTGATATAAATCTACTGGCAAGCGTACCAGGTCAAGTAATAGTAAAGTGAACTGAGAGTCCAAGTATCGATCCCACAGGGACTGCAGTCAATTCTCAAGAATTAATTATTTTACTTAATCTAGACAAAATAATAGAAGGATTTTGAATTAAATAAAATAAAAATATAAAATAAAAACTGATTAAGAAATACGAATAAAAATAACTAAAGATAAAAATAATTAAAATAAAGACAACCAAGACACACGTAGGTACCGAACAAATCATGTAACATGTAGTTGATTTAGGACTCAGATTTAATCTTAATTCACGGGAATTTTCCTAATTTGTTCAAAGGTCTATTTCTAGAACAATCAAACCTATTCAAATATTCATGAACTAATCTTTCGTAATTCTAATCAAATTTGAATGCATTAAATATTTGTGAAAATTCAGTTTACACCCAAACCGCATAATGAAACCGAATTCTATTTCTAGTCGGTTTTACAATATGTTGATTATCAGAGTGATCAAAATCAAAACCTCCTCTGTCGACTTGGAATCGATTAACATGCAAGCAAACAGTTGATCAGACTATTCACAAGATAAATATAAATCTAACAATAAATAAAATAAAATCAACTCTGAAAAATCCCAAACAAACATCCAAGTTTTCTACATGAATTTGTTCGGCCCAATCACGCCGTCTTGGTTGAAAATAAACTACTCAATAATTAAAAATAATAATTCAAAAATAAAAATAAAAAGAAGAAAAGAAAAGAGAAATCTTCTCTCCCAAGCCTTGTAGCCGCCTCTCTTGCGTTGTCTGCGCTCTGGAGCTTCCGAAACCCTCAAAAATATGTTATATCTTCTATATATATGGTCCGGAACGCCTACCAGTTAATTTCCTCCACAAAATAGGACTTTTTGGAGCACATATGACCCCCGAACACGCGCGCGCGCGCGATATAGGCCTCGCGCGCGCGCAGAAGTTAAAAACAGAGATCTGATCACGAAACTCGCTCGCGCGCGAGCTTGATTCTCGCGCGCGCGCAGTACAAGTTTTCTGCACCGAGCGACGATTTTCAAAAATTCATAT